>NC_053152.1:36919894-37226728 GCF_016808335.1 Panicum virgatum
CAAGATGCTACAGCATGTTTGACAACCTTCACATTCCAATACCAGCCGATCTGTTCTTCACTTCCTCATGAATCGACTTCTGCACCTGGTGGGAAATGTGGAAAACTCATGTTTTCGGAAAAGCTCTAGGTCCTCAACTGCAGCAAATTGATCCTAGATATGTAATCCCCGAGGAAGAGGTACTGAATCCATGCACTTTATCCCTTCTGAGTCCTCTATCCTTTTCTCTTGGCTGATCCTCACTCACTTTGCTCTTACAGCGACAAGATGGTCCAGCACCTGTGACTAGTAACGGGGAACCATTCCACTTTCTTACAACTGCTCCTGATGTCCTCTTTTGCAAGGGATCACCATCAATGAAGAAAGTAATAATGGTTGTTCAGCCAGACTTACTCCAGTCGGCTTCCAAACGAAGACAAACTTCTGCAAGTGCTGCCCCCCGAATCCCAACTAAGAAAAGGAAGATGATCACGAGGCGAGTCATTAAGGAATCAGCACAAGCTTCCCCGAGTCCATCAGAGTCTAACACCAACCAGGTAACTTATTTTCCCGAAACCTCTTCTTTATTGCGTACATATGCACTATGGTTGACTGTAATTTTATTTCCAGGACGCAACTGAAGACATCCTTGATACTAGTAGCCTAGTACAACACGAAATCATCGTTCATGAAGCTGACACTAGAGCAACAGAAACTTCCAATACTCTGACGGACGTGCATGATGAACAGGCTGACATAGTCGAAGCCCCTGTTGTCACCTCCAATCCAACCGGATCGGCTACACCTAAACCGATCATCACTTCTCGTTCAGAACAGGTAACCTTTATGAGGACCAATTCTGAACCAGCCGATAGCTTCATAAATGCACCTTGCTCTAACTTCAGATATGTCCACAGGGCTTTGACATTTCAAGTTTGATTTCCTTTGACCCGGCATCAATGGGTATGTCTGTCCCTGGAGCAAAAACACCATCTTTGCAGCAATCGGCTAACTTGGCAAATCAGCTTTATCTCATCAAGGATCTACTATCTGCTCCGATCATTACTCTGGTTGATGATTCCAACAAGATAAAAGAAATTCTCGAGCAGATAGAATCCCAGCTTCCAGAATCACTTCGAGTCAAACTTTGGCCAGCCGGCCATCTTCTTTTCTTTCGGGCGGAGGTGAAGGCAGCACATCAGAGGATAGAACTGCGTCATTCTCAAATCCCTCTGAAAGCCGACATCACTCAGAAGTGCAAACTACTCAATCAAAAGAAGGCAATTCTGGATGCTAAAGCTGATATCTCCGAGAGCACAAGACGACTCAACCTCTTGGAAAAGGAACTGATAGAACTTGAAGAAAAGGTCCGCAATACCCAAAGACTAATCCAAGAGGAGAAAGCTTCGATCGCAAACTCCAAGCAGGAAGCCCAAGAAATGACTGAACAAATACAGGCAGAGTTTGCAGAGATAAGCACCTTGAGTCGACAGATAATATCAGGCGATGACAAGGACGACGAAGAAATAATTGCAAGAGATGATGTTGTACGTGCAGAAGCCATCCATGCCATAGAAAGATTCCTGAACTCGTAGAACTATTGAGAAAACATTTGATGTTGTCTGTTAAACCTGAAACTTGTACTCATTTAAAACACCTTAAGTCGATGGTTACACATCGGCTATCTTGCTTCTCATATGTATTTTTACTAGCCAACTCAACGTGTTGGCCTTTCATTCATTTTTTTTATTTTTTTTTTGCCGGCCAACTCAACGTGTTGTCCTATCTCTTTCTCTTTTCTTTTTTTTACTGGCCAATGTAACGTGTTAGCCTCTCATGATTTTTTTTACTGGCCAACTCAACGTGTTGGCCTCTCATGATTTTTTTTACTGGCCAACTCAACGTGTTGGCCTTTTACACTGCAGCCAGATGGATCTCATCGGCTCTTGTCACTGGATCTCATCGGCTCTTGTCACTCGTCTTCCCACATGCTCGGAAAATATTTTTTGAGGTGTTGGCCATTAACCGCCACGGGAAACTTGACACCATCCAATTCTTCAAGCATGTAGGCATTTCCAGGCAAAACTTGATCAACTTTGTACGGCCCGTGCCAAGTTGGAGACCACTTGCCATATTTTCTATCTTTGGTTCCCAATGGTAACACTGCCCCCCAAACTAAGTCTCCAACCTGGAAATTCTTTGGCTTGACCTTCTTGTTGTACGCACGAGCGACTTTAGCCTTGTTTTTCTTAATCTTCTCCAATGACCAAAATCTTAGCTCTGTCAGGTCCTCCACATTGTCATTCATCAAGGCTGCATATTGTTCAGTTGTCAGATCGTTCTGGAACTCGACACGCCTTGATCCAGCCGTGATTTCCCATGGTAACATAGCGTCTTGGCCGTAGACTAAATGGTACGGCGATGTCTTGGTGGACCCGTGACATAAAATACGATACGCCCACAAAGCTTTTGACAACACCTCATGCCAGCGCCTAGGATATTCATCAATCTTTCTCTTTATGAGCTTGATGAGGCTCTGATTAGATGCTTCAGCCTGTCCATTAGCTTGGGCATAGTATGGAGATGATCTGATCAGCTTAATTCCCATGCCATCGGCGAACTTCCTGAATTCCTCTGATATAAAGACCGATCCTCCATCGGTTGTAATAGTTTGAGGAATCCCAAATCTGTGAATGATGTGCTCTTTGACAAAGCTGATCACATCTTTTGACGCTACTGACCTCATGGGCACTGCCTCAACCCACTTTGTGAAATAATCTGTAGCAGCTAAGACCCACTGGTGACCTTTGCTAGATGGTGGATTAATCTGGCCAATCATATCCATGGCCCAACCCCTGAACGGCCGTGGCTTAATAATAGGATTCATTACTGAAGCCGGCACCATCTGAATCTTGCCGAATCTCTGACATGCCTGACACCCCTTGTAATATTTAAAACAATCCTCGAGCATAGTGGGCCAGTAATAACCCGATCGCTTAATCAGCCACTTCATCTTATGAGCCGATTAATGAGTACCACAGGTTCCCTCGTGAACCTCATGCAAGAGCCGATTTGACTCTGAAGGTCCCAGACATTTAAGCAGTAGTCCTTCCAAGGTCCTGTAGAACATGTCATCCCCTATCAGAACATACTTCATAGCCTTGAGTCTTATCCTCCTGGGTGACCCCGAGCCGAATCCTTCAAGTAATTGAAGATATCAGCTCTCCAGTCTCCGGGTTCTAGAAACTGAACCTCTACATCGACCATGTCGGTCGTTTCCTTGTACCCAGAAGCCATCTGTGCCAAATCATTGGCTTCATTGTTCAGAGTCCTGCATATCCAGTGGAAATTGATGTACCTGAATTGTGACATCAACTCACGGCACTGCATCCATATCGGAAAAAGAGCCTCGCTCTCACATCTATATTCCTCCGTGAGCTGAGAAATCACCAGCTTCGAATCTCCAAATATTTCCACCGCTTCTGCACCAGCTTCGAGGAGCAGTTCCATCCCTTTGCGAACGGCTTCATATTCCACCAAATTATTAGTGCATGGGGCAGTCATCCTGATGGAAAAGGAGTAAGTCGCCCCTCGAGGCGACACCAACAGAATTCCCACACCGCACCAATCATCACAAGCCGATCCGTCAAAAAACATAGCCCAAGCACGAATAAATAATGCAGCAATATCAGTGCTGATCCTGTCTGCAACAAGATCCGCTAGTGCCTGTCCTTTGACTACTTTTGTAGGCTGATAACAAATATCGAACTCTGACAATGCAAACATCCATTTTCCAAGCCGGCCTTTCAGGACAGGAGCCGACAGCATATGCTTTATGACATCCGATTTGCATATGACAATTGTTTCCACCGAGAGCAAAATATGACAAAGCTTTGTACATGTAAAGAATAAGCAAAGGCAAAGCTTCATCGTCTTCACAGCTTCTTGACTTTTCAGGCCGATCTTGATTCCCCGTTCATGCCCCAGGAAACCCAAAAATTGACTGGCTGATACGCCAAAAGCTCACTTCTTTAGCTCATTTTGAGCCCAAATTTCCGAGTTCTCTCCAAGACTTGACGCAGATCTTCTAGATGCCCCCCAGCTGATTTGGACTTGACTACAACATCATCAATATAAATATCTACTAGTTTACCGATGAGATCATGAAAAATGTAATTCATGGCATGCTGGTATGTTGCACCGGCATTTTTCAATCCAAAGGTCATAACCAAGTACTCGAACAAGCCGACCGCGCCTGGGACTCTGAACGCGGTCTTGTTCACGTCTTCTGGGGCCATAAAGATCTGGTTGTAACCGGCATTACCGTCCATAAAACTCATCATTTTATGGCCCGCAGCTGCATTGATCAATGTCTCTGCAACAGGCATCGGGTATTCGTCCTTTGGTGTCGCTCTATTGAGATCTCTAAAATCGACGCAGACACGCCATCGGCCATCCTTCTTTTGTACCGGTACCACGCTAGAGATCCATTCTGCATACCGGCACAGCCTGATGAACCCAGCATCCAACATTTTCTCCACCTCTATCTTGACTTCTTCTAGGACTTCGGCCTTCATCTGACGTGCTCGTTGCTGAAACGGCCGAAACCCTTTCTTGAGCGGGAGCCGATGCTCGACGATGATTCTGTCTAGACCAGGCATCTTAGTGTAGTCCCATGCGAAACAATCCCGGTACTCTTTCAGCAGTGCAATCATCTCCTCACGCGAGACCGGATCCAACTTTTTCCTGATAAATGTCGGTCGTGGCTTATCCCCAGGACCGATGTCAACCTCTTCCAAATCATCAGCTGACGTGAACCCGTATCCCAGCTTGCCGTCGTCTGAAAAACCAGCTGCGAACGCAGGCGAGTCTTCGTTATCCACAAGATTAGCGGCAAACACAGGGAGATGACAAGAAAAATTATTTGGCCAACCGCATGGGTTGGCCGTTTCTATACTTCCATTATCATTCGAAACCAAATAGTCAATGAGTAGCCAACTGCCGGAGCAGGCCATCGTATGTACATGATGTAACAATTCCAACCCCAAATAGGATTTTTCTATTTTTTGGGGCCGGTCGCTGGGACCGGCCTCTCTAACTCTATTACACCCCGTAGTATGCCAGGACGTATTTACTCTGTGAGGCCGGTGGATAAGACCAGCCTCAGTCCATTTTTTGTCGCCTCGATCCGATCACAGTCTTCTAGTGAAATTCCTGAGATCGGCTCTTGTCCTTCTGCGTCCCAGACATTCATATCTGCGAGCGAGACCTCACTGGAATCGTCTGCAGGGACCACTTCTACTTCATCGCCATCCCATTGGACCAGATACTGATGCATTGTGGAAGGGATACAATAGTTGGTGTGAATCCAATCTCTCCCAAGCAACACCGTGTATGTACTCTTGCTGTTGACGATGAAGAATGAAGTCGGGATCGTCTTGCAGCCCACTGTCAACTCCACATTAAGAACCCCCATTGCCTCTGATGGCTGCCCGTTGAAGTCATTGAGCGTCACGTTGGTCTTGATGAGGTCGGCAGAAGAACGCCCCAACTGGCGCAGCACTGAATATGGCATCAGGTTGACTGCAGCACCGGTGTCAACCAACATCCTATTAACGGGTTTACCGTTGATGAAGCCCTTGAGATACAACCCCTTCAAATGTTTGTAGCTTTTTTCCTTTGGCTTCTCGAAGATGATCGGCTGGGGGCCCAGATCCAACTGTGCAATAGGCAAATCCTCCGGTTGGGGTGCCCGAAACTCTGATGGGTGCACGAACACCATGTTCACATCAGCCGATGGCTTCTCATCGGCTTTTGCCTGCTTGGGGCGCCACTCTTTTCTTGGAGGGAGCCTTTCCACCCATCGTGGGTGCCTGACCTATTCCGCGAGATCCGGACGTGCCTTCCTCAGCACGTCAAGGTATCTTGCTTCTGCCTCTTCTAGATTGCGCAAGCGCTGCACTCTGCGCTTCTGCGAGCGATTAAGCCCGTCAGGACACCACCATGGGCGATGGTACCTGTCTTCTTCTTCTGGCTCGAAATAACCCTTGGTCGGCCACTCAACATGTTCGTTGTGACGCACTTTGGGCCCCAAGCGCCGGAACACCGATGTCTCGCCTGACTGGTGTGTCCGAGGCCTGCACTCCAGACAATCATCTATAGTGGGCAATCGGCTCATGCCGGAATTCCAGCAGTACCTGAAGAACGGGCAATGCCAGTGGTCGCATATAGCCTGGTGCCTTCCCAGCGTCCTCCCTGTGCGGTACTCGTACTCCTCTTCTTCCGATTGATATCGGCGATGCAGCTTATGCTGAAACTCATATTTTTACAGAAGCCGATCAGAAGCTGGAAGCTGATTACGGATGTGACGCACTTGCTCTTCAGTAATATGCTGTCGCCCTGGCTTATTTTGATCCTGGGGCCGCTTGCCAGAAATGGCCTCTCTCCTTTGCTCGTCACGACAGCGTACAAGCCCCGCCATGTTGATCTGGAATGAAAAATTCTGGCTCGTAGGAGTGAAGTCTGACAACTCTACCACGTTGCTTGTGGGAAGGGCTTCGTGTCGACCTTCATCGTATGTTGAGCCAGGATTAATCGGCCTTGCTCGATAGCCGATTGAATCTGACGACGCAGCTCCTTGCATTCACCCGTGGCATGAGTGAACGAATGATGCCATTTACAGTATAGCCTCCCCTGCAGCTCTTATGCGGTTGGCAGCTTGTGATTCTCTGGGAGCATCAGCTGTTTTTCTTTGAGCAGCAGATCAAATATCTGCTCTGCTTTGGCTACGTCGAAGTCGAAGCCCTTCACAAGTCCCTGCTGTTTGATCCATTTGCATGCGATGGGGTTTGCCCCCCAAGTCCACTCTGCCACGGCCACTTCTTGTTCCTCGCCGGAGTCATCAGATTCATCCGCTTGGGCCATGTTCACATGGCGCTTGAACTTGTCCTGGTACAGCTCAGGATGGTAAAGCTCATACGCGGTAAGCTTCTGCACTAGGTGCGCCAGAGATGTGAACTCCAACTGGAAAGCCATATCCTTGATTGGCATAGCGAGTCCCAGAACTGCTAGATCGACTGCCTCCTTCCCCATAATGTGTGATGAGTAGCATCGATTCTTAACCTCTCTGAAACGCTGTATGTATTCCGACACAGTCTCTCTCCGCTTTTGCCTGACTTGGGCGAGGTCGTCAATCACAGCTTCAGCAGCCTCTGAGTGATACTGGGTATAGAATTGATCTTCCAGCTGCCTCCAAGTTCGAATCGAGTCTGGAGCCAATGATGCGTACCATAAAAAAGCTGGGCCTGTAAGAGATTGGCCGAAGAAACGGACCCTCAACGGATCCGATACTGAGATCATCCCAAGCTGCGTTAAGTATCGGCTCACATGCTCAATGGAGCTGGCTCCTTCTAACCCGTTGAACTTGGTGAACTCAGGGAGCCGATACTTTGATGGCAATGGGATCAAGTCGTAGTCACTTGGATACGGCTTGGAATAGTCGATCACTTTTCTCTTGGGCAGGATGCCAAACTGGTCTCTCAGTATTGCACTGACCTGCTCCACACTAAGAACTCCTGGGGCCGATGGCTCAGCACTCGGCCCGGTAGCGTACTTTGCCAGCCACGCTTGTTTCTCCGCGTCTGCTTCAGAAGCTCCTAGGTTTACCAACTGCACCGAGCGTGTTGGATTGATGTTGTCAGGGATGTATGCGCACGTGTAGCCGTACGGGATCTCCTTGGGTGGCTCGGTTAGGAACTGACCTTCTCCAGGATCACCGTCGATCTTGTGAACGACATAGATCGGCGAATTCTGTTGTCCTGCTGCCGCGAGCGAGTAGGACACTGGTGGCTTAGATTGCAGTGCAGCTTCCCCCTTGTGGCTCAACAAGACTGGTCCCGACGGGGAGTACTGGTTCTTGATCACCTCCTGGACAACGCGATGTGCCACGCGCTCAAGTTCGTTCACCAGGCTTTCTGAGTGCCGATGAAGTGTATGAGCCACCATATAGTTCATCTCCTGCCGTAGGGCTCTGGTGCGCTCCTCTGATGGCACGGACAGATCAACATTGTCGAGAGCGCCTTCTGGTGAGAACCCCTTCCACCTGATGACATGGTTGCGGGTTCTCTCGAAGGAGCCGATGAGATCGGCTTCAAACTGAGCTTTGACCTCATCATATTTTAGCTTGTGTTCTGGAGTCAGCTTTTCATACGTGACAGGTTTGGTGACCGGCGGAACCGGTACTTGGTCATGTGCTCCTGTCATCTCTGCGGCGGGCGTTATTGTTGATGAAGGTCCCACCGGGCGTGCCAGAATGTGTTGTCGGTCGAAACCCACCGGCGAGCAGCGACAGGCAACACGAAGAGCCGGGAGGTCGCGGGGGCGCTGGCTGGCACTGCTCCCTCGTCGACGGCCCGCAATTCCGTCATGCGCCCGGAGATTCCGGAGAATGTCGGGCGTGCCACCTGACCTATACCCGATCAGGAAGGTGCGAACGTGCTTGCAGCAATTTGCCTGCATACACAAACACGTGGAAACGTAAGTCCGAGCCGTGGTCGGCTCCCTTGGACGACTCTTGCATCGGCTTTAAAGAGCCGATCGAGTCCCAGTGTCAGATTGGATCTGCGTCTATCCGGATATTGATAAATAAGGCAAATAAGTGTAAAGCTGCTTCAATTAAATCTAATTAATCTAATCCACGACGGTAAAAGCTTCACTGCTAGATCGGAACATCCTACGCGTTATTGGGCCTAATGAACGTAATAAATAACTAAACCATAACAAAAAACAGAGGCCTAAGAACTAGCAAGAGCTGATTCCCGGATCAATTCCATATTAAGACTAAGGCAAAGCATCTAACACGACACCGGATCATCCAATCCGTTTGCAAGGCCTAACCTAGCAGATATTACGCCAACTCTTAAGAATAAGAGCAAACTATAATAGATTAGATCTATTAGATGGAAAAGAAGCAGGGTGTTGTCTCTGTACAACTAATTTTACGCAACAAGAATTAGCATAAGATTGAAACGTGAATGCACAGAAACAACATGATATTCGTGGATGATAAGCAACAAAGCACGATAGATCTACTAAAAGCCATGCCACGAATATCAGGATAACTAGCATTACTCGCCATAAAAAATGCTTCAGTACGAGTAATACCAAGGTAAAAGCAAGAACAACGTTGCCCTGATCGCAAGGGCAGCATGGTGCTTACTTGGATGAAACCCTAGAATTAGGGGTGGCGATGCGCCGAGAGTTGTTGTTTGCGAGACGTGATGACGTTCTTCTTCCATGAATAACATAGGGTACATATTTATAGTCCGGAGAATTGGGAAACAATCTAATTCTATCTTGTCCCGATCGGACTCTATCTCTAATCTTGAACTAAATCTAAAGATACACGGCCCATGTGGCCTAAATGCTCACACAGAAGCCGATTTACAAGCCTTCTTAAATCTTCTGCTCTAAGCCCAACTTTCTTTCGGCTCATAAATTAACCCGATAACACCAAGAAACCCGACTTCCGTCGTCGCTTGCACCCTCAATCCAGGAGTGGTTGCCAGAGCTACCGCCCGGCATGAGCTCCGGTCCCTGCTGCCCTTCACTGCCGTCCACCGCACGGTCCATCGGCCACAACACCTCCACGGCAGCTCTCCGTCGACACTTGACGCCCGTGTACCTGCAATCCAAAGACCAAGCGCACGATCACACCGCACGGTTGACAATTCACTTATCACAAGCAGGATAGAGTACTCAACATTCCTCATAACAAGGATGGAGATTCGAACAAGGGTAGGTTTGAATTATAAGCGTCTTTACTCCCATGCCAGAGTGATTCTGCATAATTTGGTTAACTCTACAGATGAAATCCCTTTTTATTTCATCATCATCAGAAGCATTTTCGTTAATCCCTAGCGAACCAATAGAAATAATGAGATTTGGAAAGCATCTCCATGAACGCAGAAAACCATGAGACACACAGGCAGCCCGAGCAGCATCTCGCAACGACATGAAAGCATGTATTTGATGAAGAATGTCCTGTGCAAATAAGCATGAGATTTCATTAAAAAAAAGCATGAGAAAAATAAACATCACAAAATGGTTGTAGTAATAATTCCTTTATCAAGTGACCAGCATGGACCAATCCCTATCCAATTAGACAAAAATATTTGTTAAAAATTACACTAGTATTTAACTGTGCATATCCTCGGGGTATCATCATTTTCAGCAGGTGCGACATTAGCAATTTTTACCACCAACAATCATCATTTGATGATAAGGCAAGGTAATTACAATTTAAAAACATCAACCACGGAGCTTTGCACACTCTGGACCTAATATTGTTTGTGAATGTCTGATGCACTACCAAGTTCCTCTAATAAAAAAAAGCGAGTACCCAGTTAGCCGCCGCAACAGTGAGGGAAGTTAGTTTTATCACTTGCTATATAGTCCCCTGAGAAAAAACAATTCAGTCTCTATCCATGGCTAGCAGTGGAGATAAATAACTATCACTGGCAGTGCATGCCTAACCACTACCAGTATGTATCATAGCTCTGGAAACTGGACCTGTGATCCCATTGTTTCAGTACAATGTGAAATATCACCTTGCTGACAAGGTGATGCCATTATTTGAGCTGACAAACAAGTTGGACTATCACCTGCAAAATGGGTATGCCATGAGACAGAAGAGACAATGGCAGGGGAAAACAGAAGCATGAACACAGTTGCACATGGCACTAAGTTTAGATGCTTAAACTTTTGCTAGAGTACAGCCAAGCAGATAGAAGCTAGGTTCTCAAAGTTTTGTTACTATAATCCTGCTCAGGACAAAACCTTATACATATATTTGTTATACACGAACTCTCAATCCACCTACACAAAAAATAAACCATGCACATGCGCAAAATCAACTAAGGATAACATGGTTATGCACAAAGTCACCTAAAATTTATATCTTTAGAGTAAAATGCACTGGGGGTCCTTAAACTAGTTGATCTGTTCTGTTTAGGTCCGTAAACTTCAAAAGTGCATTTTTAGGTCCACGATCTATTCAAGTATGTCACTTGAGGTCCAAAACGCCTCTAACCAGCGTTGACTGCCTACGTGGACCGCCACGTCCGATCCAACGTGGTCGCGCGCGCGTGCCTCGCTCGCTCCTGCGCGCGCAGCCATGCTGCGCCGGCGTCCTGCCAAGTGCGAACCACCCCCGGTGGCCCCCGCTCCACTCCCTCCTTTATATGCCAACCACCTCGGCCCCCGCTCCCGCTCCTCCACCTCCGACGTCCTGCCGAGTGCGCTCCACCTCTGCCGGCTGTCAGCGCGTGGAGTGGCTTGGCCGGTGCTGGACCAGCGGCGGCGAGCGGTGAGGCGGCAAGGGAGGCGAGCGGGGGCAGGGATGGCGCGCGCGTGGGCTGTGCGGGGGTGCGGCGAACCTCACTGGTCGGGCGCAGGGCGGGTAACGGCGGCGAGGAGGCGGCCCGGCGGAGGATGGTGGTGGCGGGTGGAGCTTCGACGCCAAGAGCTCTGCACGACGAGGCAAATGGCCGGGTGAGGGCTCAAACGGGTAGAGGGGAGGGAGGAGGAGTTGTGGGTGCGAGGAATCGATGAATGGCTCACCGAAGAGGATGAATCGACGGCGGCTGGTGTCGGGGAAGGAGCTCATGGCGGCGGCAATGGAGGAATGGAAGGAGCACGGATCCGGCCGTCGCTGCCATGGCCACCGCGCAAGCTCACCGCCATGGCCCTGCGCACAGCAGCTCGCCGCCGCCGCTCGGCGCGATGCCACGGCCGTGCACGAGGGAGAGGGATAAGGGGGAGGAAGTTGCCGCCCAACGAGGACTCCGCGCCGCCCGAGCCTAGAGTCGCGGCCACCACCTGGGGTCCGCGCGGTGAAGCCAGAGCTCTGGGAGCCGCTCGGGTCCGCGCCGAGCCGCGCGCTGCCCACGTCGGGGCTGGGGCTCGCCCACCGCCCCGACGATACGAGCGGCAGAGGGAGCAAGGGATGGTGGCACGGCCCCGCAGCGCGCGTGGTCGGAGGAGGGCGCGCCGGAGAAGGGAGGAGGACGGAGGCCGGCGCAGCTCGCCGTCGCCGTCGCCGCCGCGGAGCTTGAGGGGCACGGAGCCGAGGAGAGCTCGGCTGGGGCTCGTGCTCCTCCGATACGCCGCCGTCGGGGAGGGAGAAGGCGTGGGGAGGGAGGGGCTGGCGCCGTCAGGGGTGGGGCCTACTCCTCCGCCTCCGCAAGGCCCACCGTCGGGGCCCCCCTGCTCCTCCGCAACCACATGTGCTCTCCCGGCGCCGCTCCGCCGGTGGCCACCTGTGCTGGGGCGTGGGAGATGTCGGCCGGCTTGGGCGAGCTCAGCCATGGCGCGGGCCGCCCGGAGCTTGAGCCCTTGCCATCGCACAGAGGAGAAGGAGCAGTGGGGCTCGAGCCCTCCACCATCGTCGTGCGCTCCGCCGGCCGCCCCTGCTCCGCCGCTTCCGCGCCGCGCCGCACTGTGTGGCTCCTCCGCCTCCGCGCCGGCTGCCCTCACCCTGGCCGCCCACAGCACCGCGCCGGCCGCTCGTAGCGCCGCCCACCCGCCGCCGCCGCGCCGGCCGCCCACCCCGCTGCGCGCGGATCCAGCCGGCGAGTCGGAGCATGAAGAGGAGAAGGGGGCGAGGCAGTGGAGCACGCGTGGCGGCCAACGGCCACGTTTGATCGGACGTGGCGGTCCACGTAGGCAGTCAACGCTTTTCAGAGGCGTTTTGGATAGATCATGGACCTAAAAATACACTTTTAAAGTTCATGGACCTAAACAGAATAGGTCAACTAGTTTAAGGACCCCAGTGCATTTTACTCATATCTTTATATGCGCAAAATCACTAGCAGTAGAGGGATCTTGGTAAGGAACCTAGCCAGGCCACATGAGTTCACATAATTCAACCAATGCTGAGGCTGCTAAATCTATCCCAATCTAGAAGTAGAAAAATTGAAAATAACAATTGATATCTTATACAGCATCATTCATCAAGTATTCATGTAGATAGCTAGGTAACACGTGCTTACCAGTTATCTGGACTGGCTGCTCCTGTACTGACAGCGCCCTCGTCTGCTCGAGTAACCCTATGGCTGCCGGCCCCCAACAATCGAGCAACACCTCTGCAACTGATGGCCACTCGCCCTCTATGCCGCTGGTGCAGCAATCACGGCTCGGATTCGGGCCAAGAGGATCGGAACGCAACGGGATCAGGGAGAGCGGTCTTAATTTCTTCTTCATCCTCCTTTTATGAGGAGCTAGGTGAATCTTTGTAGTGCTCGATTACCAAGTCCAGATCCGCCCCGCCACCGAATCGACCCCTCAACATCGAGATGTCGCGGAGGAGGCCTCGTCCAGCCGTCTTTGTCAGATATGACGACGGCAGAGCACCGGCGGCGGTTGGGAGTGCAGGGAAGCGTCGAAGCGCGTGCGGGCAAAGGATCTGGGTTCCAGTCCCGGTTGGGAGTGCGGGGTTCCGGCGGAGGCAAGCGGACTTCGGCTGCTGCGGGAGGGAGATGAAAGGCGACGGCCGCGGTCCGCGGAGCTGCGAAGAGGATTCATTTACGGATTAGGGATGTTGAAGAAAAACAGATTTGCTCCTTGTCAGTCGATTGATATATTGCTTATCCATCAATCGACGCTCTTGAGCGTGTGTTTAACGATCAACGGGAGGACGCCTCATATCTTAATAGGTCATCTGGTTCCGCGCGATAACTATTTTTCATGCCCGTTTACTGTGTCACAAGTCACCCGGGCCCCGGCCACTCCCTGTCCAGTCCCGTTCTTCTCTTCTCATTTATCCTCGCCATTTCCCTCAGCGAGCGTGGCTCCCAGGTCCTTCCGCTGCTGCCGCCCGCCGCCGTGCCGATTTCCTCTGCTCCGAGCGTTCCTCCCTGCCTCCGTCCCCCATCCAGGTACTCGACAGCTCAGGCTCTTTTGATCCACTCTCCTTTTTCACCTCCCTTGACAGCGACTGCACAATCGCTTGGAGGCAATTCATTTGTCTTCTAGGGTTTGGTTATGTTAGGGTGTCCATGATGGCGACGGTGAGGAGGTGGCGTTAGTTAGGCCCTCTGACATTTTCCCGTCGCAGCAATGTCTGCTCCAACGCCCTGCGGCATCTGTGGGGATAGAGGTCAGATCCCTGACCTATTTGTGCCACATTTGCTCGAGTCTAGTTCATTTGTGGGTCAGTTAGATTCAATTTTATAGTGTGCTTAGGTTTCATTTCTTGCTTGGGAAAAAATGCTATGTTGTTGTTGTTGCTGCTGCTGCTTAGGTTTCATTTGGGGATTTTCATCTACTAGTGTACCATTTTGTGCCTGGGGTGAGCTATCTAGCTGTTCTCAGGTTGAAGAAAGTATGTAGAATGATTTATGTCTTGAATCAAACTTACTATTTATTTTGTATCAATTTTTACACCGCTAGCACTTTTACAATTTTATCACATTTATGTGTTTTGTTGCAGGCAACTGTAACATTTATCAGCAAATTATTGAAAATTTTTGCAGCAAATCTGGTCTGGAAGCACAACAATGAATCTCAACTTATGTGCTATCATCATTGATGCCGCCTATGTGTTGTGATTTGCCAAAAGTATTGGCTATCTGATCGATGCGCTAACATGTGTGTGGTGTTGTTGCAGGCGACAAGCTCCCGTTGAACTCGCTCCCTTACAGGGAGATCAAGAATGGCGTGCTCTGGGGGTTTAGGGGCAAGGTATGTTTGCTCCATTGATTTGTCCTGCAGTTTTGGTTAGAACAACCATGTGTTGAGTTATGTGCTTTGTTAATCTGGAAAACTCTGAAAGTCTGAATTATTTGATCCTGCAGTGGTTCACTTTGTGTGGAAAGCAAATTGGCCATGTATAGTGGGTGTGTTATGTGTGCTGTGCTCCTTTTTTGACTCCCATGGGGAGAGCTAATCCACCAAACAGACTGAATGTTTTATGCTTTCGCTAATTGGGTAAATTTGGGTAATTTTTTTAGCTTGCAAAAAATTAGTTATTTACTACATAGGTTCTCACATACCAGTGCTCCACAAGACTACATACACAAAGTAGGTTCCTAAGGTGACCCTGAAAATAAATGGCATACACAAACAACATAGTTCCACCAAACAACATTATATTGTTAGTCTGAAGGTCGTGATTTTGATTTCGATATTTGCATTGTTTCCCTTTGTTTATTTATCTTGAAGTTAAAAATATGCATTTGTGTTGAATAATTCGACCTAAGGTATATTCTAGGTCGTGATTTAGCTTCTAATTTGTTTGGAGTTGCTTCCTTGTGTCTGGTGCTGCTGTTTTGGCTTTTTGAAGTTGGAGGCGAACGAGCACTGAGAATCCGTGGTCATCTCTCTGTTCACCTCTTTTTTTGCACTCATTGCTCTTGTACAACTATTGTGGTGTGTTTCTCAGAACCATTCATATGTTCTCTGATGGTGGGTCTTTTGAGTTGGGAGACCAATGATCACCAAAGCTGGCCACTAATGTGGCGATCTCTATGTTGTCTTCTCCAACATGGTGTTCTTGATCTTTAATCACCATCTTTTTTTGTTGATGCCTCTTTTTTGCCCTTTGTGTTCCTGATGTCTTGTCGCCTGTTTTCCTACCACTTTATTTCTTTTTTCAGTATGTACTAACTTGGATATTTGAGATAAGCTAAATTGATCTGTAACGAGCTGTCAATGTGCATGTATTATTTGCTATTATCTTACCATTTGCTAATTGTCCTTGTCCTGTCCAGATCTGACAGCACATGCCTACTTCAGGCACCTCAAATTATCATTGCTCTAAACTTTTTTACATGTCGTGCCGCTGGACATGTGCACATGTTCTGTTCAATATGGTAGGGTGTATCAACCTGAAAAAATGCATACTTTTTTTCTAAAAATTTCAGGATATGTTCCGCAATGTGTAGCTGATTAGCTAGTAATATTACCACACCCTTGTAAATATACTATTCACCCCCTCAAATTACATCCTATTACATGTGTCCCTTTTCCTCTTATTTCTGCAGAGCAGGTGCTTTTCTTTTTCTATGCCCTCGATTTGTCTGCAAAAATAATATATGATACGTGCTGCTCTTTTCATGGTGTCTTGGGGCTCCACGTCCAGGCTATATAAATTCTGAATGTTGTAGCCTGCGAGCATTGTGGCACCCTCCAGCTGCTTAATGTGTTTTTTTTTGTTTTTTCTTGTCAATATGAGTGGAAAATCTTTTATGTTGTATATATTTCTTTGATAGTTTCAATATGAGTGGCACCCTCCAGCTGCTTAAACTTTGATTCTGATGGAAGTTATACATAATTATGAGAACTTTTTTCAATGTTACATCGTTATATAACTTTTTCCAACCCTTTTTCTGTATTTCATTAATAGTTTCAATTAAAAGTTTTCTTTTTTGAGAGTTTAATATTGTCCCTCATTGTATCTTTTTTAATTTGTTGAGACGAGATCATAGCACCATGCTTTTTATTTTATGAAACAGTAAATATTAATGTTGTATGGAAAATTACTATGTATTTTTGAGATGAGATCATAGAGCCATGTTATTTGCTTAATAAAATATGAGCATAGTATGGATGAGAATCTTATATGGGCAGTAAGGCCATTAGCTGGTTTGTAAAATTTTGGCACCATCAATAGTTGTATGCGCCGTTCTAGGGGTTTTGTGGCTTATTTTGGAATCTTTTTTTCTTATTAATCATGTGGTGGGAAGTGCTGGTTCAGAATGCTAAAGAATGGTGTCTTAGATGGGATGCTGAAGAATGGTCATGAGCCCACTCGTGAAAATGTAAGAAAATATTACATGTGACTTTCTAATTGTCACATGTAACCTTTTTGTTTTCGTATTGTAACTTAGTTTCAGGGAAAAATCTTGCCTATAACTTTATCTTTAGTAATTTTTTTTTTTGGGAATGGGCATGAGCCCACTCTTGGAAATGTAAGAAAATCTTACATGTACTTTGTAACTTTCTAACGGTTAGATGTAACTTTTTTTTGGACTGTAACTTTAGTTTCAGGGAAAATCTTGCATATAACTTTTTTTAGTAGTTAGGATTTTTGTTTATGTGGTTGGAAAGAAACAAAACACAGAAGGATGTTACTGGGCTGAAGTGCCGGTTGCTAGGCAGTTGAACATTAACAACCGTCTTAACTGGTCCCAGACCCAAACGGGTCTGCAACCCTCTTAACGGTTTGCGTAAAAATATCATTGCAGGCCGGATAACACCAACCTATAGTTAATTGGGGCAACATGTGGAGCCGTTGGATGGGTAATCAATGGCTTGCATAGTAGGTGATTGATAGATTACGAAATCTCAATCGACTGACGCCGAGACAGATCCGAAGAAAAAACCATAGCTAATAAATAATTTATTTAGCTACCCTTATATATTACGCAACCAGATTATAAAGCACAAAGGTAAATATATACATACTGACAACCCATAATAAAAGATAAATAAATATTATTCTCTCCTCCCTACTGCTCTTTCTCAATGCATTTACTTTTACTCAGTCACTAGTGGGGATGCATGTGTGGCACGTGTTTCAAGTGAAATTATTTAAAAATAATTAGATTGCATCAAAAATCTCATTTATTGCTCGATGGAATAACCAAAGGGGGTTTTCATGAGTGGAGCTCTTATATCATTATACGATTAAAAAAGACAGTGGAGCTCTTATAATCCACCACTAGAAGAAGCTTACAATTAAAAAAGACAGTGGAGCTCTTATATCATCACACGTTAGCATGACAATATAGGAAACTTAAAAATACTTCTCGACATCCATGTTTCTTATGACATATATAGTGCTCTTATATCTTCTGGGATGTTGCATGTGCTCTCATTAAAATAACATTTCAAAATTTCAATTGGAACCATTTTCTGAGAACACATGAATCCTTTAGAGCAATGAAAAACATTATCAGCAGCGGAGAAGTTGAGTGATAACTGAGAACATCTAATGGACGGTATTACCAACCATATATAGTTTTTGCTGGAATGGCTGGCCATCCCACATTCTCACGAGTTCGATACTATATATTTAGTCAAGTTCCTACAAATCATAAGATTTTCCATGCACGTTTAAAGTTATCAAGTCAAAATATTTCAATTTATTGAGGTAAAAATATAAGTATTACCTGTCAAATGATTTAGGAACAAAAGCAGGGAATACGGGATGACAATCATAAATGTTGTCGTTCTATACGAGATCTACTTCCTCCATAGCACCATCAAATGTTTTTCCAACCTCTTTGTTTTTCCAACAAGATGCATCCTACAAACTAATACTGAGTTCAATTAAAACATATCTCTTACATAACAACTTGTTGACCATGCTATTCTTGCAACTGCTTTTGCGTGAGGGAAACATCAAAACCTTGTGGCAAACTAAAAAGTTCTTGAATCTCATGAGGGTACAAACATGATAGCCATAAAGTATCTAGTAGGAGATTGAGCAAACAATGACAAGAAATAGAAGCAGGACAAGTACACTCTTGCTGAAGCAACATGTTCGCTCCATTTGTTATGTAGCTATTGTTGATGATCAAAATTGGCAGTAACCGGTCTAATCGGTGTCCCCAGGCGATCTGAGCGGTCTGGTCCGTGTAGCTGGTCCGGAAAGAGCCGACCGGTCTGATCGGTGGGTCAGATCGGTCCACCAAAGGTCTGAGTGCAATTAAATATTTTTTTATAGATTCATATCTGTAAAAGGATTTCTTGCGGGGCAAGTCCTCCCCATCCTATAAATATAAAGGGTCACATTTGATTGAGAGTATCCAATCAATTAAAAATAAATACATCTACTACTTTTTATAATCTTTACCTTTTTCCTCAAACCCTAGCTTTTCCAACCCCATATCTGTTGTTCTTCCTTCGTCTCGACGACGTCTAAATGCGTTCTAGGTGGCTTGCCGATCCTAGAACAACCCTACGTATGCTTGCCTTGACGGGGTCCCTCCCGGGTGAGCATTCATCGGACTTCGCTGGTCTACCCGGCGAACTGGTCTGACCCGTCCCTTAGACCGATCTGACCGCCCTGCGTAGGTGGTGCTGCGTAGGAGTACATGGAACTCAACAATGTTTCAACCATGCCGAAGGAGGACAAGTGCATATCCTCAAGGTCTGAGGCATTCATTCCAGATGCTACATCATAGGTTGATGGTTTTTCTGCGATCATGTGGAAGGAATGGACAGAAGATGCAGA
This sequence comes from Panicum virgatum, assembly GCF_016808335.1. Taxonomy (NCBI): domain Eukaryota; kingdom Viridiplantae; phylum Streptophyta; class Magnoliopsida; order Poales; family Poaceae; genus Panicum; species Panicum virgatum. The sequence goes on from NC_053152.1 coordinate 36,939,111, forward strand.
ATCTAGCAGTAGTATCATTCAGATCTACCGCAATTCGAGAATACTCTTCTACGCTATTGGGGATGCCATACCGCAAGAGATCTTTTTACGATTCGAAAGTCCGGGTCAACATGATGTCCAAAGCTCTGGCAGATCGTGTAGCACCTCAAGCAGCCCTACGTAAGCACCTGAAGTGTATCAACGGCCAGATAGTGAAATGTAAGGGAATTCTCAGAGTTGTTCTCCTAATGATGGGAAATAACAAGGTTTTCCTGGATTTCCACATCTTCGATGCCCCCGGAAGAAGGTGAAGAGTTTGTCTTGATTGGAAGGCCAATAGAGACAATCATCAATCCCAACAAAGACCGAGCTACCTCGAGTTTAAGGTTGGCAAAGAAACCAACCCGGTCAGTTTAGTACGTTCTTGCAATACAATTGCAGAACCTAGATCGGAGCAAGACCCAGTGGAAGAGGTAGTGTGCACAATTCAAGAGGGACAAACTCAGCCCATTCTTGAAGAAGATGTCCCCCACTTCACCCAGGAAACAGATCCGGACAGTGTTGATAGTCGATAAGTGCTAAATTTGACTGTCAACTAAACTCAATAATAAAGAAAAACTATACACATTACTCGCATATTGTATCACTAACCTAGTTCCACAGCTGTTTTGGAGTTTCACTGCTTTCAGATGAGTAAGAGCAAAATAAAGTGAAAACACGATGACGACGCCACAAGATTACACAGAAGTATGCTTTCGGCGTCATCCACTTACAAGGAGGGCCCACCTGGAAGAGAAAATGGGGGCGCCACGCAATATGCACAAGAGGATAAGGTTGAGGGCCCACCTATCAGCCTACCAGAGGAAGATAGAGCCGGGGGAGGCTCACCATGGGTCGGCCGAACTTGGATGGCCTCCTGTCCAGGTGCACTTCGAGGAGGAGTAGCTGCCAAGTCACCTGATCACCTTCCATATATGCAGATGGCGGGAACCTCTCCACTAGAATAAATAGGACCCCTCTCCCTCTCATTCAACACACACGCGCGCGCGCGCACACTGAAGCGTCCCCTCATAAGAGAAGACTTAAATGTGATACAAAACATCAGTCCCAGGAGGCTGATGCCACATTTATTACATCAGATGGTTCAAAACCGTACAAACCTTGGAGGACACTCGATACAGATGATGATAATAACTAACCAAGCTACGACATAACACCAGACTGCAAACCACATAGGGTCTACCACGGGCTCAGAGTACTGCGACAGCGAAGGCATCTCGACAGGGCCGGTTCCATAGGCAAGGTTGGGTGTAGAACGATAACCCTACTCGGCGTCGTCTGGAACGAAGTCTGGGTCTTCTTCTGTAAAAAGTAAGAGTGGGGTGAGTACAAACGTACTCAGCAAGTCCAACCACACCCACGGAGGGGTTAAATCAGAATATTATGCATAGATAAATCAAGGATAAGGTTACGGTTTAATTTGCAGGAAATCGATATTTTATGCAGGGGTTTATTTTACAGAAAAAACCTTTTAGAAATCAGTTTTTGCAGTAACACGGGGTTCAGGTTTTAAAACTGCTACCGGACTCCCCGTCCGTCGTAGCACACGGCACAACTGCCGGACACAATTCCAAAACAACTCACGCCAGCCCATCCCAATGAAACACTAGTTATGTGACCACACCGTAACTCGCCCAATACCGTGGGCACGGACTATTCGAATAGATTCTTAACTCTGCAGAGGTGTGCAACTTTACCCACAAGCAGGATACCACAACTCGAACACCGTCGTGTCGGTGTAGATCCCAACATAGCCATTACCCACCATAGCTAAGCCTGACTAGCCATCACGGGATGCACCAAGGGGTCATTTACCGTTCACTCAGGTATAACCGGGCATAAGTCACTCTGGGCTTATCCCTTATCCTTAGTCACCCGTTGCTCTCAACTCTCCTGATGGCTATCACACCAACTAGTGGGATTTATGCTACGCCGTTGCCCATACAACGGTCGAGTGGTTTGCACGATAGTGGAGTTAGGTGAGATGACACATCAACTCGGTCCTTAGACGCGACAAGATGGATATCTCCCTTCATTGCCCTGCCACACAGGCATAAACACACCAATCGGCAATCCACACAGAAATGCCGTCCATCCCGTCCAAACTCATCTTTCGAAAATCCACATTTTATCCCTACCCACACACGCACACATTTTCTTTATCAAATAAATTGTATTATGAGTAAAGTCCTAAGCGTTCTAGTGTCGATTAACGTCCAAGCAAAATCAGACATTAATCTAGGTGGTCAAGGGATGGTTATCACAAAACAAGGGGTGGCTATCCAACCGTGTTTTCATGCAAGCAAAACATATGCAATTTATAAAACAGGCCATTGGGTTGTGTTTATAAAAACTCGGACAGAAACATGCATCAAAGGATGGATTGAACTTGCCGTCTTCAAAGCCTTCGGGGAAGTCTTGTCCTTCGGGCTCGGGGTCGCGGAACGGGTCCTCGTTCACCTGCTCACAGCACTGCTCGTCAACGGGTTCTCCTTCGCTCACTCCGTGGTCTACAGCGCACACAAACAGGCACACAATCAAAACACAGAAAATAAAGATTTGTCGTCGAGCTCGAAACGGAAACACATGAAATATAGAGCATAGGGTATTATTTTTGAATGGTTTCTGAATGGCATGGCCAAAACTGAGTTAAGAGAGGCATGGTGAAATTTTAGGTTAATCCGGGTTCATTTGGCGCATGAAATGATAGGTTAAACAAAGGGTTAGGGGTTAAGCAATGGTCCAGGGACTTAGTCGTAAATAATGAAATGGCTTATCAAGAATTTTTGAAAAGGTTTGGGCTTTTTGGGAAAAGGATAGGGTCTTATCTCTAATCCAATTTATATAGTGGAGGCTTTGTTTGTGATTACCATAAAGGACAGGGTTTTATTTGAAAGATAACAAAGGATGGGAGGGCTCTTAAGCAAATAGAAAGGAATGGAGGGGGTTATGGGCAAAACGCCCTTTCTTCCTCCTCCACTCGACGCAGAACAGGGGAGGGGTAGGGGCGCACCGGCGGCGACCCGATTCGGGCCCCCTGGGCCGAGGCAGCGGCCGGGACTGAGGGGGAAAGAGAGGGGGAGCCGCGGTGGATTGATCCCCGGCCTCACCTCGAGCGATGGTGGCGCGTGGCGGCCTGGCTACTGCGGCCAGCGGTGGCGGAGCTACAAGGTAGGCGGCGGTGGCGCTAGGGAAGCAAGGAATAGCTAGGGCGGCGGCTGCGGCTCTTGGTGGTGGATGTGGCACTCGGGGACGCTCCGCGGCCCCTTTTATAGGTGGCTAAGGCGGTGGAGGGGAGGTGAGAGCGGGGCGGCGGCCGGCGAGGTAGCTTTGAGCGGTGTTAATGGTGTGGGGGCGGCAGGGCGACGCGATGGCACGGCGCTGAGCAGCACTGGCGAGGCGTCAACTGTGAGTGGCGGTGAGGCTACGCGACGTCTCTGTGCTGCGTCAACGATGACAGTGGGCGGGGTGAGCGCTGGCGAGGCAACACGTTGCCTTGGCCGGGCGGCGACCGCCGCAGGCGGTGCTGTGCTGGGGTCGACGGCGTGTGCGTGTGGGTTGTGGGTGGGCGGTGTGGCACGGCTTGCGCGGGCGGTCGGCGTCGGGGCGTGGCCAGACGGTGCGGGTGCTGGTGGCCCTGGCGTGGCACGACTTGACGCGGCGAGCATGGGCGTGCAGGCGCACGGCTCGGGGCAGCTCGGCGCGGCGCGGCGGTAGCCCAGGGAGGGTGAGCGGGGCAGGCGGCGGTGCAGGGCGCCGGTGGCGACGCGGCGGGTGCGCGCGTGCGGGACCGCGGCGTGGCGTGTGCGCGCTGAGCAGGCGGGCCACGCCCGGGGCAGGGCTGGGCTGGCGGGGTGCGCGGGCACGGCTGTGCGGGCGGCCGCGGCACGGCGCGTGCTTGCGTGCGCGCGCGTGCGCACGCGTGGGGGAGCAGGCGCGCGGGGGGGGTCGAATTGGTGCGCGGAGCAGGAGCGGCGGAGGGGAGCGGGCAGTGCGGCCGGGCGGCGCACGGGAGCAGGGAGGGAGGAGGGATCGAGCGCGCGGGGTAGGAGGAAGGAGAGAGAAGAAGAGGGAAAAGAAAAGGAAAAGAAAATGGGAAAAAGAAAAAGAAAAAAGGAGGGAAGAGAAATAAAGAGAGAAAGAGAGAGAGGGGCGGGCGCGTCGGCGCCGATCGCGGCCGCGGTCGGCCACGCGTGGCGCCCGGGCGCGCGTGAGCGCGACGCGCGGGTCGAGGGGAAACAGGGTGCTGGATACGGGTGTCGGGTCTTTGGGGAATCGCAAGATCTGGCGGAATAGGGAAGTTCCCGGAAAAACTGGGGTCAGAGTTTCAAGGAGGGATCTCGAGCTCAACGACAAGGCAAAATTTTAGCGCGATTTATTTTAGTCAATTTTCGGGATGTTACAAACCTACCCCACTTAAAATGAATCTCGTCCTCGAGATTCGACTGGTTCCTAAATATGTGGGGAAATTCCTTCTTCAGAGCATCTTCGCGTTCCCACGTAGCTTCTTTTACTCCGTGTCTGCTCCACTGAACTCTGCAAATTCGTACTTCGGAGTTTCTGGTCCTCCTGGTGACGGTGTCTAGAATCTTGACCGGTATTTCCTGATATCGCAGGTCTGGCTGCAGATCTATTGTTTCGACCGGCACATGCTCCACTTCGGGCATCCTCAAACACCTTTTCAACTGCGAGACATGAAACACTGGGTGTATATCCGACATTTCTTCTGGTAGCTCCAAACGGTATGCTACTGCTCCAACTTTCTTCAGAATTCGGTATGGTCCAATATATCGAGGGGCCAATTTTCCTTGTACCTGAAATCTTCGGGTTCCTCGGATGGGTGATACCTTGAGATACGCGAAATCTCCTGGGTTGAAACTTATTTCCCGTCTTTTCCTGTCCGCATAGCTCTTCTGTCGGGACTGGGCTGCTTTTAGCTTTTCTCGAATCTCGGCGACTCTTTCCTCTGCTTCCTTTATGAGTGCGGGGCCGACTAGGGCACGTTCCCCAACTTCTGACCACATCAGAGGGGTTCTGCATTTCCTTCCGTAGAGAGCTTCAAACGGTGACATGCCCAAGCTTGCTTGGTACCCGTTGTTGTATGAGAACTCGGCATAAGGTAAACTCTGCTCCCAATCTTTGCCGTAAGTGAGAACACATGCTCTCAACATATCCTCCATAATCTGATTCACCCTTTCTGTCTGACCATCTGTTTGTGGGTGATAAGCGGAACTAAAGTCTAGCTTGGTGCCCATAGCATTATGCAAACTTTTCCAAAATCTAGAGGTGAACTGGGTCCCTCTATCTAAAACAATTCGGCTGGGCACACCATGCAACTTCACTATACTTTCCACGTAAAGCTTGGCTAGCTTCTCTCCGCCATAGTTGGTCCGTACGGGTATGAAATGAGCTGTTTTAGTAAGGCGATCCACTATTACCCATATGGAGTCATGTCCTTTCTGGGTTCTGGGTAAGCCCACTACAAAATCCATTCCTACTTCATCCCATTTCCAAACCGGAATGGGTAGGGGTTGCAACAATCCTGCCGGCTTCTGGTGTTCAGCTTTGATTCTCTGGCAAGTATCGCAACGGGCGACAAATCGTGCAATATCTGCCTTCATCCCATTCCACCAATATTTCTGTTTTAAGTCCATGTACATTTTGGTGGATCCTGGGTGAATTGAGTAGGCTGAGTTGTGGGCTTCATCCATGATTATTTGCCTGAAATCTCCCTTCTGGGGCACACAAATTCTGTCTTTATACCACAACGTTCCCTTATTATCAACTCGAAAGTCTGGGGCCTTATTTTCTCCGATTTGCCTCCGGATTTCCATCAGTCCCTTGTCCGATCTTTGGGCTTTCCTGATTCTTTCTTCTAGAGTGGATTGAACGTTCAGCAATTGGCTGGAACCTCGAGGAACAATGTGCACATTTAGTCGTGCCATTTCCTCTCGTAAATGGTCATTCTTGGGCCCGTAGGATTTCCGACTTAGGGCATCGGCGACTACATTGGCTTTACCTGGGTGATAATGAATTTCCAAATTATAATCTTTGACTAATTCCAGCCACCTTCTCTGCCTCAGGTTTAGGTCTGGTTGGGTGAAGATATACTTCAGACTTTTATGGTCGGTGAAGATTTCGCACTTATTTCCAATCAAATAATGCCTCCAAATTTTAAGTGCGTGCACTACGGCTGCAAGCTCCAAATCATGGGTCGGGTAGTTTTGCTCATGGGTCCTGAGCTGACGGGAAGCGTATGCAACGACTTTCCCATCTTGCATCAGCACACAACCCAATCCTTGTCGGGACGCATCACAATAGATGACAAAATCCCGATGAATATCCGGCAGGGTTAGCACTGGGGGTCAATCTTCGCTTCAACTCCTGGAAGCTCCTCTCACACGACTCCGTCCAGGTGAACTTCTTTTCTTTCTTGAGCAGCTCTGTCATGGGCCGGGCTATCTTAGAAAATCCCTCAATAAATCTTCGATAATACCCTGCTAATCCGAGAAAACTTCTGATCTCACTGACATTGGTTGGTTGCTGCCAGTTGGATACTGCTTCGACCTTCTCGGGGTCTACTGCCACTCCTTCTGCGGTCAAAATATGACCAAGAAAGGCTACTTCCTCCAGCCAGAATTCACACTTGCTGAATTTGGCGTATAGCCTATGCACTCTCAGTTTTTCCAAAACTACCCTCAGGTGTTGCTCGTGCTCCTGAATACTCTTCGAGTAAATAAGTATGTCGTCAATGAAGACTACGACAAACTTATCTAACTCATCCATAAATACTTTGTTCATTAGGTTCATGAAATAGGCAGGTGCATTTGTCAGTCCAAAAGACATCACTGTAAACTCAAACTGTCCATAACGAGTGACAAAGGCTGTCTTCGGGATGTCGCTTTCCCTTATCTTGAGCTGAAAATATCTGGACCTTAGGTCAATCTTGGAAAAGTACTTGGCTCCTTTTAATTGATCGAAAAGATCATCGATCCTGGGAAGGGGGTACTTATTCTTAATAGTGACTTCGTTTAGTGCCTGGTAATCTACACATAACCTCATGCTTCCGTCCTTCTTCTTGACGAATAGAACCGGGGCTCCCCAAGGCGACGAACTTGGCCTGATGAAGCCAATCCGTTGTAACTCCTCTAGTTGTTTCTTTAACTCTGCCAACTCAGATGCTGCCATCCTATAGGGTCTTTTGGCTATGGGGGCGGTTCCAGGAACAAGATCAATGACAAATTCTATATCCCTATCTGGTGGCATACCGGGAAGTTCTTCGAGAAAAACATCGGGGTATTCATTTACTACTGGGACTTCTTCCAAGGACTTGGCTTCCATGCTGAATACCATCGGGTTTGCTCCACTTTCCCGGGTATGACAGGTCACTCGGACTCCCTCTGGGTTTGTTAGATGCACTACCTTATCCGTACAACCTATGAGGCCATTGTGTTTGCTTAGCCAGTCCATTCCAAGGATCACATCTATCCCTTCTGACTTAAGTACTACTAAGTCTGCTAAAAACTTTACCCCACTTAAATTGACCCTTACCCGTAGACAACCCAGTTGACACCTGATGTCTCCTCCGGGCGTCCGGGTTAGTAGGGGTGTTTTTAGTAGTACTGTAGGTATTTTATGTTTCTCCACAAAACTCGAGGATATGAATGAGTGTGATGCTCCAGAATCAAACAGTACTGTTGCAAGAGTTGAGCTGACTAGATACTCACCGAGTACTACGCCCTGGGCTCCTTGAGCTTCCTGTGCGTCGATGTGGTTGACGCGGGCTCGTCCAAAAGACTGCTGGGGTTGCCTCTGCGGGTTGTTGTTGTTGCTGCTGTTGCCGCGGAGGGGCACTCGGTTGGCACCGGTCAGAACTGGCTTAGGTCCGTTCACTGTGTTGGAGAAAGCTGATGTAGCCGGCTTGTTCTTGGCATAAGGACAGTCGGCGATAAAATGACCCGTCTCCCGACAGTTGAAGCATGCTCTAACATTGCTGTTGTTGTTGGTAACCTGGCTTGCATTACTCTGAGGGGCCCTCACGGTGTTCTGGCTTCTGAGCTGAGTGTTAGGGGCCCGTGGTCCTGTCACTTGAGACTGAGTTCTGTACTGCATTGGGGCTTGGGACCTTGGTGCATTGTAGCTGAAGCTTCTGGGCTTCTGGAAACGATCCTGCTGGCGTGCCTTGCTCTCCAAAAACTTGCGCTTGTTATCCTTTCTCTCATCAATCTTGGCCCTCTCTGTGAGGATTGCCTTGTTCATCAAGGTGTTGAAGTCAGGATAGATCTGAGGGGTGAGCAGAGTCCTGAGTTCTGGGTTCAGTCCCTTTTTGAACATATCCTGCTTCTTTTCGTCATTGTTCACTTCTTCCGGTGCATAGCGAGCCAACTCCATAAACTGGTGTGTATATTCTTCCACCGTCATATTCCCCTGCTGAAGTGCGCGAAATTCATCCGCCTTGCGCTTCATGGTGGCCGAGGGGATGTGGTAACGGCAGAATTCCCTCACGAATTCATTCCAGGTGATGGTGGAGGCATCTCGGGTGGCAGCGCAGTAATTTTCCCACCAGGCTAAGGCAGTCCCGGTGAGTTGATGTGCTGCCAGAAGGACTTTATCCCGATCCTGGCACCCAAATGGTTCGAGCTTCCTTTGGATCACGTGGAGCCAGTCATCTGCATCCAAGGGGTTGCTGGATCTGGCAAAAGTAGGTGTCTTGGCCCTCAGAAAAGCTGTCAGCTTGTCATTGAAGGTCTGTTCTCGTGGCTGCCTATTCACTAGAGCATTGGCCAGTGTCTCCAGTATGAGAGTCTGGTTATGGATTATTTGCGCCAGGTCCACGAATGGTGGTGGTGGTGGTGGCAGCTGCGCACCGAGATTTTCTCCTCTGCCCTGACTCACTTCTTGTTCTTCCTGAGGATGGTTTTGCCCGTCGGGGTGTACTCCTGCTTCAGCGGCTGCAGGGTCCCTGACTCGGGAGGCCCTCGTGACGCTTCGAGAAACCATCTGCAGATCGAGCGGGTTGGGACTAAGATTAGGTGATGTTTAAGTTGTTTAGTTCGCGTAACAAGGCAGAATTAACCTTCTGCCAAAAGGCACACACACAACAAGCACACAACAAGGCAAACAAGCAATTCTTACTAAAACAAGGCAGGGTACAACACGGGAACACAACTAGAATGCGTACTACACGTCCGGGTACACAACTTCAAAAGAAAGGGGGCACAGATCTTCTTCGGACCACACGGCTTCATCCCTCGATGGTTGCTCGCGCTTCAGGCAGGCTCATTGGCTTGAGTGGGTTCCTCCCTCGGAGAGGAACTCACGTCCTCCGGGGAAATGAGGGGTCCTGGGTCGCTGTCCTCCAGATTTCCGTTTTCCCGGGGTTGTGTCGTGGCTTCTCTTGCGGCGGCGGCCGTAGACCTTCCAGGATTCTCGGGTGGGGCTAGTGGGTTTCCAACGAGCGGTCCCCATCCAAAGACGGGCGTCCCGAGCAGAACATGGTCTTCTCCTATTGCCGGGACTGGGGTTCCACTTCTAGTCCATTCCAACATGCGCTGGTCCCGGGTTTGCCTGAGGCTCTCCTGAGCAACTTCTTCACTGCTGGCCGCGGCTGCGGCTCTTGCCTCGGCTTGGACTGCTCGGATCTGCTGCAGTCTTAACGCGAGCTCTGCTTGCTCAGCTCGATGGGTCTGTTCCCTCAGCATGTTGGCTTGCTCGTCAAAGAGCTGATCCAAGGAGGCTAGGTAGGTAGCTACTTGGTACAGGAGGACTTCTTCATGGCGGCGCCGTTCCAGGCTTCTCATACGAGCTTCCCAGACTGGAGTCCTGATGGCTGGTGGAAAGAACCTCATTGGTGTGGGGGTGAGGTGTCTCTCGAAAATCCGGCACAGGTAACGAAGTGCTTTCCTGACGGCTAGGGGATAGGTGTCCTGGTGCCTAAACCCGGTAGCAGTCACTCGCCATGACAGGATGTCGGGGTAGTGGTCACTTCTGGCGACGACTAGGATCACCCTGCAGCGGAGAGTGCCATGATGCTCGTACTCTCTGCTGTAGTACCTTGGGCGTTCCGTGACTCCAAGGCTTTCCAGGGCGTTGATCAGGAGGCTGGGGAAGCCAGGTGCAGCTTGGCAGTCGCCCTGGGTCCATCCTTCCTCAGCCATCTGAAAAAAAGATATGGTGAAAAACTTGCACAATTATTTGAGGTACACAAAGGGGGTGGATGACATTTATTATTGCAACATAGTGGGGTACAACTTCATGGGTACATGATTATTATTAGAGCAAAAGTTCTAGCTTGGAGACAACTCCTATCATGGGGATCCTTCCTCAATCCTAAGGGAGCGCTTCTTCAGTGGAAGGTACTGATCCATCAAGTTATCCTCGGTCTGAGTACCTTTGTCCCAATGGGTTTCCTCGGGCTCTCCTTCTTCAGTTTGAGTTCCAACATCCCAATGGGTTTCCATGGGTTCTTCCTCTTCGGCCTGAATGCTTGCATCCCATTGAGCCTCTTCGGGTTCTTCTTCTTCGTCTTCTTCTATCCATCCACCAATTCCCCAGCGAGCCTCGTACCTCCGCATCTGAGCTTGGAGAGCGGCTAGTGAGTCCTCAGCGCGTGTGGCTCTTGCCCGCTGTTCTTCCAGTTCTTCTTCTTTTTCATCCATTTGGACTTGGAGGGCGGCTAGGGAATACTCGGCATGTACGGTCCTCGACCGTTGTTCATCCAGCTCCTGGGTTGCCTTTTCTGCTCTGTGGACTTGCTGCTTCAGTTGTGCTGCTTGCTCGCGATAGAGCTCATCCAGGCCGGTGAGATAGATGGATAGGTGAGAGACCGTGTCTTCTAGGTCTTCTTCTTCTCTTCCAAGTCCTCTCATCCTAGCAATCCATGTGCGTCCCCTTCCTTCAGTCGGTGGGAAAAATCCCATAGGAGTCCGCTGGAGGTGATGCCTGTAGATCACACGTAGACGTCGTAGGGCTTTGCGGGCGGCTTTCTGATAGGTATCCGGGAAACGGAATCCAGTGGTGGAGATGAACCAAGGGTCCACATCAGGATAGCGGGTGCTCCTTGCTATGAAGATCATCAGGTCACACCGAAGAGTGCCCTTGGAGTCGTACTCCCAGTAAAGAAACTCTGGCGGATCCACAACTCCAATGCGTTCCAGGCTGAGTATTAACAACTTAGGAAGGCCGGGCTCTGCGAAACAGATTCCGCCAATCCATCCATCGTCAGCCATCTAGAACAGGGCAAGAACCAAAGGTAAGTATTTGTGTGAGGAAAGGGTTAAGGATAGAAAAGTCCTAAAGTGAAGAATCTTGAAAACGGGTTTCGCTCCTAGGGTCACGTCCTACGGCCAACCTACGGCTCTGATACCACCTGAAGCGTCCCCTCATAAGAGAAGACTTAAATGTGATACAAAACATCAGTCCCAGGAGGCTGATGCCACATTTATTACATCAGATGGTTCAAAACCGTACAAACCTTGGAGGACACTCGATACAGATGATGATAATAACTAACCAAGCTACGACATAACACCAGACTGCAAACCACATAGGGTCTACCACGGGCTCAGAGTACTGCGACAGCGAAGGCATCTCGACAGGGCCGGTTCCACAGGCAAGGTTGGGTGTAGAACGATAACCCTACTCGGCGTCGTCTGGAACGAAGTCTGGGTCTTCTTCTGTAAAGAGTAAGAGTGGGGTGAGTACAAACGTACTCAGCAAGTCCAACCACACCCACGGAGGGGTTAAATCAGAATATTATGCATAGATAAATCAAGGATAAGGTTACGGTTTAATTTGCAGGAAATCGATATTTTATGCAGGGGTTTATTTTATAGAAAAAACCTTTTAGAAATCAGTTTTTGCAGTAACACGGGGTTCAGGTTTTAAAACTGCTACCGGACTCCCCGTCCGTCGTAGCACACGGCACAACTGCCGGACACAATTCCAAAACAACTCACGCCAGCCCATCCCAATGAAACACTAGTTATGTGACCACACCGTAACTCGCCCAATACCGTGGGCACGGACTATTCGAATAGATTCTTAACTCTGCAGAGGTGTGCAACTTTGCCCACAAGCAGGATACCACAACTCGAACACCGTCGTGTCGGTGTAGATCCCAACATAGCCATTACCCACCATAGCTAAGCCTGACTAGCCATCACGGGATGCACCAAGGGGTCATTGACCGTTCACTCAGGTATAACCGGGCATAAGTCACTCTGGGCTTATCCCTTATCCTTAGTCACCCGTTGCTCTCAGCTCTCCTGATGGCTATCACACCAACTAGTGGGATTTATGCTACGCCGTTGCCCATACAACGGTCGAGTGGTTTGCACGATAGTGGAGTTAGGTGAGATGACACATCAACTCGGTCCTTAGACGCGACAAGATGGATATCTCCCTTCATTGCCCTGCCACACAGGCATAAGCACACCAATCGGCAATCCACACAGAAATGTCGTCCATCCCGTCCAAACTCATCTTTCGAAAATCCACATTTTATCCCTACCCACACACGCACACATTTTCTTTATCAAATAAATTGTATTATGAGTAAAGTCCTAAGCGTTCTAGTGTCGATTAACGTCCAAGCAAAATCAGACATTAATCTAGGTGGTCAAGGGATGGTTATCACAAAACAAGGGGTGGCTATCCAACCGTGTTTTCATGCAAGCAAAACATATGCAATTTATAAAACAGGCCATTGGGTTGTGTTTATAAAAACTCGGACAGAAACATGCATCAAAGGATGGATTGAACTTGCCGTCTTCAAAGCCTTCGGGGAAGTCTTGTCCTTCGGGCTCGGGGTCGCGGAACGGGTCCTCGTTCACCTGCTCACAGCACTGCTCGTCAACGGGTTCTCCTTCGCTCACTCCGTGGTCTACAGCGCACACAAACAGGCACACAATCAAAACACAGAAAATAAAGATTTGTCGTCGAGCTCGAAACGGAAACACATGAAATATAGAGCATAGGGTATTATTTTTGAATGATTTCTGAATGGCATGGCCAAAACTGAGTTAAGAGAGGCATGGTGAAATTTTAGGTTAATCCGGGGTCATTTGGCGCATGAAATGATAGGTTAAACAAAGGGTTAGGGGTTAAGCAATGGTCCAGGGACTTAGTCGTAAATAATGAAATGGCTTATCTAGAATTTCTGAAAAGGTTTGGGCTTTTTGGGAAAAGGATAGGGTCTTATCTCTAATCCAATTTATATAGTGGAGGCTTTGTTTGTGATTACCATAAAGGACAGGGTTTTATTTGAAAGATAACAAAGGATGGGAGGGCTCTTAAGCAAATAGAAAGGAATGGAGGGGGTTATGGGCAAAACGCCCTTTCTTCCTCCTCCCCTCGACGCAGAACAGGGGAGGGGTAGGGGCGCGCCGGCGGCGACCCGATTCGGGCCCCCTGGGCCGAGGCAGCGGCCGGGACTGAGGGGGAAAGAGAGGGGGAGCCGCGGTGGATTGATCCCCGGCCTCACCTCGAGCGATGGTGGCGCGTGGCGGCCTGGCTACTGCGGCCAGCGGTGGCGGAGCTACAAGGTAGGCGGCGGCTGCGCTAGGGAAGCAAGGAGTAGCTAGGGCGGCGGCTGCGGCTCTTGGTGGTGGATGTGGCACTCGGGGACGCTCCGCGGCCCCTTTTATAGGCGGCTAAGGCGGTGGAGGGGAGGTGAGAGCGGGGCGGCGGCCGGCGAGGCAGCTTTGAGCGGTGTTAATGGTGTGGGGGCGGCGGGGCGACGCGACGGCACGGCGCCGAGCAGCACTGGCGAGGCGTCAACGGTGAGTGGCGGTGAGGCGACGCGACGTCTCTGTGCTGCGTCAACGACGACAGTGGGCGGGGTGAGCGCTGGCGAGGCAACACGTCGCCTTGGCCGGGCGGCGACCGCCGCAGGCGGTGCTGTCCTGGGGTCGACGGCGTGTGCGTGTGGGTTGCGGGCGGGCGGTGTGGCACGGCTTGCGCGGGCGGTCGGCGTCGGGGCGTGGCCAGGCGGTGCGGGTGCTGGTGGCCCTGGCGTGGCACGACTTGACGCGGCGAGCGTGGGCGTGCAGGCGCACGGCTCGGGGCAGCTCGGCGCGGCGCGGCGGTAGCCCAGGGAGGGTGAGCGGGGCAGGCGGCGGTGCAGGGCGCCGGCGGCGATGCGGCGGGTGCGCGCGTGCGGGACCGCGGCGTGGCGTGTGCGCGCTGAGCAGGCGGGGCACGCCCGGGGCAGGGCTGGGCTGGCGGGGTGCGCGGGCACGGCTGTGCTGGCGGCCGCGACGCGGCGCGTGCTTGCGTGCGCGCGCGTGCGCACGCGTGGGGGAGCAGGCGCGCGGGGGGGGGGGTCGAATTGGTGCGCGGAGCAGGAGCGGCGGAGGGGAGCGGGCAGTGCGGCCGGGCGGCGCACGGGAGCAGGGAGGGAGGAGGGATCGAGCGCGCGGGGTAGGAGGAAGGAGAGAGAAGAAGAGGGAAAAGAAAAGAAAAAGAAAATGGGAAAAAGAAAAAGAAAAAAGGAGGGAAGAGAAATAAAGAGAGAAAGAGAGAGAGGGGCGGGCGCGTCGGCGCCGATCGCGGCCGTGGTCGGCCACGCGTGGCGCCCGGGCGCGCGTGAGCGCGACGCGCGGGTCGAGGGGAAACAGGGTGCTGGATACGGGTGTCGGGTCTTTGGGGAATCGCAAGATCTGGCGGAATAGGGAAGTTCCCGGAAAAACTGGGGTCAGAGTTTCAAGGAGGGATCTCGAGCTCAACGACAAGGCAAAATTTTAGCGCGATTTATTTTAGTCAATTTTCGGGATGTTACACACACACACACATGCACACGCACATGCACACATTAGAGGAGTTAGGCTAGTTTTCCTGAATCAAGTCGTCCTTGGAGTCGTTGAGCTATCTTCGGTTTCTAGTATGACTTTGTATTCCTTCTGTCAGTACTCTATTCATAATATAGAGCTTGATCATGGTTGCTATGCTATTCTGATAGTTTATCAATCCATGCTTCATTTCATCATGAGTTGTGTGATGAATATGGTTAGGCCAGATGATCCAGGTACGGATACCGGTTTTTTGTGGCTTCGGGCTTGCTCTGGCATTATGCTCGTCCATCCTAAGGGTGGGAGTTCTAGGGACGCTGGAGTAGTGACCTCATACACGAGTGTGGTGCTCGGGTATTCGGGATCCATCGGATATGACCGTGCTTAGGGTAGGCGGCAGGTGGTGACAACACTGTCCGTCCGCCGTAACAGTTGTGTTGCGATTAGCATAGTGCCCAACATTCGGGTTCGGTGTAGGAGTTCATACAAAGAGGTAACGGACCTAACAGTACCTGGGTCGATACCTTCTCCCCATTATCCCATTTTCCTGGCACGCCCTAACCAATGTTCCAACATAACCTTTTCATTGAATAGATACACTAGGACCCTCTAACATAGCCTAAGCTCCGGCTAACTTAACATAGGATAGTTTAGTCCTTTCTTTTGTTCTTTCTTTCTTTTATTTCTTTCCTTGAGTGTGGTTGCGTGCTGTGTCACATTACCCTAATATTCTTTTATCATGACTCACCCCTATCAGAGCTATGTCTATTACTTAAGGAACATTGTCATGATTATTACTAAGTATAGTACCTTTGCCACTGCCATCCTTTGGGAAAAATATAAATAACGATACCAGAATACTCCCATGTGAAATGCTATAACGGTATATCTGTGCACTTGCAGATCTTTTTCTGTAATCGTTAAGTTATACCCAAAGGCATTTCTGGAGCTGTTGCCAGGAACTAAGAAACCTAGTGGTGACGCTAAGAGATGTCAATAGACAACCAGAGTAAGCTCAATGTAAGGGAGAAAATGCAACCTTCCCTTCCCGAGATGAAGTCGTTGCCTCCTGGTCTGAAGTATGCCTTCATCCGCAAGAACAGAGCCACGCCAGTTGTCATTAGTGATAAGCTGACAGAGAGTGAGACTTGGCGGCTTGTTGCAGTCTTAGAGAAGTACCGATCCATCACTGGGTATTCTCTACAAGATTTGAAGGGTATATCCCCCAATCTATGCACCAATCTCATCCCTATGGACCCGGACCATAAGCTATCAAGAGAACATCAGCGATGGCTTAATGATGCGATGAGGGAGGTAGTAAAGAAAGAGGTTCTAAAGCTACTGCACACGAGTATCATCTACCCCGTAAAAGACAGTGAGTGGGTCAGCCCAGTTCAAGTAGTTCCGAAAAAGGGAGGCATGACAGTTGTCCGAAATGAGCGAAATGAGCTCATACCACAGATATTGTTACTGGTTGGCGGATGTGCATCGATTACCGGATGCTCAATAAGGCTACCTAGAAAGATCACTTCCCTCTCCCCTTCATTGACGAGATACTTGAATGTTGGCAAAGCACTCATTCTTCTACTACCTCGACGGATACTCTAGTTATCACCAAATTCCTATTCATTCGGATGACCAGAGTAAGACTACTATCACCTATCCCTATGGCACATTCACCTACAGACGAATGTCATTCGGCCTTTGTAATGGACCTGCTTCATTTCAAAGGTGTATGATGGCGATCTTCTCTGACATGATCAAGAACATTATGGAAGTGTTCATGGATGATTTCTCAGTCTATGGCAAAAATTTCAAAGAATGCTTTGAGAATTTAGACAAAGTTCTCAAGAGGTGCCAAGAGATGCACTTAGTCCTTAATTGGGAAAAGTGCCACTTCATGGTTAGAGAAGGGATTGTCCTCGGACATATGTTCGAAAGAGGGATAGAAGTAGATCGGGTAAAGATCGAGGTGATTAACCAGTTGCCAACCCCGACAAATGTCAAGGGAGTTTGAAGTTTTCTGGGCCACACTGGCTTTTATAGGAGGTTCAATAAAGATTTCTACCATATAGCCAGGCCTTTGACAAATCTCCATGCCAAAGATGCCCCGTTTGACTTCGGCGAAGATTGCCTCTTAGCCTTCTACACCCTCAAGAAGGCACTCGTCACTGCACCCATCATACAGCCTCCCAATTGGAGTCTTCCCATCGAGATCATGTGCGATTCAAGTGAGTACACCATTGGAGCAGTGCTGGGTTAGTGCAGAGATAAGCAGCACTATGTCATATCTTATGCCAGTAAGACACTGATCGGATCCCAATTGAATTACGCCACAACGGAGAAGGAACTTCTAGCAGTGGTGTTTGCCATTGACAAGTTTAGGTCCTAGTTGGTTGGTGCCAAAGTGATAGTATACATGGATCATGCCGCACTAAAGTACCTCTTGGCCAAGAAGGATGCTAAGCCACGACTCATTCGTTGGGTACTGCTCCTACAAGAGTTCGATCTAGAAATCAAAGATAAGAAAGGAGCAGATAACTTTGTGGCTGATCATCTCTCGAGGATGCAAGCCAAGGTATCGGATTTATCGATCAATAACTACCTGAGAGATGATACTCTTCTGAAGGTCACTTTCGTGCAGTCCATGGTCCGCAAACTTGGTAAACTTCATGGTGAGTGGATATATACCTCTAGGAGAACACAAGAAGAAATTGATACACCTCAGCAGATTGCACCTATGGGATGACCCCTATCTTTTCAAAGTCTGTGCTGATGGTTTACTCCGCTGCTGCATCCCACTCTATAAAATTCTAGAGCATTGTTACTCCTCACCATATGGAGGGCATTATGGAGCATTCTGGACCCATGCTAAAGTTTGGCAGAGTGGATTCTTCTGGCCAAACATGTATGGTGATGCCAAAGAATTTGTGTGGTGATGCCCAAGATGTCAGAAGCATGAGAACATAAATTTCCGAGACGCTATGCCACTTAAGAGCAATCTTCAAGTAGAAATATTCGATGTATGGGGAGTTGACTTCATGAGTCCCTTCCTTATGTCAGAGCAGTGCAAATACATCTTGGTGGCAGTGGAGTACGTGTCCAAATGGTGGCAACAACATGACTTAGCTGCAATTGAAAAGAACAAAAATAAAGAAATAGTCTACATGCATCCTATTTTGTTTCAACATTTGAATGACACATGTTGCTCATATGATGCTCATGTATTCTCATGATAAACCTTCACTATTTTTTAATCTGGTCCTTATAAAAAATAATTCCTACCTGGAATGTCTTTCTTTTGCAGTTACTGCATCATGCCAAGCACACCTTTATTTGTATTTAAGTTTCAAATGCTAATCTCAAAACACGAAAACGCGCCCGTTCCAAGGGCATTCTCTTTCACCTTGTAACGCTATGTCGCCCATATAAAGATCGGCCGTTCGAACGGGCCATCCAACGACCACGGGAACGGGCTGCCTCCCGAGCGTCGCGCTGCCCCGCCGCTCGGGCCTTCGGCTGACTGTGCCATCCTGACGCCTCACGAGCCCGCCATCGCGCCCCTCCGCCTGCCGCTCCGCCCGCCGGTCTCCCACCCTTCGCCTCCCTCCTCGAGCTCTGCCCAACCTTCCTCTGGCTCCGCCTCCGAGCGCACAACGCTCGGACCTGCGCTCTCCGCTCCAAGCACCAGCTGCCCCAGATTGACGAGATCCAGCCCGGCGGCGGGACCGCGAAAAGGGCTCTTCACAGCGACCTCTAGCCGCTGCGGTGCGGCCCCGGCACAGGGTCGCTGCGGGCGAGGTCCAGTGCCGGCCATTGAGGGTGCGAGCAGCGATGAAGACGAAGGCGGCGTCAGAGGCCAGCTTGAACTGGAGGAGCTCCTGTCCAAGCTCAACCTCCACGGCAAAGAAATTCATCCTGCCATCCCATACCCTCCTCCGTCGCCGCCACCGCAAGCCTCCTCCGCGTGGCTAGCACGCCGCCCCACCCCGCCCCAATCACCATTTTTTATCCCATGTCGGGCTGCCTGCTTCGGCATCAGGGAGCCGACAAGCTGGGCTCCGATGTCCCCTCCTCTCACACTCCACCGTCAGCGTGCATCCTTGGTCTCCAGATCCTCCCTCCCACTAGGAATACATGTAGCTACAGAAGGCGATGTCAGCGCAAGCGAGGGACAAGTCTGAGCAAGGAGAGGATGACATGGCCGGCGGTACTGCAGACGACACTGGGTCTTCATGAACCCGAACCAGGTGCTGTAGATGGCCCCGCCCCTCGCTAGGCCATGCTGGCCGTGCTGCTCTCATGCTCCGAGGTATGCAATAGCATGCACTCCACCTGTTTGCTCAAATGCCTGTGGGAGATGGAAATCAGTTTGACCTAGGAGTAGCATGTTGTAGGATCCACGGATCAAGAATAGACATCTCCTTGGATTATCACAGGCTGATCCAGTAGATGCATACTGATCTATCTATGCTAATTCTACGTGTAGTACTCATATATAGACTGAACATTCTAGTTGAGCAACAGAGCAGGATTAGTTGATTCAGTAATACTGATATGTTTTCATCATGTGATTAAAATCTTTCGTATCGAATTGGAGCATTTCATCATGTGCTTCTGTCTTCCAGAATACATAATTGTATATTGTTTATCAATCTTAGACTGTACTGTGATACCCCCAACAAAATTGTATAAAAATAATTGCACGAGTACATATATGGAACCATGTCTTGTAATCAACAAAATTTGCGATGTTCAAAAAGAAATAGCATATTACTTTTGCAAAGAAGACAGAACTGCTGGTAAGATGCTATCTTCTACCAAGAGGTTGTCCATTTGAATCATGACAAGAAAATATAAAATGTAAAACAAGAATTCTTGCAGTGATGAAACTGCAAATGGGCTACATGTATACCTAGGTACAACTTAGGTTTTTAAAAAATATTTTTCCTTTCGTGAAGTTTAGTACTATGTAGCACCAACAACACTACCCTTATTTACCATTTCACAATTTATCTTTGTTTAGTAAACTAAGAATTCCTCACTAATTATCTTTGTTGCTGCTATTTCTGATCGGGTGCAGTTCTCTAACAATTGTTGCAACAAACTAGAGAGATACATGTGAGATATTTGAATTAGTAATTCGTGCTTATTTCATAGTTTCATTTCCTAAAAGTGTGGTTACAAAATGCATCTCAATATATCTGTATTTGAACAGACATTGCCCAGCTCGTTAAAGTTCAATTACAATGTCGGCGGATATACAACTGAGGTCCCAAATGGTATAATCAAAACCCCACTTCCAGCTGAGCGCAGCAATGCCGCGCTACTATTTCTAGTGGGGATCCCTTTCTAGTGTACACTAAATGTCATGACTTGCATGTTTGTCTCTAAGTTCAGAAGGATGTTTTCATATTTCAAGATATTCTTGAGGTTTTCGATATAATGATCTTTAGGCCTGTAGATTGACTATTTTATCTCGGTCATAGAATTGCCTTAACACGAGCCCATGAGTCAAGTTAGGACTATGAATTCGTCATTGATAAGTTACCTCCATAAGATTTTTCTAGATCATTACTTGACATCTGCCATTGTTACGAATAACCAGAGGTGTTATACCAAACTAGCTAGCAGATGCTGTTGGCACAATTATTAACACAACAACAGTTGGCCCACAACATTTAATCAACCCAATCCTACATTAAGCAAGGATTGTATCCTAAATTATTGAGGTTAGATATATTCTTCTTCTTTTTGCAGGGTCGCTGACAATAGGACACTACTAAACTAAGAACTTTGAAATAAAAGTTACTGTGTGACATGGGCAATTTAAGATTGATGTACATAGTATTACAAGGCACGTGCTCTTTGTTTGAGTTTACTGGACATGTTTGAAAGGTGAACCAGGGGAAAATGATGCAACGAGCATACATCAGCTATATAGCTGCAGTATGGCACAAAGGCAAACAAAATTCTGAAAATAGATAGTATCATATCGTAAAGAAATTGTTTGAGTAGTTTACCCGTTGGGTAAATATGCACTGTACCTATATTCACATTTCAATTCACTGATTTGTAGACTCTAATCTGCGAGTCCAGAGAATGGAAATAAATAATGCTAATTACAACAAACCAAGAAGCACCATAAGAACAAGTACTCCTACGCTGATGCCAATTTCCTTTTATCTGCCGGTGAATATGGAACTATGGCCCCGTTTGGGATGGCGGCTGCGGCGCGTATCAGCGAAAGAAGCAAAAAAAAATCCCGCCGAACGGTCTGCGTCCAACGCGCGTTTGCCGGCCGCCCACCACGCGATAAGCGAGCGTTTGAACTGGAAGTTGGAAAAACGCGAGAAGCGAGGTCCGTGCCGCTTATCGCTTATGCGTGCCGCGCTTTTTTGGACCGCAGTCCCAAACAGGCCCTATGAAGTACCTTTCTAACTGCTCGGACAGGGTCACCAGTTGGCAAATAGCATTCGCGCCTCCCATCCGCACGTGAGAACTTGGAAAGCCATTTATGTACGCATTTCCTCCAACTTGATCAGCACCAATTTTCTCCAACTCGATCAACAATGAACTCTGTAGTTTTAAATTAGCTAAAATTTCCGCACTGTGCTTTCTGAACATATGTAACCATTATTTGACAAACTACTTTGATAATGTGCTACACAAAACATCAATAATCCGCGCGCATGGGTGCGCACCAACCACTAGTTAGAAATTAACACTACAAGAAAAACGATCATTCGTCACTGCACCTTAGTACTGGTCATAATTTGGTCCGGTACTAAAGTTGGTACGAAGTTATTTTAGTACCGGGTCCAAATTTGAAAGCTATCAGAGCCATTTTAGTACCGGGCCAGTTGGTGTTTTAGCCCGGTACTAAAACGGCGCGGCCATTTAGTACCGGCCAATTACACCGATCGGTACTAAAGAGTGACATTTAGTATCGGCCGGTGTCTTCGCCCGGTACTAAATGGTACTTCACGAGTTACTTCAAAAGGAATGCATCTCCCCACTAGTCAAATATGATGTGTATGTGAGATGTTAGGGATGCACACGTGAAGTCAGAGGTCATGGGTTCGAATCTTCGCGACCGCACACAGGTATTTACGCATGAAAAAATCGCGTGACTTGGGACGATGCGCGTGTGTGGGCCTCCCGAGTGTTCGTCGATTTTTTTCCTTTATTTTTTGGGTGCAAAATAATTTAGTACCAGGCGTATTGACCAGTACTAAATGACGCCTCATTTAGTACCGGACGACCGGTACCAGTCGGGTGACCGGTGCTAAACACGGGTTCCGATCGATACTAATGCCGAGTTTTCTAGCAGTGTAAAAAACACACGGTAGTCTCCAATCCAAGTCCATCTGTGATGTCTAATCCAACTTTTCTGCTATGATGCACTGATGCGCGCAAACTTTCTAGTATTAAACGCCTAGCTAGTCTGCCATTATTCCGCCTGAACCTTGCCATATTGAACAAACTGAACATGCCGTTATTCACGCAAATAGTAATAAAGTTTTGCGAGAAAGGGTTCTCATGTTGGACTCATATACAACAAATTGAACATACACGTATATAGTATATCATGCGAAAATTCCAATAGGTGCCCGGGGCTGGAGTGTTTGTCGAAAATGGCCCCAATAAAGTTAGGACTGAGTATTGCTATACCAAAGCAAAATCTGATGCATGAGATCATGCACTGATTAGCACATTCTGCAGCAAAATCTACACAGATATGCACCTATCTCTGCACAATTTCCCCTGAAAAACAACACACAAACAAAACATCACATACATAGATTGGTGAGTGAGATATAACTTGGTAGTAATAGATCTATGGACCACTTGAGCATTGGCCCTCTGCTCACAACCACCCCACTGCGACACCAACGCACGCACTACTGCAAAAAACATTTCTAGAGGTAGATAGAAATGAACTTTTCCAGGGGCGGGTAAAGGGCCCACCCCTAGAAATCGATTTCGAGGGGCGGGTAACCCTATCAACCGCCCCTAGTAATTGATTAAAAAAACGACTAGCCAGGCGCTGCAGCTCAGGCTGCCGTGCGCACCGCCGTGCCGCCGCACGCCGAGCCGTGCCGCTCCGCGTCGCGCCCCCGCCGGGTCGCGCCGGGTCGCATCGCCCAGGCCGCCTGGCAAGAAGGCCGCGCCCCCGCCGAGCCACGGCCGAACCACGCCGGAGCCGAGGGCCGCGGCCGCTCCTCCGCGTCGCGCCGGGTTGCGGCCGCGGCCCCTCTATCGCCGCCGCGTCTCGCCGGGGAAGAAGGCCGAGCCGCCGCGCCTGGCCGCCGCCGGGGAAGAAGGCCGCGCCCCCGCTGAGCCGCGTCGGAGCCGAGGGCGGCGACCGCCGCTCTGCGTCGCGCCGGGTCGCGGCCGCGGCCCCTTCGTTGCCTTCGCCGCCGGGCTCGCCGCGCTGGGCGCCGGCCGTTGCGCTCGCCCCGGCCGCCGGCCGCCGTACCCCCCACGTCCGGCGCACTTGCCGTGCCCCCTGGCCGCGCGCTGGCCGAGGGCACCGATCTCGGCCGCCCGCAAGGCTGCCGTCCCAGAGGACCGCGCCGTGCCCCGTGCTCTAAAGGATGAGATAGAGGTGAGAGATGAGATAGAGGAGAGAGATGAGTAGATAGACAGAGGAGAGAGATGAGATTGCTACCGCTAATGCCCAGATATTAATAGCCGCCTCGCGCTGCCAGCCGCACAAAATTTTTGTATCTGCCACTCCCTTATTTCAAACTTTGTAGGGGCAGACGGTAGGGTGAGCCGCCCCTGGAAATGCCATTTCTTGGAGCGGGTCACAACATCGCCCGTCTCTACAAATAATTTATTTTTAGAGGCGGGTAATGCGCTGATCCGCTCCTAGAAATATATTTTTAGGGACGAGTCGGTTGCTACAGTACTTTTGTTTCATTTGTAGCAATGAGTCAAAATTTGATCAGCTTCTAGAAAAAAATCGAGGTGTTTCTAAAAATCGTTTGTAATAGTGACGCGAGCAAGTGTCCAGATGACGACCATAACCAACCCGACCATTGCCTCTATCTGCCACCACTCTCCGCGAGCAGAGTGCGATTGTCCTGAGTGTGCAGCTAGTGCGGAATGACGGCTCTGATGATTGATCAACCAATCAGCATATTCCTTTGTTTAGTAGTTAGTGCAGACTGTGCCGATAGCAGATATGTTTGTCTAGTACAACTGAGATCGATGGTGGGACGGTTTTGGACATCTACCCCAGATCTATGGTGAGGCAGCGAGGTTGACAGAAAGGATATGTAATGCCCATATGCGCGAGCTCACCAACTTTTTGGAGGCTTCGCGTAAGAAAAGGCAGGATGCATGCTATTATTGCTGCACTAAGCAAAATGTCTATTAAACACTCTGATCCGTTCCACAATGTTTGTTCAATCCATGTATCTAGGCAGCATAACATTTGATAAAATTTCAATTAAATTTAGTTAGTAATCTATGGATAGATCATATATCTATAACGAGACCAAGAACAATCTGATGCGAACCGAGCAAACATTATGAAAAAAGA
This sequence comes from Panicum virgatum, assembly GCF_016808335.1. Lineage (NCBI taxonomy): Eukaryota > Viridiplantae > Streptophyta > Magnoliopsida > Poales > Poaceae > Panicum > Panicum virgatum. Next base: position 36,963,492 of record NC_053152.1, read on the forward strand.
GAGGTATAGTACCTCTTTTTGACTTTACATGAAGCTACAATGCTCATGATGCAAACCAAATAGAGTAATAAATTACACAACAGCTCTGGATAAATTCCATATATATGCTGGTGCGAGCCCTGTGGAAACTGTAATCACTTCCCTCAAGAAAATGCTTCAGATGGTTGAGACTATCATTTCCGATAGAAGAGAGTTTCACTGCTACAGTAATTTCTTCTCACACCACTCCAGCCACCAGCTTCAACTCCAACCAGCCCAACAGTATTTTTCTCTCACACCATTCCAGCTCCAGCCTGCCGAACGCGGTGTTTGTCTTCAATACTGTAAAACAAGCAGTCAAACAGTGCTGACAGCCGGACCTAATAGGCAGGCAAGGGATTTTTTTTTAACTCCAGGATGAAATTTACTCCCACCAGGAGTCAACTTAGAACACGAGAAATGCTACTGAGGCCACCTAACCAGTTCGGCTAAGCACCCGCATGACACAATGACTTAGGCAGATAACAGAATAATCACAACTTACGAACAAGAGGACGCTGCACCTAAACCCACTCATAATTAAATCTAGTCGCCTCCACAGATCAGCTTGTGACACAACTTTACGACTAAGATTCTTAGCCCAAGAAAATCCACTCGCAACATTCCTCCTGTCTATATTAAAATACGCCCAAATCCTCACCTGCCTTTGTTCCCTTGCATTTGTGCTTGGAATATTAGCTTCGTCATCTCCTGTGGCTCTACTCTGTAGCTCTTTTTCTGGTGGTTACCATAGAGCTCTAGCGAAAAGAGTTAAGATACATGATGATATCGTAAATGCCTTTGGCGGCTTAGTTCAAGCTTGCCTCGAATAGTAGGATCAGGAGTAAAGCTTGCACCAAGCAGGCACGCTAATCATAAGGGAATTAATGAGAAATAAGCTTGATCAATATATATAATCTGCTCCACCTTGCATTGCTCAACTGTTTCGGTATCTTGTGGTGGATATGGTCTACCGGGTTCAAGTCCTAGACTTGGCATATCAATGCTCGCATTTTTCTGGACTTATTTCAAAAAATTTAACAATGCTTTGATAGTAAGTGTTGGGGACTAACGATTTTTGGATAATTCCTTGGTTTTTGGGATCACGTCAGAGTACTGAAGGGGAAAGCTTCGGGAGGAGAGCACCAAAATTTTGCCAAACGAAAGTACCAACAACAAGCTTCGCCAAGTCAGAATGTTCTACCAGGAAACCTCAACTCCAAGTGATTGGTGGGATTTTACAGTTTTTGCCGAAAAGGTGCGACAACGTTTGGGCCATTACGGTGGCGCGCGATGGCCTTCGTCTTCTTCCTCCCTCCTCCCTCGATATGAGCAGCCATCCACCTGCATCCAACTCGCACGCCGACCAAAGCAGCAGTCAAACGAAAAGGCTGACGAGCCCCCGCTCTTTCCTGACACATGCCGCGCGCGTCCTCCCTCACCCTCCTGTTCCTGCTGCTCCTCATTGCAATCCCGCCCGCCACCTCGGCCACCCCGCCGGCGTCGAACACCACCGCCGCCGCCGTCCTCCTCTCCTTCCTCGCTGCCCTGCCGCCGGCCTCCCAGCGCCTCCTCCTCCCGTCATGGAACACCAACAGCGGCGGCGCCAGCTCGGCCGCGGCCGGCCCGCATTGCGCGTTCCGTGGCGTCACCTGCTCCGCGGCCGGCGCCGTGACCGCGCTCAACCTCACCGACGCCAGCCTCGCCGGGGACCTCGCGGCCTCGGCGCCGCTGCTCTGCGCGCTCCCGGAGCTCGCGGCGCTCGACCTGAGCCGGAACAACTTCACGGGCGCCGTACCCGCCGCGCTCGCCGCGTGCTCCGGCGTCGCCACGCTTCTCATCCCCGGCAACGCGCTCTCTGGCGCCCTTCCGCCGGAGCTGCTCTCCTCGCGCCTGCTCCAGAAGGTGGACCTCAGCTCCAACGCGCTCGCCGGAGAGATCCCGGCGCCCTCCGCCGGTGGCTCGTCGCCTCTGCAGTACCTCGACCTCAGCCACAACACCCTCTCCGGCGCCATCCCTCCCGAGCTCACTGCGCTCCCGGAGCTCCACCACCTGGACCTGGGCTTGAACCACCTCTCCGGGCAATTGCCAGAGTTCCCGGTACATTGTGGGCTCCAGTATCTCAGCGCCTACGGCAACCAGATCGCCGGCGAGCTCCCCCGGAGCCTTGGCAACTGCGGCAACCTCACCGTCCTGTTTCTCTCCACCAACAAGATTGGGGGAACGGTGCCAGATATCTTCGGCTCCCTACCGGGGCTGCTGAAGCTGTACCTTGCCGACAATGCTTTCACCGGGGAGCTGCCGGCGAGCATCGGCAAGCTTATCAAATTGGAGAAGCTGATGGTGTCCACAAACGGGTTCACTGGGCCTGTCCCTGACTCCATTGGGAATTGTCAGTCACTAACAACATTGTGGATGCATTCCAATCAGTTCAACGGCTCGATTCCGGCGCAGATTGGCAATCTCAGCAGGTTAGAATGGTTCGCTCTCAAGGACAATCTTATCACAGGCACTATTCCACCAGAACTAGGCAAGTGCCAGGAATTGGCCCAGCTTGAGCTCCACAACAACAGCCTTTCCGGGGTCATACCACCGGAGATCGCCCAGCTAAGGAAGCTGAAACTGCTGTCCCTCTTCAAGAACAGGCTTCAGGGACCTGTCCCTGCAACATTGTGGCGAATGGGTGGCTTGGAAGAATTGCATCTCTACAACAATAGCCTAAGTGGAGAGGTTCCTGCTGAGATTACTCTTATGAGTAGCCTAAGAAACCTCACCCTTGCATATAACAACTTCAGCGGTGAGCTCCCACAAGCCCTTGGCTTCAACACAACGCCAGGACTTCAGTCGCTTGATTTCACCGGCAACCGCTTCGGTGGTACAATTCCTCCTGGCCTCTGCACTGGAGGTCAGCTGATGATTCTGGATCTTGGGCACAACCAATTTACTGGGGGCATTCCCAGTGACATTTTGAAGTGCCAGTCTCTCTGGAGGGTCCGGCTGGGGGACAATCTATTCACTGGGAGCTTGCCTTCTGATCTGGGGATAAACACTGGGTGGTCTTTTGTGGAGTTGAAAGGCAATCAGTTCGAGGGAAGGATACCAAGTGTGTTTGGTTCATGGCGCAACCTCACAGTACTTGATTTATCTGGCAACAAATTCTCTGGTACAATACCACGTGAGCTCGGTGTTCTAAGCATTCTTGGGGTTCTGCGCTTGTCGTCAAACAGACTGACCGGATCAATACCACAAGAGTTGGGAAATTGCAAGAGACTTTTCCATTTGGATCTCCAGAACAACTTTCTTAATGGAAGTATACCTGCAGAGATCACAGCACTGGATAGTCTGCAGCATCTTTTACTTGGTGGAAACAAGCTCAGTGGAGGGATTCCAGACACCTTTGCTGCAACTCAGGGCCTTCTTGAGTTGCAGCTTGGCAGCAATTCTTTGGAAGGAGCTATCCCTTGGAGCTTAGGCAATCTTCAGTTCATCTCCCAAATAGTAAACATCAGCAACAACAGATTGAGCGGCCAAATCCCAAGTAGCCTCAGCAACCTAAAGATGCTGGAAATGCTTGACTTGTCCATGAATTCTTTGTCTGGCCCAATTCCATCACAACTGAACAACATGATCTCTCTAACTTTTGTGAATGTGTCGTTCAATGATCTCTCCGGTCAGCTCCCTTCTGGCTGGGTTAAGATTGCTGAACGGTCACCAGATGGCTTCTCGGGAAATCCTCATTTGTGCATACAATCTGAAAATGCACCTTGCTCCAAGAATTCTTCTGGGAGACAGATAAGAAAGAACATTCGAATAATTGTAGCATTGCTAGTGTCAGCTCTCGCTGTCATGGCTTCTGGGCTATGTTTTATTCACTACATAGTGAAGAGGTCGCAGCGTCGATTGGCAAACCGTGTCTCAGTGCGGGGCTTGGACACAACAGAGGAATTACCAGAAGACTTGACCTATGATGACATCCTCCGTGCCACTGATAACTGGAGCGAGAAGTATGTGATCGGAAGGGGACGGCATGGCACAGTGTATCGGACAGAGTTTGCTCCTGGAAGGCTGTGCGCAGTCAAGACAGTTGATCTTTCCCAGTTCAAGTTCCCAATTGAGATGAAGATTCTTAACATGGTAAAGCATCGGAACATCGTCAAGATGGAGGGTTACTGCATCCGTGGCAACTTTGGCATAATTCTTTCTGAGTACATGCCTGAGGGGACACTCTATGAGCTATTGCATCAAAGGAAACCTCAAGTGCCCCTTGAATGGAAGGTCCGACATCAGATCGCCCTAGGTGTAGCACAGGGCTTGTCCTATCTGCACCATGACTGTGTGCCTATGATTGTTCATAGGGATGTCAAATCAAGCAACATACTGATGGACACTGATTTGGTGCCTAAGTTAGCAGACTTTGGCATGGGGAAGATTGTAGGTGAAGATGATGCAGATGCGACAGTTTCTGTTGTTGTTGGCACCCTTGGCTACATTGCTCCAGGTGACTTTCCTTCTTTCAGATACATATTCCAACTCACATTGTCTTAATCTTTTGTTGACCTTTTTTTCCCAGAGCATGGATACAACACAAGATTGACTGGGAAGAGTGATGTCTACAGTTATGGTGTGGTGCTACTTGAACTCTTGTGCAGGAAGATGTCTGTTGATCCTGCATTTGGAGATGGTGTGGACATTGTGGCATGGATAGCATCAAACTTGGTGCACGAAGATCACTGCAGCGTGATGAACTGTCTGGATGAGGAGATCATGTACTGGCCCGAAGATGAGCAGGCAAAAGCATTGGACTTGCTGGAGCTGGCAATATCCTGCACTCAAGTTGCATTCCAATCCAGGCCATCCATGAGGGAGGTGGTAGGCAGCTTGATGAGTATAGAAGATCAGTATAGCAAATGAAGAGAAGTTGGCAATTTAGTTATATATATGAGATGTAATGTCTTTGAATAATGATGCATACGATTGAAACCACAATTGTACAGTTTTTCTAAGGGTGCTGTGGTTATTTCTCAAAGATTTAGCTTGATATTGTACAAACTAGACTCAGGAACTACAGTAAACAGCATCGCAGAAAAAAATGTTGATTATCGCTAACAATATTGGTTACAGCAAGTGAACGAGGTATTAGGTACTATATTTGTTGGGGTTTTGCCCCCGAACAGACAAGAGATGAGATAGAGCGAGGAGAGAACAAGCCAAGTGAGCAAATAAGTAAGAGGCCAAAAGTCCCCCACCTCCTCCCCATGGGGGCTATTTATAGGGTGGAGGTGGTGTTGTTTATACTTATTACCTTGGTGGGGTCGCATATTACAAGAAAGTCCTTGATATTTACAAGCAAGTCCCTAGAAGCTGCAAATAAGTCCCTAGAACACATAAACTAGCACTTAGACCCTCTAATTTAGACTCTTTTACACAAAGGGGGGGCCCTAGCCTTACGTGGCAGTCTAGGCGCACCCCCAACAGTAGCCCCTCAGCTATTCGGTCTTGGCCGGCACAACGAGACCGAGTAGCTGACAATGTCAAAAGAGGCATATTTGCAGGCCGGACTCGGGTTGCAAGGAAAGTCCTTTACAACCCACACATGTGCGCCTCACCAAAAACTCCATCCCAAAAACCCAGTGGGAAAAAAGGGCATGGAGAAAAGAGCACGCACATGCTTAGATTTACACAAGTGCCAGCCTTAGATCTTTAGGGATTTGATTTCGCATGTAGCTTCACTTCTGAGCTTCTATTGGCGAGTGGCTTCTTCTCTGAGCTTCGGGTGGAGCTCCATCTTCTAAGATGAACTGGCCTTCCAGTACACCCTCATGGTAGCCTCGGCTTCCGGCCGATGCAGTTAGAGTCGTCGTGGCCGAAGGTTGTCGTAGCATCTTCAAGTCTTCTCTCACGAGCGCCGGACAAGACCTCATCATCTAAGATGAACTGGTCCTCCAGTACACCCCCAGCCCCTCTTGGCTGGTGCTCGTGAGATAAGCTTCGCATGTAGTGGAAGTAGTCGATGTAGATGACGTAGAGGTTGAAGTAGCGGCCGAAGGTGGTGGTGAGCCCCTCAAGCCGGGGCAACGGCGATGGTGAAGTCGGAGACAAAGCCGAAGGTCCCCTCGAGCCCCTCGAGCCGAAATGGCGAGTTCTTCAAGCTGAAGTAGATGGTCACCAGCAGCTTCGTTGCTATGACCTACATGGTCACCAGCAGCTTCGGCCGTTTGCCAACCGAAGCTTCCAACATTGCTTTTGTGCAGTTGACCTGCGCTTTTTATTTTTGCAAAGCAAAAAGGGAGAATGACAGAAATAGCATGATTAAAGTATTTTGTATGAAAACTAGGGACATAACCTTCGATCTTGGCTTTGTATCTCTCTTCTTTTTTTTTTACACGTAACCTTCGCGTGTTCGCTTTGGATTTGGACCTTCGGAGGTGGCGTCATGATAGTGGTGATGCATGCAACTTGAGTGGCACCTTCGATAGCTTGTTGCTTGATCTTTGCTTATTAGCTTCTTGCCAATAAACTTGCATGTGACCTTCGCTTCTTGAAAGCTGAGGCCACAATGGGCCCTCACCATTTGCTTCAGCTTCGAGTGATAGACAGGTGGTGTCGTGATTCTAGGCAGCTTCGCATGCATGGGTAGCTGCTAATTTAGTGAGTTGATAATGGTTGCTGGCAACAACCGAAGATGAAGCTATCAGCTTTTTCTTTGCTTCGAGATGATAAGTGAGCTTCGATGAGACCTTCGATATTATCTTCTCTTTTTGGAATAGAGAATATAACCTTCGCTCATACTTTTCTTTTTGAAAGTGTCCTTGGACATGAGTTGCAAAAGTAATTTTGCAAAAAAGTAAGTTTGCGGGTCGTCACCCGACTTTTTTTTTCTTGGCCGAAGGTGTTTTGGCTTCATATCCCTTAGGATAGATAGCCCCTTGGCTTTTCTTTTGCGAGGTATTCGTCCTTACGTGCAGGAAGCGATACTCGGCTTCATTCTTGAGGTCCTAAGCCTCTTAGCTCCTCGGAGCTTTTTTTTTCTTTTTGCCATGCATGATGATGTATTCATGCAATGAGATGATTTGGTGTATGCTTTTGATGCACATGGATGAAGTGAAATGCATTTGCATGAAGCCGAAGATTTTTTGGCCACCGGTTAATTTCAAACCATGAGAACCCTTTGACGCAAAAAATACTTGCGTTTGATAGCCGAAGATGAAGGCTCGTAGCTTTGAAACCAAGGTGTTCTATTTTTTCATCACGAGGGTGAAAGCCACTTGTTGATGAAATCCATTATATTGAAGGACCAATTATTGCTGAATAGTTATAGAGATAACTCCAATAGATGGTGATTACCGAAGGTTCATAAGATATATTATCCGATGAATGTCAATCTATAATTCATAGATTCTTTTGGCTTGGTTAAGGGGTGAAAACCAATGTACCTGCACGCTTAAAGAGCAAAGGTCTAGTTTACAAGGGTTAGCTCAAATAGGAGAAGTGATACTCACATTGGTGATAACCTGCATGTTAGGAAAAATAAGAATGATATTCAAGATGTAACTTCTCATGAATGGTCCCTTGGACCAAGTGTTTTGAGTGAAAATTGGATTGGAGGTCACAAGACATTTTAGCTTGGGACCTTAGGGCCGAAAGCCCCTCAGCATTCAAGTGCTTATTGCAATTTTAGATAAGTATGCAAAGTTCGCGAAGAATGTGAGCTTTGCTGACTTACACAATTGAGCATGCAAGATGCGATGGTCGATGTTTGCAACATTTTGTTGCTTCGACCCATAATAAGATTGCAAATAACCTTCTTTGAGGTCATTAAGAGTGATAACCTTCTCTGACCTTCTCTAAGGTCAATATGAGAGATAACCTTCTCTGAGGTCAATATGAGAGTGATAACCTTCTCTGAGGTCAATGAAGCTAGAAAACCAATAAGATCGTAGTCTTCGTTATTTGCCAAGTATGATAACTCTGCATTTTGGAAGAGAGATTATCCTCAAGGGAGGGGTTAGTGGGTTAATTTCACTATGTAGAATAAACTGGTTGGAGAACCATAAGCTCAGACTGCTTAGAGCATGCAAATGCATTAACATATAAGTAATAAGCAAAGCTCTTTAAAGGATACACCCTGCAAATGCAGAGGTTAGTAAGAGAAATCTCAATCAATATTGCTGATATTTAAACTAGAGGACGACTTGGAGGTTTGAAGGTGTCGCATATGATTAGTAGAATATATTGTTTGGCCACATGCATGCTTGCATGGCTTGCTTGATGATAAAAAATACTATCGCCAAGAGATGGAAAAGGTGTTCCATGGGAGCTGGCTAGCTTCGATCGCTAGCTTTCATCATAAAGAAGACACTCTGGTCTTTTGGTCGTGGGCCAAACCTTCGCTCGCCGAAGGTTGCTGCTTTGCTTTTGTTTTTGTGGCCGTGGCCGTGGCCTCTTTTAAAGTTTCCGCGTGAGGGATCGGAGGTGTCAGTGAAAACCTCATAGCCTGCAGCCTTGGCTAAAAGCTTCGCATGCATGAGAAACCAGGTTAGCAAATAAAAATATTTTGCATGTGCATGCGGAGGTGTAGTGCCTGCTTGTCGCGGAGCTCATCAGCGCGAGCCGCGAAGTTTGAGAGTCGCCGATGGCCGCGAGGGTTCAGCTCGCCGCTGATGATCGCGAAGCTTCAGCTCGCAGTAGAAGTTCCGAGGTTACCGCGGAGGTTCTGAGCGAGGGTTCCATAGCTTGACGTTGTGACCGCAGCTGCATTCTTGTTTTGGAGTTTCGTGTTGCAACCTGAAGCAAAGCTAGCTGCTGCCTTGATGCACGCGATAGAATACAGATACGTGACAAAAAGAGATGCATGCATAGGTAGTGCAGGCATGCACGTGCACATGCGCATGCACGTGTAAAATGATGCGCTTTGGCCTGATGGCAGCTTCGTGCTTTGTTCAGCTAGTTGTACGAGCTTGTGTACAGAATCGAAGGACCGAGATGATTAAAATCGATGCTTTTCATTTCTTGCAACAAACCATAAAAGGTTAGTGGATTAATGTATATAAAAAGAATGGGACGTGGCCTTCGATTGGTGTTGGCATCATGGTAAGCTTGACTAGTGGTAGCCTCGACGGCTGGCCGGTAACGGCCGCGAAGCTTCTTGCTGCGATAGGCTCAGACTTGCTATAAGGATCGATGCTTGCCGAGCGGAGGTTCAGCTTGCAGAGGAGCTTCCAGGGGCTCGCCACGGAGGTTCAGCTTGGGTTCCGCAGTTTTGTGTGCGGAGGTCGTGGCTTGGAGGTTTCCGCTTGTCCCGGATGTTGTCGCTCTTCCCGAAGGTTGAGCTGCCGGCGGAGGTCGCGGCTTGCCGCGGAGGTCGCGACTCGCGACTTGCCGTGGAGGTTTGCCACTCTTCCCGAAGGGTGGGCTGCCGGCGGAGGTCGCGGCTTGCCGCGGAGGTCCAGCTCGCCGCGGAGCTTCAGCTTGCCGAGGAGGTTCATGTTCGTCGTGGAGGTCCACGAAGCTTCGGCTCGCCGGGGAGGTTCATGTTCGCCGTGGAGGTCCACGAAGCTTCGGCTCGCCGGGGAGGTTCCGGGCTTGCCGCGGATAGTTGCGGACGGCCGCGAAGCTTCAGCTCGCCGCGGACGTTGTGACGGTCGCGAAGGTTCAGCTCGCCGCGGAGGTTGCGACGAATTTGCCGCGGAGGTTCCTCTCTACGCGGAGCTTCATGATCTCTCCTCGAGGCACAGAGATTTTGTGCCTTAGATCCTTGTGTGTATTAGCTTAGCATGGCAAGTCAAACGAGAAAGATGATTAGAAATTGCACTTTGCATTTATGCGAGAACATCAAGCGAAGGTTGTAATATTAAAATATTTTCATGAACAAGGACACGTTTGGGTGTTGCTTAGCCTTTGTAGTCTCGCACGGGGTAAAACGAGTAGGCTGCAGACTGCTTCGTCTGGACCTAGCTGTTCCGCCGCCTTTTATTGGGAAGGCTCTCGTTTTGTTTCAACAGAACCAAAACAGGTTGCACCACAGGGTAGGACAAAAAGGTAACCAGCGAAGGTATCCCGCGGCGCAGGCAACCAGCATGGCTTGCGCGCCGTCATCGTCCACGCCGCACGCGAAGCTCCGGCTGCCGACTGGACGATCGCCGCCGGCGAAGCCCCAGGCTGCGCCAACGGCGCCACGAAGGATGCCGCCGCGCGGCTCGCTTACGCGTGCCGCCGGCGTCGAAGGTCGCGGTAGCGCCTCCAGTCTCCGGACTAGGGCGCCCGGCTTACCACCGGCAGGAGGTAGCCATGCTCCACACTGCCGTTCCGTGCTCCATGTGGCCTTGAACTTCGATCGTCGAGGCTTTGCTACTTGCAAAAAGTGGAAAACGACGAGGGTGGCAGGATAAAGAAAAAATATATATATTCTGGAAGAAAGGAACGTGACCTTCAATTGGGTTTTATTGGGCTGTGTTCTGTTTCTCTGTCTTGGGCAACAGCTTATTTTGTGCCAATGCGGCTTGCATGCATGCGGAGGTGACATGAGAAGCTGCCTCGTTGCTTGGTTGAACAGCGGGATTGGAGGTTGAGATGTCAGCGGGTCGCGGTTTGTCGCGAAGGTTGCCGCTCCCCGGAGGTCGAGCAGCCGGCGGAGGTCGCGGTTAGTCGTGGAGGTTGCCGCTCGTCCCGGAGGTCGAGGCTGCCGCGGAGGTCGTCGAGGTTGCCGGCTGCTTGCCTTAAATAATTTTGGCCTTCGCAGGTAGGAAGCTTCGCCATGGAGCTTCGAGTGGTTCACCGCTTTCGGCTTCTAGTTGACCGATTGCATGGCCCATGCAAGAACCATCGAAGGTTCCCGGGTCCTTGCCTTTCATCTTGTGGATGATCGAAGGTGCATGACCTGCACAGGACCATTTCTCCGGAATCTTTGGATTAGCAAATAATAGCTTAATCGAAATAGCTAATCAAGGTGGGTGGACGTGTGTCCTGCTGGCGGCAAAGCTTGAGTGACGCAAGTGCAGTTGAGAGGCCCGAAGCTCCACCACTCATGAGTCATGATCATTGCTCAGTTTACAAAAAGCTTCGTGTGGTGAACCACCACCGCTTGGTTGTCAGCTGGAACTTTGCTTGTTCCACACGTGCCAATGCGCAAGCATGGCACAACCGCAAGAAGGTTCTTGACTGCTAGCTTAGGGACCAGATTTGGAGGTTCGAAGGTTGACCTCAAGCGAAGGTTCGGCTGGCTGCTGATGGCCGCGAAGCTTCTTGCTGCGAGGGTTGAACTTGCCGCAAGGATTGATGCTTGCCGCGGAGGTTCAGCTTGTATATGAACTTCCGAACTCTCCGCGGAGGTTCATGAACTTCTCCAAAAGCCACGTATGATGATGACTGCATTTTAGGGAGACAGAATAACCTCGAATGGGGGTTAGCTAATTTGCTCTACTAGAAAACAACCCAAGTTAAAATGAGGTTATGGCATGCGAAGGTGGTAAAGATAAATAGTTAATAAAGCTCTTTCAAGGATACATGCATCCTGTAGAATGGTGGTGCAGAATAAAAACTGGCGAAGGTGCCGGACATTATTTCCACGATCGAAGGTGATCGAAGGTCAGGTGACATCTGCAGCTTCGCTGGACCTAGCCTGCTCCGTTGCCGGGAACACTTTGCTTCTTGCCTTCTTCTTTTTTTTTTCTCTTTTAACACGAAGGTGATAAGTATGTATTGATCCTTTTCAGCAGCCTTCGACTTGGACCTTCGATGTGGGTGATGTTGCACGAAGGTGTTTTTCTTTGGCAAATATTGAATTGTTTAGGCGCACTAAGCTTCGCTCCATCTCAATATCATCATCTCTCTAAAAAAAATAAGACGTGCCAAGCACGGTGGGCGCCAGCTGTTGGGGTTTTGCCCCCGAACAGACAAGAGATGAGATAGAGCGAGGAGAGAACAAGCCAAGTGAGCAAATAAGTAAGAGGCCAAAAGTCCCCCACCTCCTCCCCATGGGGGCTATTTATAGGGTGGAGGTGGTGGTTGTTTATACTTATTACCTTGGTGGGGTCGCATATTACAAGAAAGTCCTTGATATTTACAAGCAAGTCCCTAGAAGCTGCAAATAAGTCCCTAGAACTCATAAACTAGCACTTAGACCCTCTAATTTAGACTCTTTTACACAAAGGGGGGTCCCTAGCCTTACGTGGCAGTCTAGGCGCACCCCCAACAATATTACAGCATCAACCAACTCCTGGTTATCTGGATCATGCTTCTGACCAGCCTGAGGCATTTGCAGTACTTTGTCAAAGGCATGTTATTATCAATAACAGAGTAATCTTACTGTTTCAAAAACATCAGGTTTATATTCCCCGGAGGTAAGAGCAACAGAAAAAGAATTCGACACATTTGAAGTTTATGCTTCATTTAGAACCCTATCTGGATCCAAGCAACTGTGTAAATTACAATATCAATTCAGATTGCGTTACCTTAACATCCATCGAGCAGTTTGGGGCATGGAGAAAAGTGTATTAAGAGGCTGCATTCGTAGTGTGAGGACCTGCAATTGGTTTGGCTCTTCATCTCCATGGACTGTTTGTGAAAATTTTGAGTAAAAACGATTGCAATTTAGGCTCAGAAAGGCGAACGGACGCCTAATCAGTGTCTGAACAGCTTCTGTGCCCACTCATCCTGCACGGCATCCCAATCCCTGGCCTCTCTCCGAGATACAAGAGCACCTGTCAGGGAGGGAGGCAGGCAGAAGAGGGATACGGGGCGAAAAAAAAACTACATTCTGTAGATTCATATTGACAGCATTTGCTTGGCCGAGATTTGAAGATAACAACGATTGCACCTTTGATGGAAAAATTGGATGTTTCCCCTTCGTAATTTATTCTTGGACCAATGTGTAATTTATGGATATGGGTACATTTTTGTGTAATCTATGAATACAGGAGTGCTTTGCGAACAAGTGATGAATGAGATCATTTTCTTGCTTCAATGTTTGAATGTTCAGGAGCTTCATTTGTGAATACTGTGCAATCGAATGTGAACAAGTGATGAATCCTGGAATTGCATTTTAGACACCAGCACTGGACATAAAGTTTTCTACATATGAGTTCATTGTTCTGTATAAATCATTTATTGTTCAGATATTTTTTCAAGCCGTGAAGTATCCTGGAATTGCATTTGTCACAGTGTCTTGATCACTTTTTCAGGAGTATCCTGGAAGTGTTGGACAAGGCCTGTCAGCTTCAAGCAGATAACAGAAATTTCTTTGCTTTCTGCTAAAACTTCTGTGTTGAATGTTTTCTAGAACAGACACCTATTCAGATGGAATTCCAGGTAATGTTTTACCTCCCATTCTGAAGAATTCCAAGTAGAAGAGATATCAGATGTATTCATAGTTTGTGAATTCAACTTAGGCCTACACAAGAAATTGAATTTGTACCTTTTGGCAATGCTACCCAACTGATAGATTGGTTACGAGATAAGGTTTTAGTGGGAGATAAATTCCATTTGTCTCCTTGGAACAGTTATGTCTTCCCTCCTTTTTTTTTAGAACTTAGTACTCAGGAGTTGGCTGTCGTAGGAAGGGTACATCAAATTTTCATCCATCCAAGCATTAAGGACGATATGGATCAGCTCTTGGTGAAGGAGGATGAAATCAGACTTAGATGGCAAGAGTATTTTGACAGACTGTATAACGGGGATTATGATAATACAACTTTTCAGCTGGACGACTCTTTTGATGACACCAACAGGCGCTTTGTGAGGAGGATTCGAGAATCTGAGGTCAAAGAGGCGTTGAGAAGGATGAAAGGAGGTAAGGCGACAGGCCCTGACGGTATTCCAGTCGAGGTGTGGAGGTGCATAGGTGATATAGCTATAGTTTGGCTAACAAAACTTTTCAACCATATTTTTCGGTCGAACAAGATGCCTGAAGAGTGGAGAAGGAGTATATTGGTGCCGATCTACAAGAACAAAGGAGATATTCAAAGCTGCACCAACTACTGGGGAATTAAGTTGATGAGCCATACTATGAAGCTATGGGAGATAGTTATTGAGCATCGTTTGAGAGGGATGACGCGGGTCACTATGAACCAGTTTGGTTTCATGCCTGGAACGTCAACCATAGAAGCAATTTTCCTAATAAGACATGTCATGGAGCGGTATAGAGAGCAGAAGAAGGACCTACACATGGTTTTCATTGACTTGGAGAAGGCTTATGATAAGATACCACGAAATGTGATGTGGTGGGCTTTGGATAGGCATAAAGTCCCAACAAAGTATGTGGCCCTCATTAAGGATATGTACAATAATGTAATGACTGGATCTGAACAAGTGATGGTGACACAGATAACTTTCCAATTAAGATAGGATTACATCAAGGATCAGCTTTGAGCCCGTATCTTTTTGCCCTAGTGATGGATGAGGTCACAAGAGACATACAAGGTGATATTCCTTGGTGTATGCTTTTCGCTGATGATGTCGTGTTAGTTGATGAAAGCCGTGCGGGAGTGAATAGGAAGCTGGAGTTGTGGCGGCAAACGCTAGAGTCCAAAGGTGTGCGGGAGTGAATAGGAAGCTGGAGTTGTGGAGGCAAACGCTAGAGTCCAAAGGTTTTAGACTTAGCAGGACTAAAACTAAGTATATGAGGTGTGACTTCGGCGCCACTCATGAGGAGGGAGATGTTAGTTTGGAAGTCCAAGTAGTGCCCAAAAGGATGCTACAGAGAGATGGAGATATTGATGAGGATGTTAGTCATAGAATCAAAGCGGGATGGATGAAGTGGCGCCAAACATCTGGCGTCCTTTGTGACAAGAAGGTACCTCAGAAGTTAAAAGGCAAGTTTTATAGAACGGCGATTAGACCGGCAATGTTGTATGGTGTGGAATGTTGGCCTACAAAAAGACGGCACGTCCAACAATTAAGTGTTGCAGAAATGCGCATGTTGCGTTGGATTTGTGGGCATACAAGGATGGATCGAGTTCGAAATGATGATATACGGGATAGGCTAGGGATAGCACCAATTGATGAAAAGCTTATCCAACACCGGCTGAGATGGTTTGGACATGTCCAACGGAGACCGCCAGAGGCACCGGCGCATAGTGGTATCCTAAAGCACGACGGTAATATGAGGAGAGGCAGGGGCCGGCCGAAGTTGACATGGGAAGAAACAATTAGAAGTGACTTGAAAGACTAGATTATACTTAGAGATTTATCCTTGGATAGGAGTGTTTGGAAAGCCGCGATTCACGTGCCAGAACCATGAATAATGGTCTTTGTTAGGTTTCAACTCTAGCCTACCCCAACTTGCTTGGGATTAAAAGGCTTTGTTGTTGATGTTGAAGCAATATGAAAACAGTTACATCAACTAGTGCTTTGCGGCACCGATCAACTTTGCTATGCCTCCATCCTCAAGGGCTGTCAACCTCTTGCAGTCACCGATTGCTGTTTGCTGTCCACACACGGCTTGTGAGCCGCGGTGTCTACGCCCGGCACCTTGCAAGATCCCGCAACAAAGAAGGCAAGTGGCACCAGTGCTTTGCGGCTCCCCGCCACCCATGTGGAACCTCCTGAGCCTCCGAAGCACGCTGGGTAGAGCTCATAAAGATGTAGGGCGATAGGGGGCGTCGGCCCGCACTATGCACAACAACTGCTCGAGGAAATGCCTCTAAGGTAAGTGCTCATTAAGTAGCTTGTGTTTTCAGGAGTTTTAGCCGAGTAGAACTTGCAGAGATTATTTAGCATGAAACATGGAAATGTGACTCTGATCCAAGGGAGCATGATTCAAGTTTTCTCACAATATTAAGATTTACTTTGCCACAACATTTCTTCATGAAAGTACAGATATAATTTTCATTTTGTCCTAATGCTTATGCTTCAATGCATAGTTTCTCCAGATATGGTTGTTTGCCAGCCCACCTGGTGCGAAATTCTTTTGGATATACAATGCCATTGATTATTGCTATGATAATGAGATTCATTTTTTTATCTGCTAAATCATCATCAATTTACAGAAATCAATGGGATCAGATATGACCTGATTGCAACATCCAAGACATTCCTGACGCCATGAAAGGTATGTTCTTATGTTCAGTACTTCAGTTACCTACTGCACTCTTTACTTTAATAGGTATGGATTTGAAATTTATAAACATCATAGCTGCCAGCTTTGCCTTGCTCCCTTGGGTAGCTACTGTCAATATGAATTTGATTTAATATGTACATATTCGGTGAAAGCTGATTGGAGCTTCATAACGTTTTACTCCAGTTCTAGGCAGTACTTATATACTCCTATTCCTGTAGGAAATCTCCCAGCTATAGCAATCAACTAATGAAACGTCTTGCTTATTATTTCCTACCAAACACGTGATTTCCAAATGTTAACATTGTGTATCCAAGTATCAGACCACTTGCTAGTTGCTACAATGCAGAGTTATTGGGATTCTTATCAAACATTTGTATCCATACTATGTCTTGGCTAAGCTAATTTACTCAAAGCACAAGCAAAACAAAACAGGGAGAACTAAGGCACTAATCAAAATCTCTTGTCCTATTACAAATAAAGCATGTTAAAATCTCATATGATGCATATGTTAAACTATTTTGATGCTCCCAGACGCTAACACCGCAAAGCAATCGTGACATAATTAACTTACAGGAAAACACTGGCCAAATGATTAGCTTACAAGAAGAAAACACTTGCCAGACTACTACGGCGCGGCAACGTCTCGCCCAGAGTTCTAGTGAGGAAACTAATACTTATGCTAGTGTCAAACTTCCATTCATCGCGCCAAATCTCCAAACTCTTGTGCTATCACGAGTGATGAGGTTAGTTTTATCTTTCCCTATAAATTCATCATTCTGGAAGCAAAATGGATTGTAGCATAATAGTTTATATTGAGTTATTTACAATACTCGAATACTCAATTCACATTAATCTTTCGGGGCATTTCTTTGTTCAGACAGTCAATACACCAAAGGTTTTTGCCAAATTCATCCAGCTCAAGTATTTGGCGATAGAGGTTTCCACATCAAAGTTTTCCCAAGACTATGATCTCTGCTCTCTTATTTCTTTTCTTGATGCTTCTCCATTGGAGTCTCTCATTGTACGGGTATGTCATCATTTATCCCTGACAAGCTATCGTTTAGAAAATTCTTATTTCGGGTGAAAATTAGTCTGAAACTTCTTATTTAGGGTGAAAATTAGTGTATTCAGACTAATTGAAACCTTGTTGTTATTATTGAATAGACTGACATATCATGTATTCCTATGCAGATAAGGCAGCCAACCATGAGGCATGATTCAGTTATTGAAGACTCAAGTGGTTACTCACGTCCACGGTGCCTTCAAGGACAGTGCCATGACAACCTCAAGAATGTGATGATAACCGGATTTTGCTCTGCGAAGAGCATGATTGAGCTCACAATCTGTATTATCGAGAAAACAAAGACATTGGAGTGCCTTACATTGGACACTACCCGTGGTCATGATAGGAGGTATGCCAAGATTGATAAGTGCCTGCGGCTGAATAAGGAGGCACTTGTGAAGGCTAAAAAAGACCGTATTGCCATTCAGAGATATGTCGAGGGAAGAGTGCCCCCTTCTGTGAACCTGAAGGTTATTGAGCCATGTAGCAAGTGTGTCGAGAAATATAAAGCGCTTCTCCAAGCTATGATATGCATAATTTAGCTTCCCAATTCACCCTGTGTAACTAGGGGCAGTTCTATGTACTTCTGCTAGAAAGGATGTAGGAGAACATTCTTATTGCTTGATAACAGAAGTCGAGCTAGTAATGTAGACACTAGCAGATTGCACGATTCAATTTCCTGCAATCTACTGTTCATTGAATGAGTTGACTTTACACATAGACCCGAACCTCGAGAAAAAAATAGGATGATATTTCCCAAATTTCGTGCTTATTGGTGGGGTCTGATAAATGTTCGAAAAAATCGTGTAATTAATATATCTAATGTCTTAAACTTGTATAATATCATCTGAACTATGGACTATGGATAGTTTCTATCAAAATCATAAGAAAATCTGAATTTGATCTGACATTTTTGATATTTTGTGTGCATTGGTCGAGTCCAGAAAATCTGATTTACTGAATTGTTTCCCTACCTCCGAAAATCCATATCTCGTACTACTAGTGTCTGTCTATCTTCGGTTGAGGTGAAAATGCGGCCTGTTTGAGAATCATCCATTAAATTAATTTTGGTTTTCCAAGGGCCAAGACAGCAGGACGTGTGAAGAGGAAAGAAAAGAAGCTGCAGCGTCTCACTTGTAGGTGAAAATGCTCAGGAAAGTGCTTGGTGTGTGTAACTGTGTATCCATGACAGAAACGTTTTGCAATAAAGTTCTGATTGGTCCATCACAAAACAGAGGGCCATAATATTTTTGGCATCACTATGACATTGACACGTGGGACCCCTCATATGTCACTTGCAAAACGTCTCATTGAGCACCAGGAAAAAAAAAAGGAAAAACAGTACCATCACGTAGTTTCACCCGACTCCCTCCGCTGAAATCTGGACTCCACCATCCTCTTCTCCTCGATCTCCTCAATGGTTGAATCGGTGGGAACACATTGTTTTCTTTTCTTAATTACTCAATTTACGCAGTGAAGGAAGTTGAATTTCCTTGGTCTTGATGTTTGACGGTTTTGCTTGGTGATTGGCTGCCATGGACTATTTTCCTAACGGTTTTGGTACTTTTATTTATGATTTCTGAGGCCAGTCTCAATGGAGAGTGTCATCGCACAGTTACCAAGACTGTGAACTAGGTAACCGAGTCAGAGAAGTGTCATGGTGATGACACTCCTCTCACATCTCATGACACTTCTCCTTCTCTCTCGTTTGTCATGTCAGCAAAGTTAATACTCATGACACTCTCATGACATCTCCACTGAGACTGGCCTGATAGTCAAGGTCATGGGCGGATCTACCCTAAGATTTGGCCCAAAGATCTTCATCCTCTAATTTTATTCATATTTGTCTATATTTTTACCAATATAAAAATAGCTAGTAATTATTTTCTTATGTGCAAAATTTGATAGTTGAATTGAGAAGTGAAATATGAGAAATTACTATTTTTATAAGTTAAAAATGATTTATTCACTAAAATATTTTTTAAAAGGTGTTATATTTAACCTCCCTAACAATAAATTCTAGATTCGCCACTGGTCAAGGTTATTCTGATTTGTGGTAGTGTATATGCCGAGATATATTTTGATCAAGCTGTGGTTAGTTATAAAAAAACCCTCAAAAGTCAAAACCCATGTCTTTGTGATCACAAGGTGAATCAATGGGCTTCTGACTATACCTTAAAATTTTGATGTTTATGCATAGTAGCTTTGCGGAAATTCGAGTTTAGACGAGAGGTATATATGGGACCAATCTTATTCTTCTCTTTCACATCCAGTACGGAGGAAATGGAGGTTGAACAGGCATAAGTGGAATTGTAACCATGGTTTTAAATAGCGGGCTATAGTCTCGCTATAGCCTTTATAGAGGGTTCCCGCTACGCTATTTGTATTTGTACCGCTATGACAACTATGGACGCTAAATTGGGCTATAGATGCGCTAAATAGCATAGCTTTAGCTCCGCTATAGCCTTTATCCTTAGCCTAGTGCTACTGTTTTGGTCTTTTGGACAAATAAATATTTGATTGTATGATTTTTATTGCATTACCAACTTAAGTAATGTTCTCATAGCTCTAGAAACACATTTATGTTTATGAAATTTGCTAATTACTATGTTTTTCACATCTATTACTTGTATTTTTTATGGTTTAGTAGTAAACCGCTATTTGTCATAGCCCGCTATAGCCTCCGCTATAGTCTCTTAGCCTCAGGAAAAAATACGCCGTTATTTATCATAGCTCGCTATTTAAAACCATGATTGTAACACCATAATGATAGAAGAAAACCAAATCACTCGGTTCATTTCATTGTGTTTTATTAATAACATTGTGTATGTATGCATTATCGACTTTACATGAACATTCATTTCAAACTTCGCCGAAAATAAGATGCACAATCTATAGGTGTTAAAAACTTCACAGTCGATTTACCCTCAAGTATTCATGGCACACGATTCCAGTAGCCAGTGGAAGCCACGCTAGCCTTAGTTGATTATAAGCACTCAGCTTATGTCTGCCTTTCTTATATACCTTTTCCAAGTTACAACCACAAAAACATAAATTTCATCATAGAACTTGTCAAGTACGAGAAAATAAGCAATCCTCGAGGCTTTGTGGAACAGCAGGGCACAAAAAAACGCCCAGAGACCAACAACATATCCGATGCCAAGTCCAAAGAACAAGGACATTGGCATAGAATGGTTTTTATCTCTCTTTTCATCTCCATGTGCAGATGTGTTATTGTTCGTTGGACAGTCCCTTTGAAGAGGAGGCCCACATAGACCAATATTTCCATCATACATTGAGGGACTATTAATGTAGAGTGTGTCAAGTTGACGTCCTGATGGTATTCTTCCTGTCATATTATTGTTAGACAAGTCCAGAATGCTTAAAAATGTCAAATTTGATATGCTTGATGGGATTTCTCCTGAAAGATTGTTATTGGAAAAATCGAGTGACTCCAATGACTGCATGGCCCCAATCTTGTCTGGAACTTCTCCATTCAATTGGTTCCGAGATAAATTCAGATTTACCAGCCCAGCAAGAGATGTTATTACCTCTGGAATTTTACCAGTTAAATAGTTGGATGAGAAGTCAATGCTTAGTATCTCCAAAGCACCATAACCTCGGTAATTTAATTGTTGCCTCTTGGTTTCTATTGATAACTCACCAACTATTACTTGGAACCCATGGATGATTTCATCAGGATCTAGTATATATCTTCTTGTCATAAACGTCAAATTTGAGAGTTGCGGAGGTATGACACCTGATATCCAGTTGGCTGCAAGATTCAAATGATAAAGATTTGTGAGAGCTGTAATATTTCTCGGAATATTCCCATAGAACATGTTGTGATTCAGTCGCAAAAACTGTAATGACCTCAAACTCCCGATCCACATGGGCAATCTTCCGGAGAATCTATTATGTGATAGATCAAGAAAAGATAGACTTGTGCAGGTTTCTAGAATTGTTGGGAATCTCCCAGAGAAGCCATTGTTACTTAATATTAGATAGGTCATATCTGTCATGTTTAAACATTGGGGGAGTCCTCCTTCAAAAAGATTATTGGCCAAATCCAATGCATACAAGCCTAATTCACATATAGATGTTGGGATCTGACCTCTAATGTAATTAGAATATAGTATAATCCCTCTTAGCTTTGGTGCTCCAGAATTTGATGGCAATGGCCACAGTCCTGAGAAAGCGTTTCTTGAGATATCCAGCAAGCTAAGGTTTCTTGGCAACAGAGGTATTTGACCGGTTAAATCGTTTGAACTTAAATATAGATATTCCAATGACATGATATCCATATTTATTGGCAAGCCACCGCTGATTTGATTATTGGAGAAGTCCAAGTTTATGACCTTTGAAAATGTATTGCAAAACCAATTTGGGAGCCTAGCACTTATACCTGTGCTTGAGATATCGAGCAAAAGAAGATCCACTTGGGATTTAAGCCATGTGGGAAATGAAGGACTCATCTGGCAAGATGCAAAAACTGCTTCCTGTAGCCTGAAGGTAGGTAGCCATTCTGAACCCACAACAATTTTCAACTGATTATCAGATAAATACATGTATTTTAAGCTTTGTAAACCGTCCATGTGTTCTTCTGTGATGAGGCCACCCAAGTCATTGTGTCCTAGATCCAGTCTAGTTAAATTGCCCAGCATGCCTATTTCAGATGGCACATGCCCAGTAAGGTGGTTAGCAGAGAGGTCCAGCCTCTTCAAATTCGTAAAATTCCCTATGGACGCTGGGACAGACCCTGTGATGTCGTTCCCATGGAGTTGAAGAATGGCTAAACTGGTCAAATGCCCATGGAGTTTGGTAGGGACCCTCCCAGGTTGTTTGACTGCAGATGCAACTCCTGCAACTTGTTCGATGAACACTGCGGCAACCTCTCAAACAGTTCTGCTACATTTCCATACGAGAGAGATGCATCAAGGTATAGAACCGTCAAGTTGCAAAGTTTCTCCAAGTTCGTCGGCTCGTTGCCGCGATGCTCAAGTTATTACGATTGCAGCACATTCCTAGCACTTGAAGGGATACCATGTCTCCCAGTGTTCTTGGAAGCTGTCCGTGCAGGGAAGTTGCACCCACGTAGAGGTGCTTCAGACTCGTCACGTTCCAAAACCAGCAGGATGCAACTGGGTGGTCGAAGACATTGCAGGAAAGATCAATCTCCTCAAGGTTTGTAAGGTTGAGGCGCGGGAGCGATTGGTTTGCGCTGGTTAGGAAGCAACCAGAAAGACTTAGGACCTTCAAAGAGGGAAGCATGTTCACTAGGTACGGCCAGTCATCTGCCCGGCCGAGATTCACCCAGTCCATGCCGAGATGCTGCAACAAAGGCATGTGCCTTAGCCACGAGAGATCACGGCAGTGCAGCTGCTGCCAGGGTTTTTCTTACCGGTAAGGAAAAAAACCGGAGGTCAGCGGGAAACACATTTATCGGATTTCTCGAAAAATTATCGGATTTGCCATTTTGATTTCGGATGAAATTTTAAAAAAATTCTCAATTTATGCAGGAAGTAACCTAGATTATTTCCAAACAATCTAATAGTATAAACAAGATACAACAATGCATATAAATATGACTTTCTTGTCACAACAAACAGTCTGTTTAATATGGCCACCGCTATCGTCATGACTTCCTATGAAGTCGTGGAGGGACAGAGAGAGATGGGGAATGGAATATGAATAAGATTTAGTGTTAGAAGGCAGCGGGGTGGTCTGATATTTGGCTGCACCAATTTAGTTTGGGCGGATATTCAAAAGGGACGAAAATTTCGGGCGATAAGTAAAAAAATCGGACCCCACCGAGAAACAGGATTTTCGGTTTTCTCGGAAAATTCTCGCCGAGAAATTTTTCCTTGGCTGCTGCTGCGAGACCCAACTCGTCGAGAGATCAAGGTAGTAGAGCTTCGAGAGGTTCCCAAGCTGCGGCGGCACTGCACCGGAGAACGGTATGCCGGAGAGGTCGAGATACCTTAGGTTCTTGAAGGAGCCTAGGAACTCCGGGATCTTGCCGGTTGGTCCCTGAAGGCTGTTGAGTCTGAGGTCGAGATGTTCCAGGTGCTGCAAGGCGAGCAGGGAATGACTTATTTCGCCGGCCAGAGCTTCGTCGACGAGGTGGAGCTCGAGGACATGGCCGGTCAGGTTGCTGCACTGGACTCCTCCCCACCGGCAGCAGTCAGGTTCATCCGACTTCCATGTTGCCAAGAGGTCCCCCGGGTCGCCGGTGATGCCCTGCTTGAACGCCAGGAGGGCTTCCCTCTCCTTGTGCGCGCAGGCGACGCCGGCATGGACTCCGGTGAAGGATGAGGAAGCAGCGGTTGCGGAGACAACGACGAGGTGGAGGAGCAGGAAATTGGGGGTGGACATGCTTAAGCTCAGCCCAAGCATCATCTTCATCTCAGTTTTGGGGTGAGAGATTTTGCAGCCGTAGGAGCACTACTAGAAAACATAGCTTTCGTAACATCGATTTGTGTTACTATAGCTTAATAAATGTGCTACTAGATATCCTAGTAACACATGTTCGTTAGTGTTTCTATTGTTGATGTTACTACTGTATGATTTATTGTAACACAAGATATATGTTCCTTTACATCCAAAAAAAATGTTATTATTTGATATACTAGCCTATCAACTCGTGCTCCCGCACGGGCTAATTAGAGTTATTTTAAAAATAAATTATACAACTAATAATTATAATTATCTATCTCACGCACTCCTATTTATTGAATATTTTAATAGATACTATAAAATATACATTTATCATAATATAGTTGCAATAGATTTTATTTTGCACCACACCTCCATGTGTCTTTGATATATATATATATATGTATATAAAATTAAATTATTTATTTATAAATTAGTGTTCTTATCTATTTCATCATACATGAATACACAGTGAAACTTATCATGGGCAGTATTATATATATAATAATAATATAGTAATGATAGAAATAGTAATTTAGAATTTTATATTAATATACTTTAATATTTATTATAATTATATAATTTAAATTTAGATTTAGGGGTTACTTTAACTTATACAAATTTAGGGGCCGTTTTGTATTATTATTTTAATGGTATATGTGGGTAATTTACATGAAGATTAGAGGATTACTTTAAATTTTCTTATAGTGACAGAGGTGGGTAATTTAGATACATGTTTAGGAGTTACTTTAGTTTATCTTTATAATAGCAGAGGTGAGTAATTTATTAGAAAAAAAGATAACAGATCCAATGACTATTATAATTAGAGGAGTCAGATGGATGGCCAGATGTTTCTAATTTTTGTGAGAAATTTTACAATATTTCTATTGTCTTAGAGTGTCAACCTAAGATTCTAGGTGGCTTCACGTAGAGGTTTCAAAGGAACCTCTAATTAGTAATAGTAAGATAGTAACACAAGACATGTGTTTCTTTGTTTTGGGGTGAGAAAGATTTTGCAGCCGTAGGAGCTGAGGTTTACACATACTGCCACACGCCGGTCTAGTCATCTGTGGTAATCACGGAGGTTTGGCATGGTCGTCGCCGTTGGAGTGCGGGGAAGGCCGTCGTGTGTGATTGAGAACCCGCCGCGACGGGGGTTTTTGACTGCGCTTGCAGCGCGTGATGACTGGCAAGTCTCTACTGCTAAATTTTTCCACACTCCAACACGTCCTTTATGCGTAACTTTGACAACTAATAATATATTTTATACTCACTCTATTTCTTTTTATAAGACGTAAAGATTTCAAAAAGTCTTCACAAATGTAGTGCAATTGTCATTTACAAACAATATCTTTATCTTTTTCAAGAGAGGACCGTTTCATTAGTCTGCCGCTAACTTTTCTCCATCTTAGTAGGCCTCATGATGGTAGTGGGTTCATGGAAGAAAAACGACCGCATCGAAATCGAAAACCAGAAATCAGACTGTACCTTAAGTTAACGGTTTGAAATCTATACCTATTTCTGAAGCAAATAAGATTTCCACCTAATTTTTGGTTTGGTTTGTCTCGTATTATTGACAAATGGAACTTACTCCATCCCATATACAAGTCGGACTAACCCTTTTCCGTTCTCAACTTGATTGCATAGGGCGTGATTGGATGGGTGGCCTGCCCCTTAGACAGGCTCCAGCAATGCAGCCTAGCCCTGTTTGGTGTCCTGCATAAGGCCCTAAGCTAGGCTCCGGTAGTGCAAAAGGAGTTGTCCGGCCTGCATTGTTGGAAACGGCCAATCTGGGCGTATTCAAGTTGTGCAGCCTGGCTTGCACCTAGGCTGGACTTCGTGTGGGTCCAACTTGCTCCGCCCGCGTTGCAGCAATGCAGCCAACAAAACCCCCACTCAGGCACTCAGTCGCTAGGGTTGCCGCTTGTTGGATTTACAACATGACTTAATCTTAGGATCTGTTAGCCTAATTGCATGAACACCTATAAACTGCAATTAATTTGAACTTAATGACTTACATGTTGATTAGTAGACCCTCTTAGAGGCGCTGATGATCCGTGCCTGCTGCGTGCAGGCAGGTGTGACGTAGGGATGGCAGAGGCCTTCAGACCACTCGCGAGCTCCTCTGATCAGTGAGGTTAGGGCAGAGGCTCTCTCTTCTAATTACCCAGTGAATGGTGACTGCCCATACTTATAGCTCGTGGTGACCTGGGACCTGACCCACTTAGCTGTTGGATGGGCTTACTGATCATGGGCTAGACTTGGTCCAACGTGGCCCAATTCTTATGGGCCTTTAAATGCTTTCAGGACTAGATCCTCTTTGATTAAGCCAAGATCCTCCCCCTTGATCGTAAGGCTTATCATCATCTTTTACTCATAGTAGAAAAACATACGAGGTAATGCATCACAATAGTCAATAAACACCATTGCTA
This sequence comes from Panicum virgatum, assembly GCF_016808335.1. Classification (NCBI taxonomy): domain Eukaryota; kingdom Viridiplantae; phylum Streptophyta; class Magnoliopsida; order Poales; family Poaceae; genus Panicum; species Panicum virgatum. The sequence goes on from NC_053152.1 coordinate 36,989,494, forward strand.
CTTCATTACCCACAATACATCATTCTACTCCAATTTCTTATACATAATGGGAGATGACCTACTCACTTATCAAGGATTTGAGATCTCAATTGTCTTAAAATTATAGGTTGTCTCAATTCATAAAGCCGGCATAATTTGAGACAAGACAACAATTAGAAAAAACTTAATCTGAGTGATGATCAACCTTTAACACTTATATGTTGAGCATTGACTTATACCATTAGAGCATGAGCTTAAATACTATATTTAGATTCTAAATCTTTCTTTCACAATGTCGAGCGTTTGGCAGTACCACTAGACATGTTACTCAAAACTAAACTGCACTTCTTATGGTGATTCCGGGATCAATTATTTTAATTCTAAGAAAGCAACTCAAATTCATCTCATACTGAAAACTTAATTCTCAATCTTAATTTTTTATATGGATCGAAACATGCCACAACTGATAATTGAAATGCTACTTATTTCTTAGTGAGCTTGGTTGGAGCCTTCCACAATATAGCTCCCCCAGACTCGAGCAAGAGTGAAGACTCATGTGGAACTTCTAATATCAACACTCTTTGCAAAATTAGCACCTGAATAACCAACAACCTTATGGCTATCAGATTCTTAATTCGTGAGCATGTAATCCCTTAGTGCTATGCATATAATGCAAAGCTTTCTTAGAAGTTTCTAGGGGTCCAGTCCTAGATTAATTTCTGCCAAAATCCCGGTTATAACATTAAGGGCGTTCAATAAACTTAGATGAACTTATCGCCCTTGACCCAAAATAAGCGTGACAGAGTAACCTTATTTATTGAAGACATTCTAAGTCTCTGTCAGTGCACCTATTTTGAGTCATACTTAATACACTCTTTGAGTCAGACTTAGCAAATCTTTGGACTATCTCAATGGGTCTTATTATTCAGACATAATGAATATTATTGAGATAATCTGAATACTTGAAGGAGCATAAGCTCCAAGTTTTATACAATATCCCTCTTAAATTTACTTAATATGAGTACTTATATATAGCTCTTGTCTTAAAAGTAAGAGCAACATATGTTAAGCAAAAATCAAAATTATTACTTTACTTTAGTCAACGCTATCCATTTTCTTATTGCAGTCACTATTGATTATGTGAATCTTTATGACCCACTATTTTGAATACTTTAGAAAATTCTTCTTAAAAGCATCATGCTGACTAACACAAGCAATGAGAAATTGAAAATGATCCCTCTCATATTTGAGTGATTGTCTCAAGTGGGATAAATTATTTGCCTCATAATCCCACCAATCTCCTTAGACCTTCTTGCTTAACAAAGCAATGCTTATTTAGTATGCACGTAACAGTACCATCTCAAGTTGGAATCTAATAAAGTTCAATAAAATACACATGCAATTATTCATAATTTGGCAACTTAACAGAACATACTTATTTTCTGTGGTACCAAGTAAAGCACGTGTGCTTATTCTCTAAATTTCCAACCATAATTCTTATCTTTAGGAGTGATCACTGTCGCTTAATAGTGCAGACATCTCAATCTTAATGAGACGTTCTAATCTCCCCCTCAAATTGTGAATTTTCCAATAAGGTAATTCACATTTTGATGAACTCTCATTGATCCACTTCTAAAGGAAGTATGAAGAGTTAACATGCTTTACTGCTCCTAATAATATAGAGATACATTAATGATGTTTCTCCACATAATAGGACCATATTTTATTAACGGAATTGAGGATGAAAGTGTAACTCAATGCTGTTGGAATTCTTATAACAGCTTCAATTTTACTCTCTTTTCCACATGTCTCCAAGACTTATCTTAGACTGTTTTCATTATTCTTAAGGAAATATCGACAACGTATTCATAAGGTTGCCAACTTTACTTAAAATGCACATTCAATATAATTGGCTAAGGTTCACTTTCTCAATCTGAACTCAATGATTGAAACGAACTCAAGAGACCTTATAGATCTTCTATGTCCCAACTAATTATTGTCAGAGAACTTTATCCAGTCATGGGAATGGCTCCCGGATCCTGACATATTCTTAAGGGACATACATTTAAGCAGCTCCTACTAAGCATATGACAACCCATTCATTGAATTCTTATCAATGAACCAACTGCCAAAGCTTTTCTAATGAGAACTCATACTTATGTGCATAATTAATTATGCCCTTAACAAATTATGCACTAAAATTCAGGTACTATTACTCAATACTTTCTCATGATGCTTATGTACCACTGCGTTAGTGTTGTCAACTTTCCCTTATTTAATCCCTTAATCTTATTAATATTGTTTTGCCTCATGAACATAGACTCAGGTCCCTTTTTTTAATTTTCTTTTAGAGTCACATTCTGCATATGAACTCATGATAGTTCATTGTATTGACTCTATTAGAAATAGCTAATGGGTGAGGAGGCAACAACAAATAATCTTAATCTTAAGATGTTATGCGGGATAAATATTAATTCTGAAGTTTCTACTTTCGTTAGTGGTACTCCGTATGCAATACCCTTTAGCAACAAGTGGAATAAGAACTTATCAATTGTGGAGAGAAAAATTCCACTATTCCTTATCGAAATGTGGTATATCTCGAAATGTAGTATGCCACAATTCGATGATCTCACATGATACTTATATTCCACTTTATCTTATAATTATGTTGGCAATAATAACTCATTTCAGACTCAGCCAACTCATTTATTTGAACACACATTTCTTTTCTATGGACTAGATCATTGTCTGCTTTTATTCCAGGAGTAGCGACTTAAGGAGTGAACTCAAAAGTCCCAATCAATGCTAAATGTGTTTGAACAATATGTCCAAGGGATTGCTCCCCACATCCTTACTAGCATGACCATAGAAGGTTAAATTTCTTAATTAGATTGCTCTCACAAGTCAACCGACGAGAAAATCGTTGGATTCTCTTCATCATTATGAATTGACTTTTCTAACGAGAGTCAAATTTATGTGTATGAATCATAATCTTATTCATATTTCTTATAGGGTATTTAAAAATAGATGACAACTTATAGCTAAATAGAGATATAAATAATATTGTTATTCACAATAAATGAACAACAATATATCATGATGGAAATGCTCGTCACTTAAATTTCATCATGTTGACATTAAACTTAATAATTTCCACTTCGCATCACCGTTGGGCAGAAAATGAGGAGGAAATAAATAAATAAGGTCTGACTCATGAACTATCAATAAAAAAGGACTAGTTCACTTATAGAGTTGACAAATAATTACAAATTACTCTGCTTAGTATGTAATTATGAGCCATCATTAATTCTTGGGAATAACATTATATCTCTGAGTAGAACTTCTTGTTGGTTCCATTCCAATTAGAGAAACTAAAACACACCTTAGTATTGCTTATAAAGGTGCTACTGAGAAATCCCAAGAATGACATAATTATGTTTCTAACCAAGATTTCTATAACCAAATTTTTTATTGGTCCCATTTTGGTTAGGACTGACTTAATCATAACAGAGTCTTAAGTGGAAGCGTAAAATTAGAATACTCAGATCCTAATCATGCATAAGATTAAAAGGATTCACTTAATGTAGCCTCTTTCTTATCTTTAACTAAGTTAAGAGAGCCATCTTAGTATCAAAAGAATTTTGCACCACCGTTGGGCAGGAGCAAAATTAAAATACTTAAATGAATATCTCATGAATAAATTTTGCATCACCGTTGGGCAGAAGCAAAATAAATACTTAAATGAATATCTTAGGAATAAATTTTTGCATAACCGTTGGGCAGAATCAAAATAAACTTAAATTTAAACTTAGCATCTCATGGCAATTATTTAATAACAACATTGGTCAGAAATTAAATAAATACTCGAAATAAACTTAAACAATTCCGAATAAAATTCACGTTGGTTTCATTTACTCAGAACACTAACTCAGAATTTTCTCATGATTTTCAGTGTATATATGCTCAAAACTAAATTTACTTAGTGCTCATACAAAATATTTGAAGCAAATACATTGAAAATTAACTCAGATATGGATAAAACTAATTGAATGGAGAAATTAACAGGGGCCTAAATCCTAACGAGCTCAAAGCCCGAAAACCGACCGCTGGGCCGGCCATTTGGCCCAAATTGCGGGCGCCTCCCCGCCTAGCCGCCTGGGCCGCACGCCCAGCAGCCGATGGGCAGGCGGCCCAACGCGGCGCCCCACCCCACTCTCTTTGATCTGAGTCGTCCGATCTCACAGACCTAAATCCGATGGCCCGGAGCATATTTCGGGAGTATAAAGGGCTGGTTGCAGCAGCAAACCCTAACCCTAGCTCATTCTTCCTCCCTTCTCTTCTTAGCAGCCAACGGCCGCCGCCTCTCATGGCGCCAGGCCTGGTGGCTCGCTGTGCTCCTGGTGGCCAGCCGACTTGGCGCCGACCCGTTCCGGCAGCCCTTTGCCAAGGCCGGCGGCCAGTGTGCCGCTGCCCTCCTTATGCCTCAGCCTCCGGGCTCTGAAGGGCCGCCACCGGCCTTCACTGTGCAACCGAGATGGCCGCGGTGATGCCGCCAGTTCCAGCGCCCTCACCGGCTGCCATGGAACTGGGGTGCCCCCGCGGCCGCCAGTCTTGCGCGGCTCCGTCGGCCAACTTGCTCATGCCAACTCGCCGACCTGGCCAGTTCTTGCTCCTCCCACACGGACGCCGGCGCGGTCTGTCGCCGGCCCTTGCGTGCCTCTTTCTTATGGTGAAGCAGCGCATGGGCACACCACCGTGGGGCCTTCAAGCCACCACGCGGCCTCAGCCCTCAGGCATCAGTTTTCATGGCACGGCCTGTCGCCGAGCCAGTGGCTCCTCATGGCAGGCAACGCAGTGCCCACAGGTTCATCGTCCCTTTTTTTATTTATTTATTCTAATGTCGAGATTTACATCTGATGGAGCATTTGGGGTTTCTGATTTGTGGTGCTCATGGATCTAAGATGTTTTTATTCATTGCGCTTATTTCTTTCTCGGATCTAATGGTGTTTCATGAACTACACTTAGTACTTTTAGATCGATACTAGTCATGAACTGAAACTCTTAAACTGAGATCTAAAACATGATTTCGAGAACTTAAAACTTAAGATAAATCAAGAATAAAACCGGATCTAAAGGTTTCTTTTCTCATTTCTCATTTCTTGTTCTCAGATCTAAACCTTTTTGATGCGGATCACATAGAACTAATGGATCAACCCTAAAGATCTTACGATTCATGATTAGACTAACCCAGCTCTGATACCAAATGTTTGATTTACAATATGACTTAATCTTAGGATCAGTTAGCCTAATTGCATGAACACCTATAAACTACAATTAATTTGAACTTAATGACTTACATGTAGATTAGTATACCCTCTTAGAGGCACTGATGACCCGTGCCTGCTGCGTGCAGGCAGGCGTGACGTAGGGATGGCAGAGGCCTTCAGACCACTCGCGAGCTCCTCTGATCAGAGAGGTTAGGGCAGATGCTCTTTCTTCTAATTACCCAGTGAAGGGTGACTGCCCATACTTATAGCTCGTGGTGGCCTGGGACCTGGCTCACTTAGCTGTTGGATGGGCCCACTGATCATGGGCTAGGCTTGGTCCAACGTGGCCCAATTCTCATGGGCCTTTAAATGCTTTCAGGACTAGATCCTCTTTGATTAAGCCAAGATCAATTCCAACACCGCTCGCACTACTAGTCCCTCGATCGCGCCACCACCGAGCTCGTGCTCTTCACCTCGCGCGCCGGAGCTCGTCATTCTCCATCACGTTTGTCTCCCTGTTCCGCCGTGCGCTCCTCCCCCAGCGTTGCAGGTTGTCCTTCCCTCCCCCGCCGACTTGGAGGGAGCAGACGCTGGCGCCGGGTACCCTTTGCATCCCCGCGCTTGGATCCAGGGCGGCCGCCAGTCATGCCGCTATGGCGAACTAGGCGACGGCGAGGGAGGAGAGCTCGAGGCTGGAGGAAAGGGAGGAGGCGGTGGAAGGTGAGCGGTAAGATCGAGCGGTAGGGTTTGAGAGACCGTGAGTTTGGCCTTTAATGTGGGCAGAACAGGTAACCATACCGGTTCTTGTGCACGGTACTCTCACCAGGCCCAAAGCAAGCATCCAAACAAGCCCGGATTGCATTCCACAATGCAAACCACCTTATAGCGCAGGCATCCAATCACAATCTCTACTAGAGCAAAAAGCCACAGTGCAGCCAACCAAACACATCCCTAAAAGCTTGCGGTAACCTGTCTTGGGTTGTCCATGCATACATCTAGTCTAGGCTTAGACTAGTCCAAGCATCCAATCACCCCCATAGATCCCTACAAATTAACGCATGGGCACCAATATATATCCGATCCGTATACTAATTTTGTCCTTAGTAACGCACGGGCACAATTGACTAGTCATATAGAATTAGAGTTTTTTAGGAGATATAGAATTAGAGTTTGATTGGAAAAATCAGGAAATACTAAAATCCTTCCACCAACAATTAGTAGGTTATTATTCTTTTAGTTATAATTAAATGTACTATTATAAGATATGTAAGCTGTATAATATATGAACTTTTTGTAAAATCACACATAACATTAGGTATGCTAATCAATATAATTATATAAATTTTCTGTAACAACATACGAATATATGAGCACTACTACAGAACGGGGTCTTCCATCTTTAATATTTGTCTCGACCGATATTTGGCTCGGGACTAATGTACATTAGTTCCGGGTCCAATAGCTAGTCGGCGGAAGGGATCTTCGGTCCCGGTCGGAACCTTCAACTTTTAGGCCTGGTTGGTGTCACCAACAATGACTAAAAAGTGACCCTTTAATTTCGATTGGAGTCACCAACTAAAACTAAAGGGTCATTTATGGGTTAATTTAAAAAGAAATTAACTAGAGTTATATGTGTTGGGTAGGTCGGGTGGAGGGTGATACCCGCAGATCTCTGGCTTTGGTGGCCTTTAGTCCTTTTTAGTCCAGGCGTAGCACTCCCTTTGGAACTACATCAAAGAATGATAATGGGGCTTCAGTAGTACTTCCTCTGTTTTCGTTTACATGTTGTATTAGATTTGTCCTTAGTCAAACTTGTCCAACTTTGATCAAAATTATAGAAAAAAAAATATATACAACATCAAATTTGTTTCATTGAGTTCACCATAAATATATGTTGATAGTGCATAGGTAGGTTAGTATCGTTGTTACTCTATTTTTCTATAGATTTGAACAAAGTTAGCAAATTTAACTTAGGATAAATCTAATACGACGTGTAAATATGTGCTACATGTGTTCTCATAGATGCGAAGGTGCGTCTATCTCGGAAAAATAAATCGTGTTAGATATTTGTCACGTGAGAGTAGTCAGATAGACCAAAAAAAGTTGCTACTATCTAGGTTGCAGGATGTTAATAACTCAAAGTTATAATCTTATAGATGGTCATTGTATAATTTTGCACGAATAAAACATTTTTCACTTTGTCCCACAAAATCTACCGAACTCTTCCTCCGCCGCCGCCCTGCGCAGTCTTTCCCTTCCTCTCTTCGACGGCCGCAGCACCAATAGCGGACCCAATTGGTGGGCCGGGTGCATACCTAAATTTTCGGCCCAGCTACTAAAAAAAATTCCGATCTCAATTCCCAGCTCAAGCCCAACCAGTGGCCAACAGGCAACAACTCACCTCCCGGCTCCGTCCCCTCCCGTCACCTCCTGCTTCGACTGTCCAACGCCGCCAGGGCGACGCGACGCCGGCGCCTGCTCGGCTGCTCCGGCGACCGGCGCGCCACCCCACCGCCGGGAGGGGGTCTCCTTCGGTCCTCCCCCTCGCCTTCTTATCAGGCGACGCCTCCCCCTTTATGTTCTCCCAAATTCCCCATCCGGTGCCCTAACCCTACAATCGCCGGCCATGGAGCCTCTCTGCACTTCTGCAGATCTAATGCCGCTCCTCCTTGCAGGTCGGCGCCCCCGGCTACCTTGCAGGCCGGCGCCCCCTGCTGCTTTGAGGCTGGCGCCCCGTGCAGCCTTGCTCGCTGCTCCCTGATTCCCTAAAGGCTGAATGCCTGAACCGCTGATGAAGGAGTGAAGGTTTGTTCAAATCTCGCTATTCTAATTTTTATTCTATATGGCTTCAGTCAAAACTAAGAAAAGAAATAAGTTGGATGATATTTTTTTAGATGATTGTCTTGTCACATTCGTTGAGCGGGATATTTCTTTGAGGTGGATGGAAATGACATAATCGAGACTTTCATGAGCATTAGAAATCGTAGACCAGACAAATAGCTTTTTTTATTCATTTGAACTAGTATGTTTGAAGTATTTGTATTATAATTTATGCAACTTTGGTATTTAACTGTTGAATTTAAGATTTGGAATGTAATTTATGTGCTTGGTAACTGAATTCCTCAGTGAAATTTGAATTTTATTACTGAATTATATATAGATCATACCGAATTGTAAGTGGAAAAAAATACCGTGGCATATCTTTTTTGAAATCCTAGGTTGGCCACTGCGCAGCACGGCCACCTCCACCGTTGTACTTCTGGGCTTTCAGTGCCTAAATCCGCGAGAGCGAGGGACCGTCGATCTCGCCGGATTTGGCTTCGATTTGGGTGCCATGGGGACGCCCGAGCAGATGGAGGCGCTGTCCATCCAGGGGCAGACCAAGGACCCGTTCACAGGTACGCCTCCTGCTCGATCCAATTTCTTGATTTGTACAACGAAGATCTCTTAAATTATATGCATAGATTTGCATATTTTGCCCCCTCTGTGCAAGCTGTGTGCACCAAACCCTCAAAACCTAGGTTCTTTTCAGTTTATTGTTATGGAGGAAAAGTTGAATCATTGAACCGATGTGGTGTGTCATGTGCGCAGCTGTTACTTCATGCCCTTCTTCCTTCCGTGTCATGAGTTCATGACCTCGATGATTTGCAGGTGACGGGTCAACTTGTTCGGCTGCTCAAATAAAGGCTGATTCTAATTGTGCCGAAGGAACGGAATCACCGGTCCAGCTTCCAGAGGTTTGAGATGGGATCCTGATAAGATTAGTCTATTTAATTGCAAGTGGGGAAAAAACATCGTGTTTAATTGTTCGTGGCTAGCACCAGGCGCATTTTGGATTATAGAAATTTGCTGGTCCATCGTACATTCATTCTACACGATCAGGCCCTGAGTTGCTGTGCAGGTTGGGTCGTTTGTGGTCAATTATTAGATGTGTCATTATATCTCCTCATCAAGAGGGGATGGCTATGGGTAATTGGGTATGCGACTAGTCTCTATTTTTCAGAATTAGAACATGGGGATGGCCCATGATGTGTGCAGCTCAGAAACAGTGTAACTTGGTAGGAAAACATAAATGCTATCACTTAAATGGGTAGGAATTTCCTGTACTATCACATCAAAGAAGCATTACTGTTACATCCATTTTATGATGTTGACTATTTCTCTCATGCTTGCACAGGACATTCTTCACCGGATACATGCTCTCATGCCAATTCGAGATGCTGCTCAAGCTGCCTGCGTGTCTCGTGCTTTTCTGCGTTCTTGGAGATACTATCCCAGGCTGATCCTTTCTGTTGATTCTTTAGGCGTAAATGAATATGGATCCAAGTATGATGAATTGACAAGGGATTTTATTAGTAGAGTTGACCACATTATGCAGAATCACTCTGGGATGGGAGTGAAGGAGTTTAGACTACAAAACTACCCTTGCTCCACTATTGATCCCAGTACTGTGGACCGCTGGGTTCAAGTTGCCATTACACCCGGGATTAAAGAGTTTGAACTATCACTGTTTGAACTCAGTGACATAAAGTACAGATTCCCTTGTTCCCTTTTATCTGGGGAGAGGGGAAGCTCCATTCAGTCTTTGATGCTTGCTGAATGTTCTCTTGGCTCCCTGGCACAAGTTGGTTTCATGAGCAGCCTGACAAATTTGGATTTGCATTCAGTTGACGTCACTGGCGAGGAACTATTTTGTTTTCTGTCCAACTCTTATGCTTTGGAGAAAATTTCCCTTTCGAACTGCGGCAATATAATTTGCTTGAAAATACCTTGTCAGCTGCAAAAGCTTAATTTCCTGGGCGTGCTGGATTGCCAAATGCTAGAGATGATTGACAGCAATGCCCCAAATCTCTCAACATTCTCCTGTTCAGGACGCCACCAAATACATATCTTGCTTGGACATGCATCACGTGAGGAAAATAAGATTTCATTGTGATTATTTATCGAATGCACTTTATTATGCTATTACCAAACTTCCACTCATTGCACCGAATCTCCAAATTCTATATCTGGCAACAAGTGATGAGGTCAGTGTCATCCTTCCTAATTAATTTATTTTTTTATGAAAGTGAAGCACTGTTAGATGTATGCTTACACTACACAGTTGCTTATACTTGGTACTAATTAATATCTGGGGCATCCTATCTTCAGACTATCAATATGCCAACGGCCTTTGGCAAATTTCTACAGCTGAAGCACTTGGAGATAATTTTGCATGCACCAAATTTCCAAGACTTCGACTTTTGCTCCCTTATTTCTTTCCTTGATGCTTCTCCTGCCTTGGAGACTTTCATCTTGCGTGTAAGTCACCTATCTCAAAAACTGTCCATAATGAAAACAGATTTAACAATTATGTAATCTCTACTTTTGAAATACAAGCTAATTACTTATATGTCAAGAAAGATAATATCACCTAGCTAAAGAGCTAGCAAGATCTGAGTCACCCTCGCTTCTGTTTCTGAACCCAGCTGGCTCGGATTAAGAAACCAGAGAGCTAAGATTTCAAGCACCAATGACTTGAAAAGCCAGAAACTCGGTGTCACTTGTTGCTGAATGGAAACTGGATTTGACTAAATATTTCCTTTGTCATTGTTTTGCTACAAGTGAATTACATGTTTGTAGTGAAGATTGTTATATCCAGATTCCAGTCAAATTGAAAACCTTCTGGCTATCATGCAAGAGACACTAACTTTTTCTTGTGCAGATTGGGATGCCAACCATTAGGCACGATTCGATTGTTGAAGATCTGGTCACTGATTCCTCACATCCACGGTGCCTTTCAGAATGCTGCCATGACAACCTCAAGAATGTGATGATAACAGGCTTTTGCTCCGCGAAGAGCATGATTGAGCTCGCAGTCCACATTATGGTGAAAACAAAATCATTGGAGTGCCTTACACTAGACACTACCCGTGGCCACGATAGGAGGTTTACCAACATTGACAGATGCTGGCCGCTGAATGCGGAGGCGCTTGTAGAGGCAGGAAAGGCCCGCATCGCCATTCAGAGATACATTGAGGGAAGAGTGCAGGCGGCTGTGAACCTGAAGGTTATCGAGCCGTGCAGCAAGTGCGGCTATGTTCACATGGACTGATGGACTGTATTATTTGAGCCTAAATTGCCAGAGAGGTCGTCGAATAGCACTTATATATCAACTAAATGGTACAAGTAGTGCGTCTTTCCCCAGTTTTTTTATGTCATTTCGTAATAGATGCTAGTAGTTAGTATGTGAGATTCCTACAAGTGTTTAATCGAAGAAAGATGTGATGTACAGCTTTCTAGTTAGCATTATTGAATGCAATGATTCGGTCTACAGATGATTGATTTCTTAAGGATTCTTCATGACCATGGCCCTGTTGAAATCCCAAAATGCAAAATCCAAAAATTTTGTAAATCACTTGCATAGTGTACTAAATGTAGTCGAAAAATAAATCGCATTATACAAATGGACTGTAAATCGCGAGACGAATCTAATGAGCCTAATTAGGACGTGATTGGACATTAAATTGCTACATTAATGATACAGTAAATATGTTCTGATGATGGATTAATTAGACTTATTAGATTCATCTTGTAGTTTACAGGCGAGATTTGTAATTAGTTTTGTGATTAGTCTATATTTAATACTTCAAATGTTGAAGATTCTCTTTCAAAAATCCAAAATGCAAAGTGATCCAGTTGTAGTTTGCTCATATCCTTTATCCCTCGCGACCTATATACAGATAGGAAAGGCACTGCCGCAAGCACTCGTGCTCGCCTCGCCGACTCGCCCTACCTCGCCTCACAGCAAGCTGCTGCAGCTTTCCTGCCCTTGCATGTGAGCGCCGCCAGCCCACCACAGTAGCCCTCTCTGCTTTCCTCTCCTTCCGCATGAGCGCGCATAGCGCGAGCGGCCTTCAAACGCTATAGCGGCGCTAAATAGCTGCTATAGCCCGCTATTTGAATCATGGCTTTTACGATATAGTGCCGTCTAAATTGGCATGGTTTCACCTTCGGCCATACAAGCATATGCATACGTTTACTTTTGCATCATCAGGGTGGTCCCAATTCTTTAAGGAAAAAGTCTACTTCGTCTCCCCCAACTTTCACGAAAGTCTAATTTTCCTCCTCCAACTATAAAACCGGTCGTATGACCTTCTCCAATTCTTCAAAACCGGTCAACTTTCCTCCCTGACTGGTTTGAGGCTGAGGTGACAATGGTTTTGTTTTTTTTTGGATTTTTCATATGTGCAAATTTAGAAGTAACAAAGTATAAAAAAGTTATGATATTTCACAAAACGCTAAATCATAGAGCATGGATAACATTACAATAAGATGTGCAAGATTTTATTGATGAAATTTAAATTGTTGAATTTCAAATAGACATAGAATCAAATTTTTTCTAATTTTTAAGGTACCCAAATGATTGCTAAAAATTTGATAACATTATATTTATGTATCCTTTTAAACCTTGTTGATGTGGTATCTTTATTTGGCACATGCTATATATAATATATATTGTATATAGCATGTGCCAAACAAAGATACCAATCATTTGGGTACCATAAAAATTTAAAAAGTTTTTATTATGATTCTTTTTAAAATTTCAACAATTTAAATTTTATTCAACAAAATCTTGCACATCTTATTGTACTGTTATCTATGGTTTTTTTATCATTTTATGAAATATCATAATTTTGAGAGCTCTCTAAGTGATACTTTGCTACTTCTAAACGTTGCACATATGAAAAATAAAAAAAATTGTCAAAACTGTTGTCACCTCAGTCTCAAACCACTCAGGGAGGAAAGTTGTCTGGTTTTGATAAGTTGGGGGAGGTCATATGTCCGGTTTTATAGTTGGAGGAGGAAAATCAGACTTTCGTGAAAGTTGGGGGAGGCAAAACAGACTTTTTCCATTCTTTAATGATCAACTCCCTTCAAACATAAACTCTATTGTAAAGGACGTTTATTAGCTTGAAAGTTGAGATCAAAATTGAACAATGCAATTCAATCATGGCTACCGTAATCTAAAACTCAATTATCCTTTTTTATATAGGAAAAAGTTCGTTTTACACATTGGAATTATCATAAAAGTTCGATTTTCAATCTTCAACTACGAAACTAGATAACAGAGGCCATCCAACTGTTGAAACTGGACAAATTTGACTCTTTAGATGATTTCGAAGGTGGTTTTTTATTTTGTGAGAATTAAAAATATTTAATGTAAACTAAAAAATTCATAAGAAAACTATTCTAAATAAAAATACGAAATGAGTTCAAAAGTTTTCTAAATATGTAACCTATGAATTGATACGATACTTGTCAGTTATTCAGATTCAATTTTTTATGTTCATAATATTTGGTTGCTTGTAGTTATACCTATTATTTTTCAATCTAAGATTAAATAGAGTAATAATAGATAGATTATATTTTTAGAAAAAAAATTGATACCAGTTCCTATTTTTCTAATTGAAAATAATTAGTTTCGATCTTTTAGATCTAATTATATTTTTTATTTTTTAATACAAAACCACTCTGCGTGGCAAATTTGCCTGGTTTCAGTTTTGTAGTTGAAGATTGATAGAATTTGTCTATAAGGTTTTGTTCGGTTGCAAGAGAATTGAAGGAGATTATATGATGTTGGGAGTGATTAAATCCTCAATAAGTTGAAATCCCTCTCATGCATGGTTACATGGCTACCTAGTTTCTTTGTCAATATAACCCGATCGAATTGGATGGATGAGAAAGTTGTGCCGACGACTTCGACGAGTGTCAAATACGAGGACAAAGAAATATTACGTTTATTTTTCAGTTCAAACTTTTTAAAATTCATACATCCAACTCTGAACTCTGAGATGTTTCTTCTGATAATATAATTGTTCGTCCCTTGCAAAATGCAATATAGTTTTAAAGAATATTATTCCCGGCAATTTATTCTTCCACGTGTCCTATTCCCCACCTCCCAAGTTGCCCGAAGACAGTCGTACATCCCCACTTACACGTGGGCCCGACCAACTTTATGAGCGCACCGCCCCCTTGCTTTCCCACCCGCGTGGCCTTCCTTATCTCCAGCCGAAAATGGACGCCGCCACCACCACCGCCGCGGCCGCGAGGCGCCTCCTCCTCCCGCTCCGCGCCGCGCCGCCGCCGCGGTGCGGCGCGGCCGCCTTCTCCCGGAGGTTGTCCGGGCCGAGACGAAGGCGGCTCCGCGCCTGCGCGTCGCTCGACCGCGCCGCGGTCCTGCTCGACGCCGCGGCGGCGGCGGCGGCCGCCGGCGGGACCGGGTACTCGCAGGCGAGCTACTACACGTCGCTGGGGCTCTTCGTTCTCTCCGTGCCGGGGCTGTGGTCGCTCATCAAGCGCTCCGTCAAGTCTAAGGTCCGTAACCAATCCGTTCCCCATCCAATTCCCCCTCTCTGGCATCCATCGCCTACCTCCGACTAGCTCCCGCCGCACGCGCGCTCGTCGCTGTTCCTAGCGAGCGCACGAGTGCGCTTTGAGCAGGGCGCGTGCCGCACGCACGTGCCGGTGCGCCGTGCTCGTGCCACTGTCGCTTGCCAGTGTTACGGTAACGGTAATTCCGAGTAGATGCATCCGCGGCTGTGTATGGCTGGGTGATTCTGGACGAGCTTTTCTTGTCACCAGAACTGTAGGTGATCCCTGGCGAGCGTGCGCGCGCATTCGAGCTTGCTTGATTAGCTCTGAAACAGGGCTTCGTGCTTCCTTCTTTTCCAGATGTGACTGCTAGTGCTGTGTGATGTGGATAGTGGTAGTGGAGTGGACTTGTTTGTGTCGGCCAAAGAGGGCACCTTCTTCTTTTCTATTTTGATTTACATGGTCCAACATGCCACCACAATGTCCGATAGGGACGGCACTGCATTGCATAATTAAAAATTCTTAGCTCTGGGTGCGGCAAAGTTGTTTCACCAAAAGAGTTTCATAGTGGCTAAAGTTTGGCTGCTAGCCTACTACCTTCTGAGGCTAGTGCGGTTTCTCAAACCTTTTTGTTTGGTGCTTGGCCACAATTCAGCAGCACCGTTTGTCATATATACGCTGAATTGGTGGATGCAGATTGTGCAGAAGACATTTGTCAAAGAGGGAGGGCAGTCGATGGCGCCAAATCAGGTGGCTGGAGAGATCCTGTCGTTCTTCACCCGCAACAATTTCACTGTATCAGACCGCGGCGAGGTTATCACGTAAGTAACATGCTGGCACTGTATACTAGTACAGCAAAACTTAGCTAAGTTACTACTGCACGAAAGTAGCAAACCATATTTTAGTGTGGTGTGACAGAACTCTTGGGAATGCATATAACATATTTTAAATTGTTTTGCCAACCTAAATGCTCCTGCCAATTTGGAGCTTTGAGTTCATAGTGATCTCCACCCTAGCATCGGACACGGTAATTGGTGTTTCAAGGAACAAAAAATAATCACGCAAAGATAAAATTATCCATAGTAGTAATACTTGGCAGTGCTAGAATTATAATGATGTGCTTGCCTATAAAAATTTGAAGAAAATGGTATCTATCATCTGAATAGCTGCAGAGTAGTAATGAAGCAGACTAGCCACTATTTTGTCATTGGTGACTCATCCAATGAAGCTGCAATACTAATTTCCGTAATTTAATCTAATGTGCTTATGGAACTTTGCTTGGCATGAGAATGTGTTGTAAATCGAAATATTTTTGTATTTCTGGACAGCTTTGAGGGCACGATGGTACCAAGCAGAGGACAGGCAGCGCTGCTGACCTTCTGCACCTGCATTAGCCTCGGGAGCGTTGGGCTTGTTCTATCGATCGCTGTCCCAGAAGGTGGCAACAACTGGTTCTGGCTTATGACCCTAAGCCCCTTGGCGTATGTCTCTGCAACTCTCATCTCCTGGCAATCCATAATGAAACTTCCAGCACAAATGTAGTAACTGTCCCTTCATGATGCTCCAGGGGAGTGTACTACTGGACAAAAGCATCAAGGAAAGAAGAGATCAAGGTCAAGATGATCCTGTCCGATGATGGGAACGTATCCGAGATCCTCGTGCGAGGCGATGACGTCCAAGTTGAGCAGATGAGGAAGGAGCTCAAGTTTAGCGAGAAGGGGATGATATACGTGAAGGGCATCTTTGAGACATGACCTGGAGTTTGATTTCTGGGACCATAAAGTGAAGGCCAGTCTTTGCTGCGATGTGAATTGCGATAATCAGGTGAGGGGATGCAAAATTCGACGGGCAAATCTGTACCTTGGCTTATAGAAAAAAGAAGTGATCTTCATACGGCTTTTGATTATTATGAGTGTTGCAAATATGAGGATCCTTAATGTATAACTTAACAGGAAGTTGAGGTCATTGTAAAAAGTTGTCGAGAAACACCTTTTTGAGCTTGGAAATAATAGACCATTTAGGGGAGAAAGAAGTATCCGTGAGAGTATGGCTGCGTCTCACAACTCAAAAGAACTCCAACTGAGCTAGTGCTTAGACCATTGTTGTCATGCTGCCTCTTGTGTTCTTTATTTGCAAGGGGTGACATTTTTCTCCAGATTTTTAGCACACATTTGCATCTTCCCTCCATCCGAGACCAGACTGTAAAATTCTCACTACATTCTGAATTAGCGGTGGCAGCTTCTTGCGCGCTTACGCTTAGCCATTGTAACATTTCTTCAGCCTCTCACTTCGCACTGGCCTCATGCTCGGCCATTTGCCTGCCGCTTCCAGATCTGTTGAAATTTTCAACTTCGAACTTTTGAGGCCAGTGGTATTTTTCTTGATTGAAAATGAACAGATAATTCCACCAAAGCTCTGAGATTTGCACAAAAATTTTAAAAGTTACATTTTACCAAGCTAGCAATTAGCATTGCATTCTGAGCTGTGACCGCGGACGATGGAGTTATATAAAAGAGGAAAGCCTGTAGATGATAGAACCATATAGGAGTTGGACCTACATGTCATTGACATTTCCAAGTGCCGCACCCTGTCAATGACCGGTGGTCCCACCATTCCAACTTGTTAGGGCACCCGCAAAGGTTACAGAGAGCAGCTCTCTATATCAAGTTCCATGTTATCTATAGACTATATTATAGTAAACCAACTCAATGGGGTATCTATAAAGGTGTCTATAACTGTTTTTAATGTTTGCACATCCACATAAATGACAACGATCTGTTATGAACACCATCACAGTAGCTATATATGTGGCTGCAGGAAAACAAACACAAGAAACCAAAACTGAACACTTTGAAAGAAGCTTTGCAAATGCCACAATACCAATTAATGGCTAAATCGAAAATAGATAATTGAAACATCTCAATATTTAACAGGTGCAAGAAGTGCAAATACAGTTCAACTATTACTTTAAGGTGCCTATAGCAACTAATCGATAAGTAAAATGATCTCCATATCACTACATTCAAGCTAGTACTAGCTAGCTTTCTCCAGACCATAAATGCTTTTCTTGAGGAAGTTCCAACAAAAGCAACACGTCCAAAGCCATCTGACAGCAACCTCCTTCAGAACCTGTCAGAAAAAAGAACAAAATATTCAGTGCAATTCACCAACCAATCTCACGTCTTCATCTGGTGTCCATGACAGACGCTTTTCTTTCCTAACCTCATCTCCATTATCAATGTCAATGACATTTTTGCCTTTCGAACCTGATGCAGCTTGTTGAGTAATTGGATTAGAATGCGGTGCCGGGAGTGAAGTCTGGCCATTTTGGAGAAAGCTTACATATCCGCCAAGTGAACTGCAATTTATATCATGGCAAAATTAATAAGTGAATCGGATTCTATATTTTGATGAAAGTTTCACTCAAAAGTGAATCCGATTCTAGATATGAATCAGCACTACAAGAAATAAGAATGCCTTGCCATATCAATTTCTTTTACCACTAAAATGGGTCCAGATTGCCTTTGCCATCATGTGTGTCGTATGTACAAATAAATAGTAGCAGACATTCGAAAGACTAAGCAAAAAAAAAACTATTTTATTTACCTCTCTAATGGATCGTTGGATGTATTTTGACTGCCTTGGCCATCTGGTGTTGGTACAGCACCCATCCAAGCTCCATACGGGGAGTCGGGGAACCAAATGAATTATTCTGCAGCGGAGGTGCTCTCCACCAACCTGCATCAGAAGCACACCATCTTTAGCCTCTTTTGATGACCTGTTCACTGGAGGCTGGACCAAAAGAGACGACGATGGAAAGGGCGATGCTACCTGGAGGTACGGCCATGGCTTCACCAAACGGAGGGAAGGCAACGCCACCCGAAGGTACGGCCATGGCTTCACCAGACGGAGGGAAGGCAACGCCGGGCTTCACTGCACCGCTCCACCAAGGAACGCTGGGAGGCAAAGCTTGAGGCGTTGGAGGAGCAATCTCCCGCTTGGATCTGTGGCTCATCACTTGAGGTTTGAGGAGATCTGAGGATTAGGGATGAGTTTCGGGGAGACTGAGCGGCAAGCGGTGGATTTATGGATTGGGGGAAAACTTGGCTTGGGTATACCGCGGGAATAAGAGGGTGATTTGGCGCGTAAACTCCGCGGGAAGATGAGGAGCCATGGGATTTGGCGCGCTGGAGAAGAGGAGAGCGCGCGTTGAAGATGCAGCGGCACAGCGCTACAGGAATTTTCTCTCCCACCGCACTCCAGCCTCCAGCTCCAGTCAGCTCAACAGTATTTTTCTCTCACACCATTCTAGCTCCAGCCTACCGAACGCAGTGTTGCTGCGAGCCTCGATTTGTGTATATCGGCTCTCGCCAGTTCTGTAGAGAGCTGTATTTAATGACATGGATTCCTTGCAGAGAGACTAATGGCATCCTTTGCGGGTGCCCTTAGACCTCTGTAAGCATTGAATTTCGAAGTGAATACAACAAATCACATTTCTGTTTCCCCTTAAGTCTTTAGAGCAGCCTTTCTAGTTCCAGTAACACTTTGTTTGACCTTTGTAAGAGTAGGGGTAATAACTCAAGCGGCCAGCCGACTGCGTGTGTGGCCTCGCGCCTGCTTGTGCGCCCGCTGCTTGCTGCATGCTAGCGGATGAGTGTGTAAGGGTCCACGCGCAGAGCTTAAAATGGTTGCTTGAGCCGGCGGCAAGCGAAACACCCGTTTTTTTCTTCTTTTTTTCTCTTTTCTATCTCTTCCACATAAGATTCAACCTGCTTAAAGTCCACTATAATACTTGCTTTAACTACCCATGCATAGGAAATTTAAATACACCATTTATCTTTGAAAAAGAGGTACTACTCCACTAAAACAGTAAATGATGCCAAACATTACAAATGCAGTTAATACTCTATAAATGCAGTTCTATGCCTGTTTATGCATATCGGGAATGTGCCAGGTTGTGACAGAACCCTTTTTAGATTTCAATACAACGTCTTGAGTGGTATAGTAGCTGCAACCAGGAATGGAACTGGTTGGAAATGATCAGCAAAAGGCTCCAATTATTTTCAGTCACATACTGTCATACCTTTTTTTTTCTAAAATGAAATTCAACTTGATATTGATGGAAAATTGGAAACAGGTACAGCATTGATGCTAGGGGAAAAAACAAAACACCTTGATGTCGGTCGGAGTCAATATATTTGTGGGCTGAGTCTCAAAACCGTATCATAGTACCAACATATGAATGACCCATTGATATTTTGATTTCTTTTATTTTCAATACGAAACTGCAGAGTATTTGATGTAATGCTGCAACAGGCAGTAGTACTAAAATTCTCACGACATTATTCGTACCAAAATGCTTTCAAGTGGTTATGATCAAGTTTATATACACATACAATTACATGACCATTAAAAATGTATTTATAATACAATCCTTTATGAAACCTAAAGCCTAGTAGATACCAATGTCAAACTATTAATAGATCCTACCTTGCAGTACCTTTTTGGAGGCGGTGTTAAAGAAATGGTTGTTTTTTTCTCTCCGGATTGTTGAACCTACAAGATTCCAAATCTATTTCCACCGAAAGAAAGTTCATGTAGTAGGAGCTGTGGGAATATCATATCGATTGCACACTAGGAAGTATAATCTTCTTTTTCTCTTCATCTGATCTCTTTGATTCTTTTATTTCAAAATCTAGAATTTATTTATTATTTAAAATTAATTAGTTGTTTTTATTTTGTTTTATTTTAAAAGATACCAAAAAGATAATGCTTTTCAGCTGAACATGATGCATCAGAACATTTGATATATTCCTAAGTCTATAAGAAATAGCAATATATTGGAGCTGTATATAATTAAGTAAAAGTATCTTTTTGGTATATCATTTACCTTTCAATTTTAAATTTATTTGTAGTATTTTCAATGTACTATTCCAGCATTTTTACAAATATGTACAAATATGGAAATGCTTTTCAAAGTATTGAATTAAATTTCATGAGTTATTGGGTTAAATTGTTGAGATCATGTCCATCAAGCGTCGCCAAGGCATGGAGGAGCTCAGGGAGGCTAAGGTTTCGCCGATGCCCAACCAAAAGAGAAGAAGAGCAAGGGGAACGAGCCATCGGAGATGAGAGGAGTAAGAAGGTTACTAGAACTAGCTAGCGACGACCTCCGCCTTCCACATCCTCGACGGCACCGGCATCGGCGAGATCTGGCCCCTGAAAAACTGGCGAGGTGTGAGAACTTCAGGGGAGGGGGTGCGGTGCTCCATTTGAGCAAGCTGGAGGAGATGTTGTGCTTTGTTGCTGCATGGGTCAGAGCTGCGGTTGTAGTCGATCTGCAGGGGAGCGCCGGCTGAAGGGAGGAGCGGCATGTGGGGCGGAAGGGAGGAGCGGCGGCACTATTGTTAGTGAGGAAGAGAGGAGCAGCGGCGTTGTTGTGAGAGATGAATGGAACGACGTGGCGGCAGTTTGGCGTAAGGTTATGGGAGATGATGAGCTAAATGGAGATAAGATGGTCATAAGCTTGTTGGTGGGCCGGCCTTACCTCCTCCTTGCTATTTTCTCCCCTTTTTTCTTCTCTCATTTGTTTTCTCCGTTATGTGCTAATAATTGCCTGAGTGTGACATCGACACCTCACCTCAACGCCTTACGAACCATGGTTGAGATATAAGTTAAGGTGCAAAGTTATAAAACCTCGACAAGAGTGAATAGTAGCGATGATGGTTAGTTGAAAATAAAAAGAGCGATTAAAATTGAGAAAGAGAAAATGAAAAAAAAGTTAGCTGTCACATGGTCTGATGACTTCTCTCACTCTTTTTAATCATTTTTAATGGAATAGATATGTAATCCTTTTGATGTGTATGTTTAGACTTTGTGTAATAGTAAAATTTTCGAGCCTAACCGCCTCGTCGTGCATGACACATTTAGAGTGAATGTTTGATAAAATAGTTGAAAATTTGTCACTAAAGATGCAAGCCAAAGTTCCTTTGAGAATTAAGAGATCTAGCCATATTATCTTACTTTACTGATAGACGAGTAGTCGTAATTCATGTATCTAATTAAAGTTATGTAGCCAACCAATCACCCCTTTGTTGATGTAGGTCAGAAAAATAACAAATCAACTAGAATTTTCTATTCAGTTTGTATATAAAACTACCATTATTATTTTATTTTAATAAAAATTTTTAACATACACTATGGTGAAAAAACACTAAACTAAACTAAACTTGTAGAGACACGTAACCTATACAAACCCGCTTTACCGTCCGGTAGGCGGCCCAGCAAAGGGCAGGCGGTGCGAGGCCACCTGTCAGCCATGACGGCCTTGGCCACCATCTCGCGGTAGCCGGGGATGCCGCGCCGCAACACACAGACCACGTCTCCCACCCCACCGACCAAACCCGGCCCGGCCCATTAAAGACACGACGATGCGGGGCCACTAGTCAGCCACGTCACTCTCTGTTTTCCCTCTCGTCGTCGCCGTCGCCGATCTCTCTCTCCGTCGGTTCGTTCCTCCCCGCCGCCGGCGAGCCAAGCAGAGCCATGGCGGTCGCGCTCCTCCGCCGCGCGCTCCTCCTCCGCCGCGTCCTCCCCTCCCCTTCTCCCTCCCCCACCCTCCCCGCGGCCTCCGCCCACCGCCTCCTCTCCGCGTTCACCACCTCCCAGCAGAACGCCACCACCACCACCGTCGACCTCTCCTCCGACGAGAGCCGCCGCCGCCTACTCAACAGGTGCGCGCCCGTACTCGGGTCACCGGAGGTGGTTAGCGCTTGAGATTCCGTTTGCCCCCTCTTTGTTTGAGTGACCTGTGGATGGTGCTGCGCAGGCTGGTGTACCGGAGCAAGCAGCGGGGGTTCCTGGAGCTGGACCTGGTGCTGGGTACCTGGGTGGAGCAGCACGTCCACTCCATGGACGAGCCCAACATCCGCGCTCTCCTGCAAGTGCTCGACCTTGTAAGTTCCCCTGCCTGCCTCTGGTTATCTATTGCTTCAGAGGTTGGGGGTATTTAACTTTTTACCATTATACCGGATGGTACCTCCTCAGATGACACTATTAGATTTGGCACTATGAAATCAGCACAGGAGAGAGAAAATTGTTACATTTTTACCACTTTCGCTCATGTGGCTGCCAGCGCGGCGCCTGTTCGGGGCGCGGCGATGGACAACGTGGCGGAGAAGCGCGGCTATGAGGTAGGCCGCGGGGATGAGACGGCAGCCGCCGCGAGCGACGCAGATGGCCTCTTTCTTGCCCCCATCCTCTTTATCAAAGCATTTCCACAACTCAAGCTGAGACCGCCGCCGGTGACCAAAATCCGGCCAACTCGGGCCATCTCTCTCCAATCGCTCAGGCCAATGGCAGCACAACCTCCCTAGCTCGCTCCTCGAGGCCTTCCACCTTCAACTCAGCCGCTCCCTTACCAGAAATTTCAGATCATGCAGTGCCATTGCCGTGCAAGCCGAGCTCCACCAACCACCACTGCCGGACACCTCTGACCCTTGTCCTCGTCATCCAACCCCTCAAACGGAACCCGGTGAGCTCCTGCAAGATTAATTAGCTTGTCTTATTGCCTATCTAAACAACATGGAAGGAAGTAGAGCCTGCGAAAGGCATTGAAGCTCAGGTAGCTTGAGTAGGTCCACCCGCCCGGGCGCCGCCGGTCACCACCACGATGGCGAGGCCACAGTGGCTTCGCGGCCGCGCGGGTGGACGCAAGCGAGATGTAAGGCTGCTTGGACGCGCGCTGCGGCGGCGCATGGCCGGCGCCATTTTGTGCGAGCTTTGCCTCCCACCATTGCCGGCCCAAGGCCGAGGTCCGCCCCCTTTGAAAATACTCCCAAACCATGCCACCATCCTTCGATTCCCTGCACCAGGAGCAAGTACACAACTTCCTATACGCGTTGGCAGCGACGGTGGCGGCGCTATGGGTGGAGGGCATCACGGATCAGAGGAGAGGAGTGGAGTGGGTTGGGTCGGGATGCACGGGCTGGAGGAGGAAGAAAATAGAGTGTCGCTGAGCAGAGGAGAGGGAAAGGAGAAGAAAGGGTCCAACCGGGTTGGGTCCGGGCGTGCGGGCGAGACAAATCGGGTCCGGGATCGGCGCGGGGCATCTGCTGACTTGGAGCCGAGCTGGAGTGACGCGCTGGCAGCCACGTGAGCGAAAGTGGTAAAAATGTAACAATTTTCTCTCTCCTGTGCTGATTTCATAGTGCCAAATCTAATAGTGTCATCTGAGGAGGTACCATCCGGTATAATGGTAAAAAGTTAAATACCCCCAGAGGTTGAAGAATTAGAGATAGTTTAAATAGGGGGAAACAAGGTTTGGGGAAAGTTCGCAAGATGAGCAGGAGAACGGCAAGGGACAGGCAAGAGGAAGGAGACCTGTTCGGATTTTTCATAGATGAACTTGCTGACGGCCGCTTGCTTGGCTTTGTAGCGTATTCCCTTCCACAAGTTGTTTCCAGCACTCTAGTCTAGTCTTAATTTCGTCGTCTGATGGTTCTTCTGTGCCACCCTCACCCTGTTTTTTTGTTGGTTCAAGTAGTCAATCGGTTAATCGATTAGTATGTTGGTTGGTTGCTGAGTGATCTGATATGCGGCGATTAGAAGCATCAGGTGTGATATTTGCTCATCTTGGCAGATATCCCTTGTTAAATTTTGTGCAACCAACCCCCTTTAAGTATTTGGAAAGAGGCTTGATTTTAGATGGCACAATCAATTTTCAGAGTTTTAAAATTTTTGGAGAAAAATTACAAGTCACTATTCGTTGAGTCGAATGTCTCAGCCAAAATTTTCTTGTTAGGGGACCACATTGAGTTGTTCTTGGTGATGTGAAATATGTTCTATTCGTTCTAAAGGTTAATAGGTTTATGGAACTGCAGAGAATTCTTTGCTCTTTGAGTGGGTTCTCTTATGTCTTTTTAAGAGAAAAGAAATAAAAGCTCTTATAGGTCGCATTATCATAAAAATTCCTATGATATGTACATAGTAGAAATTCCGACATTGGTTCATTTTTGGTCATGTTTACTCAGCATTAATTAAAATGAACAGTTCATAGAAACCAGATAGTTGTGTGATTGATCTTTCTTAGAGGAACATACCTCTGCGAATTCAGTTTCTGTGCACTTTGCTGAAAGGGAAAAAGAGGTTTGAGGTTGGGGTGGGTGGGATAGACATAGTGATGGCATAGAAAATCTCATATACTGACTTGTTGCTGCAGCATTGACATTTTGAAATTTGAATAAACAGAAAATAAGGCCGTTGCTTTGTGCCTTAACCAAAGATGCTTATCTCTTTGCCTTAACATCATGATGGAGGTTCACAATTTCTATCATTAGTTAAAAATCTAAAAATTGTTTCTTACTTGCCAATTTCAGAGCTTTTGTTTCTACAATACTGCTTCAGTTATCAGCTAACAATAGATCGGGGTTAGTAATTTCTGATTTGTCAGGTTAGTGATTATTAGGGGCCTTAACTGGATAGCTCATGGATGCATCTTGCTCCCTTTGATCATGATAAATGGAATATTTCTCTCTCTTGCATATATTATATACTCTCAAACAGTCAAACCTGATTTCAGATGGACTAGAAATGTTTTTTCTTTATTAAAACCTACATACTTATTGTAACATCTGACCATTAACCACTGTCAGATACAAATTCCACTACATAAGCTGATGTTTGCTTCCTAAACCTTTGGATATTGTGTCTAGATTCAGGATTCAAGACATTTTTAATACCAGTTCCAGAGACCGTGCCTCTGATCCCTCTGTTCCTGAAGTCATCAAAGTATTCCTTTTATCAAGTATACTGTTTAAAGTTTGTATCTAGTCTTAATTCTGGGACTTCTTGATTCATCAGGAAAACCCAGATTTGTGGAAATGGCTTACTGGTCAGGAGCAGCCACCAGAGGATCTGAATTCTAATCCAGTATGACATACTGCAACCGTTATTCTGATACTTTATTTTCTAGGAATGACTGCTTCTTTACCTGACACAGTTCATGATCATATAGGTGTTCACTGCCATCAAGTCGAAGGTCACAGATAACCTCACCAAGCATGCCTCTCCTGAGACCCGATCAACACCAGGTCAGCCATGGGTGAGAGGATGGGATGACATAAAGAAAGGCAAAGATGGACCAAAGTACGGAAATCAGTGAAAAGGGGATTGAAACAGGGGTGATAGTTTTATGTCCTAAATAAGGCCATATACCTGTTCTCTCGCATATGGTTCTGGTGTAGAATAAATTGAACCACGGCTGGCATGTTTGACGTGTGTGACCGTTTGTTGAAGTGATCTGTTGAATTAGTTTGTAGCTGTGGATGTGTGCTAATATGCTCTGTATATTTTGATACCCATGGTGACAGCCACTGGCTCCACTGCTGCTCATAGCAGTTCTGGATTAGGGTCTTACCTCATTTTTCTGCTGTGTTTATATTGTTTACCTGTTTGGTGGTGTAACACCCCAGGTGTTAATCACCTGTAGTTATGGTTAATCGTGTATTTGATATCGTCATTAACACTAACCTTGCATGCATAAAATCATTTAATTACATTTTTGCTAGTTGTTATCACATGAAATGACGACTAGTTTTCAAATCCAATGAAAAATGCTTTGAAAATAACTTTTAAATTCTTACTCAAATGAACTTTTGTCTAAAAACAAAGTTGTAGAGTTTTAAACGGTGAACAACTTTCATGTTGGTGGTTTTTCAAGTTGCCACGCAAAAAAACTTGAGAAGAATTTGAATTTTGAAAAGAGCCATATTTTGAATTTGCAAGTGTTAAAATTTATTTTTAAAAGTAGGCTTCAAATGAAAAAGTACCTGAAACGAAAGTTGTAGATCTCAAAATTTTGAACAACTTTCGTGTTCAAAAGTTTTTCATTTGAGGCCATGAAAATAGAGAAAAATTGAGTTTACAAAAGAAAATTTTGAACTTTGATCTAATTACAAGACTGCCATCACCACCATCTCGTCTCTTTCCTCTCTCTCACGACGGCACCGCACGCCGCTGTTCTTGATGTTTGTGCCCATGTGTCGCCGCGCCGTTGCTCTCGACCGCCGCTCGAGCCATGCTTATCCAGTCCCGGTGCCCAATTCCATTTTCCCCTCCCCTTCGTTCTTCTCGAGCTCGGGCGGAGACGAGTCGAGCAGTGCCGCCGCCGGCGTCGCACCGGCCAAACCCCGTCGCCCCCGCTCGATTCTTCGCACCACAAGCCGCTTCGCCTTGCCCCACACCTACTCCACCTCTTCCCGAGCTCGGTCGTGCCGTTTCCCGTCCGAAATTGAGCCGCCATCGCCGGCCGCCATTGATGCTCCCGTCGAGCTCCACCCCCGGCCGTCGATCTCCTACTTCCGGTCCACCTTCGCCAGATTCGAGAGCGTGGTGAGCTTCCCCACGCCCTACTCATCCTCCCCGTCCCTTTTCCCGCGCGATCCCTGCGTTGCCGCCGCCGGGAACGCGTCGCGCCGCCGCGGCTGTCCAGGCGCCGCCGCGCGCACGCCGCGGGGCCGCATGCCGCCGTCGCGCGCCCCGAGGCCACCCAGCCATGGTGATGCTCGCCCCGCCTCGCTGTCCCGCTGCTTGGCCCTGCCGCGACCGGAACGGCCCTCCCACTGCGCGCCGCCGCATGCCGTCGCCGCCCAGCCGCCACCGCCGGGCCGCGGCCTCGCCCACCTCCCTGCGCGGGCCGCGGCCATGCCCACCTCCCTGCGCGCGGGCCGCCGCTGCCCTGCCCGTGCTGCCCTGCTGGCCGGCCGGCCCCATGGCCGCCGCGCTTGCGCCAGGGTGCCGCCGGCGTGCGTGGCCGAGGCAGAGTAGGGGAGCCCCCCTCTCTCTCTCATTCCGCTGGCGGGTGGGGCCCGCGGGTCAGGGAGGGGTTAAGGGTAGTTTTTTTTTGTTCTTTTTGTTTATTTTGGCTGAAGACTTTGTAAATTTGTAGAAAAATCTAGAAAAATGCTAAAAATGCAAACTAAATTTTGTTAGTTTGCTTAAATCGAGATCTTCAGAGAAAAAATATTTATTCATGTGAAATGTCAATTTTTCCCCTGCATAAATTTTTAGTTTGTGCTTAAGCTTGTTTAATTGATTTCTGCTGTTTTGATGCTCTAAAAATTATGAAATTTTGGCAGTAGCTTATTCTTTGCACGTGCAGTCCACTGAAAAATTTTCAGGTGCATAACCTAGGTGCATATTTGTGGATCTATTATTGTTTGATTTCTATTCTAGGACTAAAATAAATGTTTTGGGTCATCAATAAATGTGGGAAAAATTATGTTGCATGCTTTATCACTAACTTGTCTTGCTGGTAACTTTTTGTTACTAAATCATGGCTGCAAGTTAAGTTTTTGCATTGTTTAGTTCCAGCCCTAGTTTTCTTTTATGTTAAGTAAATCCTTTATCTGCATGTGTACTTTTCAGAAATGTATTTTGTTCAGTTGTAGATCATTTCAACTCTGTTATGATCAGTTCATAGGTTGCTTTTGTTGGGCTTGCTGAAGTTGCTTGCTAGTGAAATAAATTGTCCTAATTGTTCTTTCTTGCTTTATATCCTTGCTTAGCCTTTTCTAAGCAAGCTAGTAATGCTTTTTAGTAGGAAACACTTCAGGCTAAAATAATTTTTGAGTGAACTTCAGTAATGCAGCACCCACCCTTTTTCCTTTTGAGCTTGTTTGTTGTGTTTACTCGATAAATGATTGCCCAGTCAGGTCTTGTAATTGTATTACATCGTGAGCACTAATGCATCATGTGGTGTTTTTCTTAAGTTCATGCACTTGCATGTTGCATCTCATTTAGGTACGCTAGACGTGCAACGTGTGGACATGGAGCACGTGCTGACGGAACCGAACCACAAGACGGTGTTGGGTGGACGCATCTTGAAAAGAAAAGAACCCGCTAGAGCAACCAAAGACCCGGCTCAAAGTCAGAAGGGCCAAGGCCTTGTTAGTACTAACACTGACTCAGTGTTATCCCAGGCAAGCCCCGGAGCATAACCCTTAATTTCAGTATTCAATGTTTATTATATAATTATTGTGCATTTACGTTTCTAGGAGTTGATTGGAACCGTAGATGCATGATCCCTAGGTTTCCTCAGTTACTCTACTAGTGTGCAGGTCGTTAGTACTGCCATGCTTAATTAGGACTCGGTAGAAGTCGAGTGATTCCGGTCACTCGCGAGCTATAGGTCCTTGTTACTTATGGCAAAGTGGTTTGAGAATGAATCTGTGAGAAAAGAAGAATAGGGACCGGGCGGAGAGGAATTGGATTATGGATATGTAATGGATGGAAAGTAAGCCTCCGCCTGTGTCAATTGAGGACCGTATCGTTGTTGGCATTGCTGACCGAGTTTGAACACTACTAACCACATGCCGAAAGTAGGAGGTAGTCGAAACCGGTAAGCTAATTACCTGATTTGCAACGATACATTGAATCGCGACCTGCTATTCTGGGAGTGGGATGATGGCGGGTGTTGGAGTGTATGTCGCCTCCGGGTTCTCTGGGAGTTCGCTGTGAGGGGCTCTTCACCCGAGTTTTGGCAGGCGTGATTCAGACGTCGGGGTAATGATGGGAACAGTTGACGCACGTGGCCCGGTGTGGTTTGCATGTGTCATGTGAGTTAGGTCCACCTTGCAAGGTTAAATCGGATCGATTCGCCATCTCTCTCGGTTAAGAGAATCTTGGTCACTGCGTCATATCGTAGTAAAAGATTGAAATGAGATTGGAAAGTTGAGATTATGAGATATGACTGTGGTACTCTAAAAAGATAATGTGATCAACCATGCGTGCTCTAGATATTCAAACAAACCTAGTTGGTATTTATATGATAAATTTGAGCTAAAATATTGAAAGTAAGGATCCACTATTAATAGCTTTTCAGCAAAACAAACCCAGAGCCAAAAGCCTGCATGTCTAGGAGTCGGCTAAG
Organism: Panicum virgatum; assembly: GCF_016808335.1. Taxonomy (NCBI): domain Eukaryota; kingdom Viridiplantae; phylum Streptophyta; class Magnoliopsida; order Poales; family Poaceae; genus Panicum; species Panicum virgatum. The sequence goes on from NC_053152.1 coordinate 37,019,023, forward strand.
TATATACCATAGTCGGGTAAGCCTTGCTGAGTATTAGTATACTCAGGGTTTGTTGTTACCCTATTTTCAGGTAGCTGCTGCTGGTTGGAGCTAACCAGGGTTCACATCGGTGGGCTCGATGTGACGTCCTCACATCAGCGTAGTTATCGTTGTTTTTCTAAACTAAACTTCTCTTTAATTTCCGCTGCATTTTGAACTCTGATATTTTATGTAAACTTGTTTGTAAGTTCTGCTTGTAAATTAACTTTGAGAACTTTTGTCTGCTTATAATCATCTGTGCTCTTCTTCGTGCGAGACTTCCAGTGTTTTTCGATCCTTAAACCGACAAACGTCCGGATTACACCGTTTTAAGTGCACAGTAACTTGATTAACCGTTAAGATGATAGTTAGCGCACTTAAGCCGGTTTAATTTGGGCGGTTCTGGCACAGGTGGCAAACTGGCTATAGGTCAGCGTTAAAGATTCGGATTTAAACTTATAGGCGATAGTTTTGCATAAAGGCATGCTTCGTCGGACAAGTTTCGGCTACCCGGAGTTGTTTCTCATTTTCTGATTAAACAAACATCAGGCGATGCAATTTTTCAGAACAAGATCTGCCATTATTCATTGTTTCCGTATATACTACAAGGTTGGTGTTAGGAACCCTAGTCCTACCAGGGATTGGGCGGAGGTTGTAGGGATGCGTGAGCGGCGAGAGGGCGCCATGGCCGGCGCAGGGAGAGGAGAAGGCGGCGCTAGGGCTAGGGCCGGCTCCTGTGAGGAAGCCGGAAACAATATGTTTCTGCTTAATTTCTCAAAGAGTCTTAGAGCATCTCCAGCAGTTCCCCAATAATCCTTTTCCAATAACTGGTATTGGGAGATGTCTCAATAGCACTTTTGGATTTATTGGGGGAGTTTCTTTTGCAGTCTCCCAATACTCCTATCCCAATACAACAACATATTGGGAGAGCATGAATTCTCCCTTTATTTGAGGGGAGATGGGGTGAAATATTGGGACATCCCAATAGTTATTGGGGAAAGGAAGTTGTATTGGAGAATTGTTGGAGTACATTCTTTTCCCAATAGTAGAAGATTATTGGGAAATGGGAGACTGCTGTAGATGCTCTTACACAAGTATTTATATCTTTCACGCTAATTAACAATAAAACCCCTAATGATAATAATTTGGAGATAACGTGGCCTCCTTGGCCCCTTGGCGCACCAGCCACCTTGCGCGCCTCGCCTCTTGTACGTGAGGCCGGTCATAACATCTCTCCCGGCCTTCGAAAACAACTCGTCCTCGAGCTGGAACTCTGGATACGCGGCGGTGAAGGCCTCGCGATGCTCCCACGTGGCCTCTTCTTCTAGCAAGCCATGCTACTGGATCAAGACACACCATTCACCACGCTGCTGCTGCTGGGTCTGCAAGGCGCGCTCAGGAACCGGCACAATGCGGCCATCCTGTGTCGAAGGGAGGGAACCCGGCGCTCCTGGAGGGTCGCCGCTGTGCTGCTTGAGGAGGCTGACGTGGAAGACATCATGCAGACAGGCACCTTCCGGGAGCTGTAGACGATACGCCACGCTGCCTGTGAGGAACCGCCCAAATTATCCCGATTAAACTAGGTTATCATCCATTGATCAATCCCAGCTTAAAGCGAGATAATCCCGGTAGTCCCCGGTATGCGCCTTGAGCAACGCCCAGGATCAACTCGCATACCGTTTGTTCACGTCATAGCAACCATCACAAGGATACATATGAGAACAAATTTTAAACCTTTGATTACAAGTCTTAATTATCTTACAAAAATTCATGAAGTTAACTATAACATAAGCAACTAATCATGAGGATTTTCAACATTTAAAGGTTCTTTACAAACTAAGGTGTATCCTAGGTCTAAGTGGATAACCTATCATATTTTTCTTAGATTCAGAGTCTAAACGCAGTGGATATTTAGAGAGTAATTAGTAGCAATAATGATGTCCTTTCCCATAAGACGCCACTTGCATAAGCTTTGAGTGAATTTCACCATCCATCCACTTTGCCGGCTCCGGCGGGATGAACATGGTCATCACTCCAAAGAAGAGAACCTGCAAAACAACTTAACGACAGCACCGTAAGTACATTTCGTACTTGTAGGACTTATCCATAATACTATACATTTTGTGGATGCATGAGGCTAGTCAAGTTTTAACATTGATATATAAGAATGCGAGCATAATTTGTCAAGTGAATAAGCAAAAGACATGGCATCTATCATTCTACATCAAGGACCAATACAATTGCATAAGTAAAGTAATCATATAATCATGAGCTCAATCTTCCGTGAACTCCATCATGAGACTCTACATTGGAGCGAAACTCAGAGAGCGTGCTCCATGACCGTGAGCGCGGCTATTGCAATAGATTAATACCCTGCAGGGGTGTACAACTTTTCCCACATGACACGAGACCATAGGCCATACTACCCATTGGTCCGTAAGCAATGATTCACGTGTCAACCGTTCATATACTCATCCCCAACGCTGAGACGAATGGCCGGGATGGACAGGTGCAACGGAACCGCCGACTACACCCCATCACAAACTGCGCCGAATCCGCTCAGTGAAGGGTGTGCGTATGGTACTGAGCTTACCATCCCATTTTAAAGCATGTGGTTTGTACGGAAAAGTGCTCAAGAAACCAACTCAAGCAAGCCTAAACTATTTGGATTCCACTTCCAACATGGCCCTACCACACTTGGTCAAGTCTCGATCCATCATTCATATCTTTCTCATATTTTAATATTTCTCATCTACTCAAGTATATTTAAGCAAACACCCTATAGCTCGCGAGTGATGGTGACCTTGCCATCTCTCGACTTCTACCGTAAGCTAAGCATGGCTAAGAAAATTAATTCGAGAAGTCTAAACATACATACTTTACCTAGTATAAGTTTTATTAGAGCTAAAAGGGAAAACATGTCAAGTGGGTTCTACACAATTCACATGACTAGATAGGGTTAAGCCCATGCACAAGCACTAATTTATAATAGCAAATTAAGATTCAAAAGTAAGGTTTGAGATACATAGGTGCCTGCCTTGGTACTCCGCAACCGCGACACTCTGGAACGTCATCCTCTAAGAAAGTAGAAAATGCATGAATTAAAAAGGATGCCAATGCATATGCTTATGACGAGTTAGAAAAGATGCCATGAATGCATATGCTTATGAGGTGCAATGACTTATGAGAGGTAAAATCTAACATGATTCAAGGTTATAAAGTAAGCAATTCCAAGAGGTAAATTAGGGCACACAAACATTGCATAAGGTGAAGCTACAAAACAATTACTTGTACATTTGCACACACCCTTTACAAGACAAATTGTAACATGAGGGTGTCATCAAAACTAGTTGTGCTAATATTATTTGTGATATAAATTAAGAATGAGCAACTCAACACAACATCAAGCATCAACCATGGGAGTTAGTTCATGAACGCTATCAATATAAAGTGCTAGAGTCTAGAGTATGCTCATACAAGTTGATAGTCTTAGTTAAGGTAGTTGCTAGCTAAATTTAGACAATTCAAGAATTAATAATAGCTACTGGAACATCACATTTTAGTTAAGGTAAGATCATCATTATAAGTTGTTTCATGGAGGTTCCTAACCATAACAACATATCACATTTATTTAATTAAGAAAGGGAAGTTGATAGCTCACATGAGCACAATTGATTCACTAAACATTTTACAAGTAACTAGTTTTAGAAAAAACATATCTAAATTAACATCCTTCTACCACCATATCATGAAAGTTAATATTTAATTACATCATATCATTTTCATGGCCATTGGAAACTAACAAGAGTGTTTCATGATTTTAGGAGCATCATAAAATATTGACCATGCATCCAACTAGGTAGCAAGCCCTTAAGTCATAGATTTGAAACTACAAGAGTATATAACTATTTCATAGGTGTTATCAATTTTCAACAGTAGATAAAGGTTGAGCAAAGTAAAGAAAACTGGATTCACCATTTTAAAGGTACATATGTATTTATTGTGCAATATACTATTTAACTAGTTAATTAGATCTAAACAAACATAGATTAAACTATACCAATCTATAAGCAATTTATGCAAGACAACATGTCTAATGGATAGTGCACATCGTAAGGAAGCCAGCAAAATTGGTTTCATAATTTTTAGACTAACAAAGAATTAATTATGCAATTAACAAGGTAAACACATATTTAATTAAAATTGGAAATAATATAATTATTTTTTGATAAAATATATTTTTAACAGGTAGAGGATATCAAAACAAAATCAACAAAATTTGTTCCACATAAATCGGAGATATTTTCAATTTTATATGAATTTTACAAGATGATGCAGGCAAATAGTATTAGTTGCTACAGTAACCCCCGATATTCCGGGCTTCGTTGACCCGGACACTCCGGAAAAACAGCCGGAAACTCCGGAAATGACCCGGAAACTCTGGGTTTAGGCCCAGAAACTTTGGCCGGTGAACATAGAGCTCGCCGCCGGCGATTCCAACCACGGTTTGGGGTGGGGTTTGTTCCTAAAGGTTCCTAGAAGTGTGGGGAGTCTATTTTGGTAGCTAAAATTGATATGCATTAAGGTTTCGAAGCTCTAGTTCATTAATGGTGAAAGGCCATGGATGGGCTAGGGAGCTTTAAAGAGGGCACAAGAGGGAAGGAGATTGGTAAGAGGAGCTCACCGGTGACGAGTAGAGCACGAGCAAGTGGCCACTTGTTGGAGTAGAGCGGCGTTGGTGTAGATCAGGTCAAGTTCATCCCTGGGGCTTGGGAAACATGAGGAAGAAGCTTAGGGTTTGCCTTCTCCGATGAAGAAGAGGTGGCCGAGGTGGTGGGGGAGCTCGTCGGCGTCGTCCTTTGCTGGTCCTCCATCAAACTCCGGCGAGGGGGAGGGTGGATTGGATGAGGGAGGTGGTTCTTCCTCCATTGCTTGGTTGGGGAAGAGCAAGGGAGAGGAGTGTTCTGTGGTGGGGTGGGGGGCGGGGGGGGGGGGGGGGGCAACAAGGAGGGGAGGGGGCGCTGGGTGAGGTGGAGTCTGGGTAGGGGTTGGTCGGACACGTGACACAACATCTCTGCGCAGGTGACACACACACGCCTCGACAAACCCGGATACTCCGGGAAAACTTCCGGATAATTCGGACCAACGTAACATCTGGTTTCGTATAGAAAACTTCTTTTTTTTCTCCAATCTCCAAAACTAATCTTCTAGGCCTTCAAAAAATACACTATTTTTTTGTGTTGATACTAGAAATCAAGAGCAATCCATTTTGCCCGGAATTGGTAGAAAATCTATTGTAGATTTGAAACTAAAATTCTTTCCGGAACGCTATTTCTGGGTTTTCAGCTAAGATGTTTGGCTTCAAGATGGTTTCCTAAAATTTGGGGAAAATCAGCTAAATTCAAGTTTTTCAAAGTAATATTTTATCAAAATAATTCTAAACATAAGTCATATAATGAAAATGCAAGTTGCTTCACAAAGCATGAGTTCCAAATGCATTAATAATTCAAAATCAAATTCAAATGCATTCAAATGAATTACAAAATTTTATATGTGCCAACAAGAATGCTTATGATGCAATACTTAACATGATACTTACGTTTGGGTCGTTACACTGCTAATGCGCTCGAGCACCCGGAACGCCCCCCCAACGTGGCCCGAGCTTGTGCCGCGCACGGGGGTCGAGGGACTGCGCCGTGCGGTGAAGGAGGCGCAGCCACACCCATGCGCCGACCTCGAACTCCACATCCCTGTGGTTGGCGTCGTAGTACTTCTTCGATAGCTGCTGCGCCAGGATGAGTGTTGATGGCCATAAATTCACATTCTAGCCGTCAACTTCTCGGGAATAACACAAACTTTACACTATGTTCCATATTTTATTTATTTCTAATGAGTTCCACAAGTTTTGAATGAGTTTTGATTTCAGGCGAACATCTACGAAAAATGGGCAAATCTGGGCAAAAACCCAGGCCAACTGGCCTCCCCTAGGCCGGCCGGCCTGGCACCTCTGAGAATAGTGTTCCGTCTTCGATCCAGTGGCAAAGTAACACACCCACAATGCCTTTGAGTCGTGGATTGGATGTCGGTTTGATCAAGTGGATCGAAAGGCTTGCACAAGGATTAAAGGACCCACCATTCAGTGCAAACTCGTGTTCAGGTCAGCAATCCAGCACCCAGGGAAGATCACAAGCGCACAAGTGCAAAGTCAGCACAACGGAGGGCCGAGACGTGCCAGAGGGAGGCCGGCCGGCCTCCCCTAGGCCAGCTAGCCTAGTACATGCATGCGTGGATGTCAAGCAACTGTCAACCGCCTCCAGAAGCAGATCAGAGCCACTGTCCAAAAGTCGGTGGCCAGGTGGCAGGATCCCAGGCCGGCCGGCCCCACTTGGAAGTCCCTCAGGCTGGGTCTTGGCGTGGAAGCTAAGCACAACTTCCTTGCCTGCTTACAACAGACGCCAACTGTAGTACTGGCCGAGAACCAACCTTGGAAGGCTATAAATAGAGGCACCATCCATCACTTCAAGACACACCATTGGAGCTCTTCTCTCTTCACTTGTACTTTCTAGAGTAGGTTAGTAGCTTGGGAGTTAGAGTCAAGTCGAGCTTGCTCGGGACTCCGGAGTCATCGGAAGTCTGGTATAGCTCTTGTATCTTTCTTTTGACATTATCAATATAAGTTATCTTCTTTACTTTTCTAAGTCAGTTTTACTTTCCGTTGTCTTTTATTTACTCGAGTCTGAGTGTCCAGATCTAGCGCGGAAGTTTTCCTTTAGCTTATACTAAGTTATCTTTCTTAGTGATCGGGATCTTATCTTACGGGTTTTCTCACCCGGACTAGAATATCTGAAGTTAGTGCCCTAGGTTGAGAGGGATTTCTCTCGAAAGCCTCGAGAGAAATCCTAACACCGAGTGCAGACGTGGTGTCTGGTCTTAGTGTTAGCTAGAAAGTGTGTTCCACCCCACAGAACCGTTGTGGTAGTCGGTAGGTGGTGACAGCCCTATCCGTCCTTTGGAGTTCACCACGTTCGGGTGTTTTCATAGCAGTAGTGAAGGTTGCCATTGGACTCCCCTCTCATCCCTTTCTAAAGTCCTTCCTCTTCTAGCCACTGAAGTAAGCTCTGCTTTCCCAAGAACTAGTTAGGTGTCTAGTCTGATCTAGAGAGGCTAGCTCGATAGTTCAGAAGTGTATCAGGTGTCTTTTCTCGCTCGTTGTCCTCCCAGCTGCTACCTTTCTAAGGAGTTGAACCTCCGTATGTCACTCGGTCATTGCCTGGCCATTTATCTCACTTATCTATCTGGCTTACCCCCGTCTAGTTAGTCGGACGAGTAAGCTAGTACAGTTATCATTCGATTTACGATACTCTTTACCATAATGCTTCCCTGAGGAAAAATACAATACCCTGAAATACTCCAAGGTGAAGTGCTATAGCGGTGATTCTGTGCGCTTGCAGAATATCTATTCTATCGGGCATAAGAAACGCCAACAAGCATTTCTAGCGCTGTTGTCGGGGAAGCAATTGGCTAAAGATATCGTAGATAGTTTGATAAACTTTACTAGTTTGTCGCTGCTAACCCTAGCGGGCTTATCATTGCTCTCTCTATCTTTTGATCGATGCAGAACAGTGCATGACTGATTTCGACCTACCAAGTAACTTCAACCCGAATCCAGAAAGAATCGGGAGAAGCGTGTGACGCCGCATCTTCCCACCTCAGTAGAGACTCACTTGGCCCTACAGTTCACCCTCCACTTCAGCATCCTCATCCATGGCTCAGAAGACTCTTTGTCAGTTCTCTGCCCCGTCCAGTAGCCACATTCCTACTGGATTGAACATCAACCAAGCCGGCAATGACGGCTTTGAGCTGAAGACTAGACTAGTAAACATAGTCCAAGCAAGTCTGTTCTGCGGAAAGGCATCCGAGGATGCCAATGCCCATCTCTAGAACTTTCTGGAGGTGAGTAACACCATCAACCCGAAAGGAACTACACTGGATGTCGTCCGTCTTAGTCTGTTCCCGTTCTCACTGCTCGGAAAAGCCAAGATGTGGTTCTACTCCAACAAGGAAGCTTTCACTATATGGGAAACTTGTTCGAATGCATTCCTAGCCAAGTACTTTCCAGTGGGCAAGACCAATGCCCTCTATAATAGGATCACCGGAATTCAACAATTGCCGGATGAGAGCATCTCGGAAGTCTGGGAACGTCTCATGCGCACACCACGGCATAGAAGAGTGGCTGATCATTCAGAACTTCTTCCATGGCCTGAATCAGCAAGCCCAGGACCACGTAGACACAACAGCGAGTGGTTCTTTCCTCTCTCTCGATGTTGCGAGAGCGAAGATGCTGATCGACAAGATAGCTTCCAACCAAAGTTGGAATGGAGAAAGGCAGCCAGCCCATCCCAGGGGCGTGCATCAGATCGACACGGTCGATATGTTAGCTGCCAAATTGGAATTCTGATGAAGAAGCTAGAATCTCCGCACCAGGAGGTTAATCAGGTTTCGGAGTCTCGTATGACATGTGAAACATGTGGCGAGACTGGGCACTCGGGCACCTCATGCCCATTAACTCAAGAGGCCGCGAACTTCGTTGGGAGTAACAATAATCCCAACTCAGGATTTCGTCATCAGCAGGGTTGGAACTCCAAGCCCAACCTCCCCTTCGGTCAACAACAAGGTATGAACTTCAATAATAGTTTTCAGCCCACATTAAAAGACCTAGTGTACGACCAAAATCAAAGTAAAGACAACATTAGTAAGAAATTCCTTGCTAATGACAAGATTTTGGAAACTATGGCTGCGCAACTAGAGGGATTTAATTCTGTTATTAAGAACCAACTGAGCTTTAATAAGATGATAGAAACTCAAGTAGCTCAGCTTGCATCCTCTTGTCCTAACATTAACACAGGGAAACTACCCGGGCAACCGAAAGTACACCCGAAAGAAAATGTTAGTGTGGGGACCACGCGTGGTGGTAAGACCACACAAGAGCCACCTTTTCCACAGGATGCAGGAAAGTAGCGGAAGACCGTAACCGCTAGCCATACCGAAGTTGAAGACGAAGTGCAGGAGGATGCTGTCGAATCCAACACTTCTGCTACCCAGGAAGACCCCGTGGAACCCCCTAGAACTTCACGGGACTATCATGACACAACTGTCTTACCATTTCCGGAGCGGATAAGGAAGCCGGTGGCCGATGAACAATCGGTAAATTCGTCGTGGTAATATAGAATCTATATGTGAACATACCGCTTCTTGACGCTATGCTGGTACCCACATATGCCAAGTATATCAAAGATATCCTTGGAAACAAGCGGACGCTGCCCACCACTGAGGTCGTGCAGTTAACTAAAGAGTGTAGCTCAGCTATACTCGATCCTCTCCTGGTGAAGAAGAAAGACCCAAACTGCCCCACCATCACCTGCTCAATCGGGGCTCAACACTTTTCGAACGCCCTCTGCGACTTGGGAGCAAGCGTCAGTGTCATGCCAAAGGTAGTTTATGACAAATTTAACCATCATGCACTTGCCCCTACTGCCATGTGTTTGCAGCTAGCAGACCAAACGGTCTGCTATCCCACGGGAATAGCAGAAAACATTCCGGTGAAAATCTAGAATTTCTTCATTCCCGTCGACTTCATCGTACTTGACAAGGAAGTCGACACCAAGACGCCGCTCATCCTGGGCAGGCCATTCTTGAGCACAGCAAATGCCCATATTGATGTTGGAGCTGGAGAGATTCAGCTCAACATTAATGGTGAGAAGGAGAAGTTAGCCTTCAAAGCGAAGGTCGAACAATGCTCACTAGTCAAGGAGGTCCACCGGAAAAAGAAACCTGAGAAAGAGGCAAAGAAAGCGTCGCTTCCAAACATTGAAGCCCTCATAGAGTTCGTGGAAAGTCTGCGGGTTCAGGAGGAGTTGAGAATTCAAGAGGAGGCGAAGCAAATCAAGCTTCATAAGCAGAAGAATGCCAAGTGAAGAATTCAGCGTAAGAAATTTCTAGAATCGCAGAAGGCGAAGGTCGAAACAACACCCACACCCAAGAAAGTGTGGCGGAAGAAAGTGTCATCGCCCAAGACTCCATCCGGCGACGACCATCAAACCAAAGGAATGGAGAGTTCAGCTCCGGACTCAAAACCCGAGCCCTCGCCATGAGGTACATGGCACATATCCACCATTGCATTGCATATATGGTAGTTTAATTTTTCCTTGCATAAATTTTTCTTTTCATCTTGCATTAGCATATTTGAAATTTAACCAACACATGTTTAAATTTAGAAATTTTGCATATCTAGAACTTCACAACAAAATCTAGTAAAGTTTTGGCCGGGTTTCAGGCCGGCCAGCCCCACCTAGGCCGGCCGGCCCCACCTCTTCTTCTCTAGCAGGAAGCAGCAGGGAGTGGGTTCTTTGATTAATCACAAAGCAAAGGCAAAAGGAGGAGCACTAAACGTGCTAGAGGCAGACTGAGCGGCCCCATGCAGGCCGGCCAGGCTCTCCCCTCCGCTCACATCCCATCTCCACCGACGGAGGCACGTTACCTGCAGGTCTAAAGGAGTAGAGCCTCTGTAAGGATCACCGGGGTGTCCGACCCTAGAGGGGGAGGGGGTGAATAGGGTCGCTAATCGCTTTTTAATCTAGGGCTCAAACTACTTGCATAAGATAAACCTAACACGTCCTATACATGCTAGTTATGACTAAGGTTTATCTATGCTACTCTCTACTTACCCCTAAAAGACTTGCAACCTAGCCAATCCTAATCAAACTAACTAGGAAAGAAAAGGTACGCAAGATAGAGTAAATGCGGAAACGTAAAGCGGTAAGTAAAGAGGTAAGTGCAAGAGGGATGCAAACTCCCGAGTAGACACGGTCATGTAACGTGGTTCGGCACAAACGCCTACGTCCACGGGACACCGAGGCTCTTCCGATCACCGTCTTGCACTTCGCCACCAAGGCGATGCCGGCAAGCAAAGGCAAGTGCCCCTAAGACACTGAGTCTCGTGCACCGCCACCGTCTCTCTCGGTCACCCGGCTGTAATCCACTACGGAGCTTCTCCACCAAGGAGGGGGCCTCCTCTTCCCCCGCACAAAGTGTCGTTGCCACTCCACACCAAGATGGAGGGTCACACGACGGATCACAAGTTGCTTGCCGCAGCAAGACTTCTCTCAAGGGAGCTCTCGCAAGAACTAATCCCTATTACAAGCACTAAGCACTCTCACAAGTGTGCTTAAGCCTATATGATGTACAATGAAGCACTATGGTGGTTGGAGATGTTCTTGGGTGTGTGTGGGATGTCCAGCAACTCCAGCACGCTTCAAATGGCCGGGGTGAGGCGTATATATAGGCCACCAAGTCTTGTAGCCGTTGCTCCAACGGTCAGCTGAAAATCTGCGTATCACCGGAAGAACCGATGCCTCTGACAGGGGTAGCGTCGGTTCTTCCGGTCACTCATAAACCGAAGTAGCCGTTGAAGTCCTGACAGCTGACGCAGAGACCATCGGTTGAACCGATGCTTTGTACCGATGCATCATCGGTTCATCCGGTGCTTAAGAATCTTCTACTGACAGCTGACGTCATTACACCGATGGGATGCACCGATGCTTCACCGGTTCAACCGGTGCTGAAGAATCTTCTCCTGGGGTCTTGACATCATCTCTAGAACATAGGACGCCCAATGCACCGATGCCTCCTTTTTGACCCGTCGGTTCAACCGGTGCCTATAGGCTGACTTGGCTTCGATTCCCTTCTGCACCAAACTTCATAGCGTCGGTTCTTCCGACAAGCGTCGGATGCACCGACAAGCGGAACCCCCGTAGGGGCCGCCCTTTGGGCCTTGCTACGCCTATCTTCTCTTCCTCTTTGTCATCACTTGAACCTAAAAGCCTGAGAATGGTCATCTTAACAATCATATTAGTCCAAGTGTTGTGTTGTCATTTGATCACCAAAATCACTTGAAATGGCATAAAAGGTGCCATGTTCCTTACAGCCTCGACGTTGCTCGTTTGCCGCCACGCAAGAGACGGCTGGCCTGCCCCAGGCCGGCCGGCCCGGCCCTTGTGTCCGGCTATAAAAGCCAGCGAGAGCGACGATCTTCAGTGCACCAGAAGCACAGGTTCAAATGCCTCAACCCGAGCTCCTTAATCTACTCTCCCTTCCTTGAGTTTCTTTGCCTAATTGAGCTCTTTTGAGTTGATTAGGTGGAGAACTTAAGTGCTAGCTCACCCCAAGAATAAAATTTGAGTAGTAATTAGTGAAGTTCATAAACCAGAAAACACAAAAATATTTCCTCTCCAAATAAAATCATGGCACGGTAAACGTTGAACATTTGTGGTGGTTTAATGCCCCGCAAGAATGACTAACAACTAACATGACCCTCTTCTTAACCCCTTGTTTCCTTCGGGTATTGCCTGTACTAACCTTTTGTAGGCACCATGCTGAATCGAGCCAAGGAGAAGGTCAAGAAGGCATTCTCGAGAAAATCAAGAAGCTTGCGGAGTTCGTCTTCCTCTCGGGATAGCATGTCGGTCGACTCCGGTCACCGTTCACACGCATCCCGGGAAGAAGAGAAATTCCCGCAATCCCACAAAGCCGTTTCCGTATCAGGATCCTGATGATGGTTGAACAAATCGTCTTCAAGAACGACTATAAGCGGCAAGCACTTGAGCTATTGAAGAGGCAAACATATGCCCATGCCAAGAGGTTCGAAACCCGCTTCCTCATCATGACGGAACTCCTACAAGACATGAACCAAGCTTTCACTGTCGTCGGATGGGAGAACTTCGCCGACATCTTCGAGCCAGGTTCACAACTCTTGACCATGGAATTCCTTATGTCTCTTACCCTTGAAGAAACTAGCACTGAAACTAAAGTTTACTTTCGGTTCTTTAACAAACAATTCGAAATGACCCTCCAATAATTTAGTGTCGCTTTGGGTTTTAATAAAAGATGCATCCTAGACCCCAACATACTTGTTGAGCGCTATGTGCATGACCGTAGCTCTTGGTGGAGTGTAATTTCTAATGAACCTGTGAGTAGTAAGAATAGCATAATCTCAATTCATAATCCTACTCTGAGGTTTCTCGCCAAGTGGCTCGCCATGGTTGTGCACTCTCGCACAGACCTTCGCCTCTGTAGCATGCCTGAGCTGCAGTGTCTGTACGCTATGGCGAACAAGATTCGCTTTTCATCCGTCCGGAGCATGCTTGCTCATTGGCAAAAGATGATTTCGGGCAGAAGCCCCATTGACATAACCCTACTAGTCACTCGTGTGGAAAGATATGTCAAAGCAATGGACGGCACCGAAGTCACCTTCTTGCCTGAGACGGAGGCGTACAAATACGAGGTCGGTCTTGAGCATTTTGTGCAAGGGCACATGATGCGAGAAGGGCCAGGGAATTCTATCTTTATGTGTTACCCCGGGTATGATAGGAAGATCAAGCTTCCATGCCCGAGACTCTCTCTCTACTCGGTGAAAAGTCTAACATTGCAGATGGAGAAAAGAGAACCCGCTCGATGGAGTGTTGCAGGTCCACAGACGAGGAGTAGGACCCGGCGCGAGCAGGCTGGGGCAGGTCCATCACGACGGACACCCCCGGTTCATGCCTCGGCACAACCAGGACCATCTACGTAGAACATGAGCTTCGAGGAGGCATACGAGCATTACACCTATGACACGTATCAGGCCGGCAGCAGCGGATTCACCGGTGAGCAAGGACCGTACTACCCCGCAGGTATGCATCCGTCCTATGGTCCACAGATGGATCCCTCATCATCAGCACGCTTCAACTATGAAGACCCGATTCTTTGGAGCATCATGGATCTTTCGAACCGCATCAACAACCTTGGTACACAGCAGCAGCAGATGCAGGACACGATGGCACATAATACCCAGCTCACTCAGGAGAGCTGGGGGCTGACCTCCGCCTTGCAGTACGACGTCTCGAACGTCTTCATCCACCTTGGGCTGGACTACCAGTAGTCCCAGCCATACCAGCTGTACCATCAGCCTGAACAGGAGAACAACGACAACGAGGAGGAGAACAACGACGACAATGAGGAGGATAAGGATGATGATGATGAGGACCCCGACGAGGGAGAGTAGGACTCCGATGAGGAGGACTGAGCTTCATCGAAACTCGGGGGGGATCACACTGTCAGGTAAGTCATCACACCCGTCCTTTCTATTCAGTAGCCAAAATAAATAGTAATAATAATAATAATAATAATAATAATAATCTCATAACAAAAATCCCAAAAAAAAATTCCATGCTTTGAATAAAAATTTATATGAATAGAAATCCGTGTAAGCTCTTACTTTGGAAATGATGAATAGTTGCTCTATTTAAACATGTATGTGTCTCGTTTACAGCTTTTTACTCTCCTAGTACCTAAACTAGTTGGCACATATTAGTTCCATTGAAAAAATCTGGTTGCGTGGAGGCATGAGTGTCAGACCCGGGACAGCGGGACTGCTTATAGACATAGAATGTTCTAGAGTAAGGGATAGCTCATGGATGTACCTTACCTCTTTTGCAACTATTCGAATAGGCATAGAACTAGCTGCAGTACAAAGGAAACTACCCGATAGCATTGTAGTAGGATTCCGATTGTACTCGGCTAGGACTTTCCATGTAATCCTGTCCCCCTGGACATATAAGGCCGGGCATGGACCCCCTCCATACAATCATCAACACCTAAGGCAATACAAACCACACAAGACGTAGGGTATTACGCAAAATCGTGGCCCGAACCTGTCTAAATCTTTGTGTTCCTTGTACCATCGAGTTATAGAGCAGTCGATCTCTACCTACAAACCCTACTGCTAAGGGTATCCCTAAGCAGGCTTGGCGGTAAACACCGACAGCTAGCGCGCCAGGTAGGGGATTCGGCGAGTTCACCAACGAATTCGATGGCCGGATCAAGCGACGCCAACAACGTGCCGGAAGGCACAACCCTCATTTTCGGTTATTGGGCATGTACGGCTGACGGAACGGGAGGCTTCTCCAGCCACCTTGTCACGCCTAACTCGCCTAAATTGAAAACCCGCTCCCAACTCGCCGACATCATCCGCGGATCTCGACGAGAAAAGAGTTCCACCCGAACTCGACTCGGACAACCCGGGAAACATGACAACTCAAAACCGAACTCTTGGTTTGGTCGAGTTCAACAAAAATTCTGATTCCGAAAAGCCACACTTTTCCAAAACTCTTGGAAAATACCTGGCTCATCTCAAGACGATCAAACGCCCTAAGATCAAAAACTCAAAACTACTCGCCGGAGTAGATCAAGTTTCACGATCAATTGAGGGCTGCATCAAACTTGCAGAAACCGCTCTCGGCCCATCTATGTCGCAGAAAATCCCCAAAGCGTTAGACCCACCACAAAAAAGGATGGGTGATATGCTCTCTGGGATCGATCAGGTGAGTTCGAAGCTTGTCGACTGCATTAAGATGGCTAAAAGCACTCTGCAAAACAAAGAGCAGAAAGCGGGAGGAGGAATCTGCGGGGGAACTGGTGAGACAAACCCCCGGCTTGTTTGGATGGGACCGTCTATCTCTAGGATACCTTAGAGCCCTTCACCGAAACCTGCTCACACTCGGACTGCAAAACCAGTCGAGTCCAAGTTCAATCAGGACTTTGATCGCTTCATGAACGACCTAGAGAACTTTGAACCATTCGGCGATCTTGAAGAGTGGTCAGACAATGTCGAGCTGTTCATGGACGCTATGGCCAAACGAACCGAGCATGCTGACGCTCTTTCGGAACTGGCCAAGCTTAAAAAAGGAAAAGGCAATGCTCCAGAACAACCCAGTGATTCAATCTATGATAAACCCTGGATCAAAGAGCCTGAGGGGCTGACTCCTGCCCAATCATGGCTACACTGGATGAACGAGAACACCTTCCGTGTAGAGATGGGCATACCGCTTCTCGCTCACCCAAAGCATACACACTCTAAAATCGGTGGGCTAACCAACTCCGAATCCGAGTACTCTTCCGATCTAGAGGATTAGCTAGATAACCTAATCCAGTACAGTAAACAAGTCAAGTCCAACTCGGCTAAGAATCTCAAGTCTGATCAGGACTCCCTCCTTAACCTGATTATATATGCAACGCCGTAAGGATGGACAATGCATCTCAGGAAGGCACAAGATCCCAACGCCTCCGGCTCACAGCCAGCGGATCTGCCCTACCAACAGAACACTCCTCTAGATCCGTCCTCAGGCAAACAAGACCAAGAAGTTCAAGACCTTTGCCATAAAATCCTCATGGTTCGTATCGCCGAAGAACCCGAGGGTGATCCCACAGAGTGTCTCAACCTCGACGACTACAATTCTGATGATTTTGACGAGTACCTTTCCGACAACATGGAAACTACTCCTCCTACAATCACAGAAGCCCAAGCTACCACCTATGAGGATCTACCTACTCTTCCTCCTCCTCCAGCGGTGACCATCTCCGTCCAACTGGACGAGCAGAATCCAGCAGAAGACCTCTACGAACGTCGTCGCCAACTCAACCAAAAGAGGGCATTCAGGCGTCAGCGCCTCGCTAACACCCTACAAGAACAACAAGGCGACAACTACGACTACTCCAACTGCGACCTCCGCAGTGTGATCAATGTTGGGCGTGATGCACGCAACATCATCATCTCAAGGAGAAAGGAACTACAGGAAGTCGAGGCGTACAACCCTTCTTCCAACTACCGCATCCCACCAAAGGCTTCCGCATCCTTCAAGAAGCACAAGCCGGCAACCATTAGTGCCCGTCCTCAGGGTAAACCACGCACCCAGCATCAAGGTGAATCGTCTCAAAGCGAAAACAGGATCAACAAAGTACTGCTACGCAAGTGCTTCATCCACCCAAAGAGCTCTCACACGATCTTCCAGTGTGACTCACTCCGCAAGGCCCTTGGGGCACCTCTCTTGAAGGAGATCCTACCAATAATCTAGTCGACCTCTGCATCGACTAGTTCTACCTCGAATTTAGTCAACCATCATATCGACTAAGTTCTTTCTTCGAATAAAGTTTTATTCAGTCATGTAAACCATTGCTCACGTCCAATGAGCAAGGGGTAGGTCTTAAGAGTCAGAGTCTGTCACTTTACAGTTATTGTAATTTCGACAAATCCAAATAAAGTTGATTTCTCATATATCGACTACTTAGCTCTCGCTCACACAACCAATACCCTATCTCGAAAGCCTTGCTCAGGCTTAGAGCAGCTATCGAGTAGTTCTTATGGTTCATACTCGAGTGCTTTTTGGGCATTTACGTCTTGGGCAACCCGTCCTAAAAGACACTCTAGTCCTCCGGAAGGACAACCTACTTGCCCTGCCCGAGTAGGTCTTGGATACTCTTTCGGCACCTTCATCTTGGGCAACCCGACGGGGTTAGTACCTAACAGACTTACCTTAAGAGTTACTCCAGTCCTTGGTTAAAAGGACACCTTAATCGCCTTGCTCGAGTAAGTTTTTGATATCCCTTCGACATTTACGTCTTGGGCAACCCGACGGGGTTCGTACCTAACAATTTTGTCTTACGGATTACTCCAGTCCTTCGTTAAAAGGACACCTTACTCGCCTTGCTCGAGTAAGTTTTGGATATACCTTCGACATTTACGTCATGGGCAACCCGACGGGGTTCGTACCTAACAGTTCTGTCTTACGGATTACTCTAGTCCTTGGTTAAAAGGACACCTTACTCGCCTTGCTCGAGTAAGTTTTGGATATCCCTTCGACATTTATGTCTTGGGCAACACGACGGGGTTCATACCTAATAGTTTTTTCTTACAGATTACTCCAGTCCTTGGTTAAAAGGACACCTTACTCGCCCTGCTCGAGTAAGTTTTGGATATCCCTTCGACATTTACGTCTTAGGCAACCCGACGGGGTTCGTACCTAACAGTTTTGTCTTATGAATTACTCTAGTCCTTGGTTAAAGGACTCCCTACTCGCTGGCTCGAGTAGGTCTTGGATACTTTTTCGGCACCTTCGTCTTGAACAACCAGACGAGGTTAGTACCTAACAGACTTGCCTTAGAGTTACTCCAGTCCTCAAGTAGGACACCTTACTCGCCCTGCTCGAGTAAGTTTAGAATGTTTCTAGAATATTAACGTCTTGGTTAACTCAACGGAGTTCAATCCTAACAGTCCTATTCTAGAAATCAATCCAGTCCATTAATGGGACATACTACTCGATACGATCGTGTAGTTTGGCAAACAGTTGCATACTATCTGGGTAACCAAACAAGGTCTATCCTAACTGGTCAACTACGTAAACCCTTCAAGGAGTACAGATGAGTTCTTGATACTCTAAAATAAGTCGACACAAGTTTCCCGCTTGCTTAGTTTACTATGGGAATCTCCGATACAGAATCTTTTTGCCTCGGGTACTTGACAGGTACTACCTGCTTGGTTGAGGAACAAAAGAAACTCCTGTCTTCCCTCAGTACTCTAAGTAGTTGTCGAGAGCTGCCTGTCTTCTTATCTATCGAGAAACTTCTTAAAACTCCTAAATACTTAATAAGAGTTCTTCCCCCATTTGGACAACAAAGTCCGCATTAACTGCGTGCTAATTGAAAATTTTCCTCCAAAAAAGGAAATCTACTCTAAGCTACGGCTTCTTCCACCTTCTAAGTGCTATTCCCACTTGGTTAATCCCGAGGGATTCAATCCTAACCGGATAGCACCACGAATTCAGTCCAGAATCATAAAAACTCGACCCTAATCGAGAATGCCTTGCCTATTAAGGCACCCACGGATACAATTCATCATATCTACTATTATGACTAAGTGGGCCCGATGCTGCCTACACTCAGAACCCTCGAGTACAACTACTCGACACATCAAAGGATTCCATAATCCAAATACTAAACGAGTACTTAACACTATAACAAATATCCAGTATTTGTTTCACAGTACTACCGGCCCACACGCCACTTCAATTACAAGAAAAGATCAAGGAGTCTCAGCCTTGCTCAAGGACTCTACTATTTGATTAGCCACCCTGGAAGTTTCCGCCAAGTACTGACGGAACTGATCCTCCATACAGTCAGCTTTGGCTCCTTGTCCAAGGGCGTCCAGACGAGTGGTTGGCCAATAAGACTTCACCAGCCCGAGTACGTGACCTATGTACTGGCGGGTGATGTGGGAGACAAACCTCTCGAAGGCTCCAGGCACCCTACGAAGCCTCATAGCCACTGCTAGCGGCTCACCTCCATCCTTTTGTGGGATATCCATGGCCTCTGTCACCTCCAGGGCGGCATCTCTGACTTCTTTCAGCTCCACGAGCTCCTGCTGCATCGAGTCTCGAGACTCTGATAAAGTCTTGAGTTGTTGCAGCATTGATGCTGTCTCTCGGTCAGAGTCCTCCTTAATCTTCTTAAGCTACTCTATCTCATCTGCGTTTTGGTACATTAGAATCTTTAAATACAGTACCAAGCTTTCCTAAATCTCTAAAGATTTGGCACAAGCTGTGTACTTGATTAAAAAGAAAATCTTATAAACATCAAGCGGATCTACTAGTCGAGTGCATATCAAATGCTAAAGACTAACCTTTCTTAGATTGAGAAAGCTTCCTCAACTTTCCCTCAAGAGCAATCTTCTCAGATGAGAGCGTTTTAACCCTCTCCTTGAGAGCATTTAGCTCTGTCTCATCTTGGGACTGGCCACCCTTCCGTCCCAATACTTCCTGCAAAAACAAAAAAAATCAGTATACTACTCGATCTACTCCAAAAAGTACTCGAGGTATTCGACTACTTAATTCCAGCAGCTTGAAAGCATGCTCCACCTTTTATCGCGGCAAGTCATTTCCCGATGTGGCTTGGGAAGTACTTGCCACAATAACAGTCCTCTTGGGCACTTCTTCAATTCTTCCTACAGTATTCCCTGTGATTTGGGAATCTAAAGGAAGAACATGCTACTTAATCGCACTAAGGACAAATAAAAGGATACCTTTCTACAAGGCACTACAAGCTTACCTGCAAGGGTCTCCGCAGGCTATTTATCATCGCCTCCCTCAGGAAGTTTCTCACCTTCTCCTTCTCCTGGAAGCCTGCCGCTTCCGCCATCTTCTGGGATTTCCTCATTGGCCCTCTCAGGATCAAGTAGTGGATAATCCAGAAGCATAGCATTGGCCATCGCCTCTGCATCATGAGCACTCATCTCAGGAGTACTCAGGGGCTTCCCCAGCCCCAGCTGAGAAGCCGAGTGGCTCTCAGTCCCCACGTCCTCCCCCGAGGACTGCATCTCTGCAAAGACAAAGTAGTTACAAACTACTAAACAGATCCTACACATACAAGTTTTAAAGAACTTACGCAGGAGCTCTTATTAGGGAAAATCCCTTGATGCCAAATTTGCGGGCAGGCTTTGCGATCACGGCCAGCTTACCCGCATCGATGGTCTTATCCACATCGGAACTACTCGCTGAAGGAGTAGCTCCGATCCCACTTGATAGGTCCACTATGGTGGAGGGGACAGTTTGTCCCACCATAGTATCATCCCCAGATGATGAGGTCCGTGGCATCTTAGCCGCCGGACTTGGAAAAGCAAAAACACAAATCAAAACTTGCAAATCAACAACTAGAAAGTACTCGATTGCAAAATCACTAGCTACTTACCTATCGCTAGTAGTGTGGGAGGAGCTGCTACGCTTCCTCGCCACTTACCGAGTACTCCTTCGGCGCTCGGTCTGGGCATCAGCACTTGGAGTGGGGCCGTGCTCTCCATCACTCCTTTCCCCAGATGCTGCCTCATCTGCACAACCAAGTCTGGACATCAGTCCTGTTTATATGAAACCTCATATGAGCATACTAAGATTTGATTAACAGATTGAGGAAATTGGAAGAACAAAAGGGAGAATAAATGTCTGGTAGCGAAAGACTACTCTTAAAGTGATCCACGTCCTCCTACAGAAAGCAAATCCTATCAGATTTACACTATGGTAAAGTACTCGATTTCTACGTATCGACTACTCTTATCAAGTACCTGCTTCGGCGGATTCGCAGCAGAAAATGTACCATGAACAACTGGGATTTTCTTTACATTCTTTAGAAGTCATTGTACTTGACTAAAAACTATATCATCCGAGATCTCTTCCTTCGAGTATCTTGACAGATCAGTTGTTCCCTGATACTGGAATCCAAGCGATTCCTGATACTGCAATGGCTGGATCCTTCTCTTCATCGAGTCAAATACGATTGCCTCTCCAGTTAACAAGTTTTGTCTCAAGATGGCAATTCGCTCGAGTAGTTTGGAGATCTGACTCTCGTCGACAGGTTTTTTATTCCACTCGGGTCATTGGATTGGAGGGCCGGGAGTAATGGATAGAAAACTTCTCGACTGGTTCTCGACATAGAACCACTTGGGTTTCCATTCGATTACATTATTACTAAGATTATAAGGGATATATACTCTATCCTTTCTTTGCCTAAGTTGGAGATCCGCGCCCCCTTCTACATCTAAGACGAATCTGTCGGGCTGCGGTTTCAAATGAAAAAGAAAGCGAAAGAGTTCGAAATGGGGCTCGATGCCCAGAAAAGCTTCGCATAAATGCACGAAGATGGAAATATGAACAAAGGAATTTGGGGTCAGATGATGCAATTGGATCCTGTAATAGCACAGGAGTCCAGAAAAGAAAGAAGAGCAAGGAAACCCCAATCCTCGTTTCAAGTATGAGGTAAAAGCATTGTTTCCCCCCGAATTCTCATATGGACGATCTTTCCCCAAGGCAGGACGCCATTGGATAATAGATCTGGGAACCAAAAGACCCTATGACATCAGAGAATCTAAGTCAGATTGAAAACACTTACTTGTGTTCCAATCCTCATTATGGGTTTGCTCTACAGCCACACCCTTCTCCTTGGTCGCTTTCTTGGGGGCCATCTGGAAATCTATAGATCGCTTCACGCGCATACACTGGCGGAAACCGTAGGGCGTAAGCGGAGAACAAAATGAAGCAAGAACTTTGCATCTGGGAGCTCGAGAGCAGAAAGACAGATCTAAAGCAATAAAAACAAGTGGCGGCCGGTGGGGTAAAACCTAAGTCACCGTTTCATTTTATAATGACGGTGGCAAACATGGTAAAAACACCTAACGGGCCAACAGTCCGTTGCAAATCGCGGAAAAAATAGGATTTGAAAGAGACATTCCTTTTTCTGAGATTGCATTCTAGAAAAGAAAATACTCACATCCCTAGTCGACTACTCGACACTCTTTTCCTTAACTGTGATTACATTCCAAAACAAGAATAAGTACTCGACACAGTACAACTACTCGACATTACAACTCGAGTACTTTTTCCTAACTAAACTTTACAATGACTCGGACCTGCATGCCCATTGCCTGGATCTCTTGGACCTTCTAGTCGCCGCCTGCTGCAGACTAGATCGGTCCGAGGCCATGACAAAGTTCAAACTTGTTATTCCCACTAAGGGAATAATGATACTCGTACTCTGGGAGGAAAGTTTCAAGAGTTTGGAGGCAGATTACAGTAATCACCTCACAAGTCCTCTTGTAGCATCTTCTGATGAAACTTCTCCTTCTCCCAGAATACGTTGTGGCAGGATTAAGCTTCCCCGCCAGAGATGTCAGTTCTTGGGCACCCAGAAACAGGCAACCCCAAGGATGTGACACAACAAGACTCAACCCAGCGACCCCAAATCTGCCTCATTGGAAGATACAAGGACATGATGTCCAGCATGAATCCGATGAGAACATTGGGGATGTTCTCTTCTAGCATCTTTTGCTGGGAAGAACTACACAAATCTCAGGAGGGCGAGAGCAAGAACACCAAGGAAAATCCATGCTTGCTACACTTTGGTGCTTCTGCTAAGGGCCTCTCCCGTGCCTTTTATAGCCACAAGGAGGCTTACTGAGGGGAACCTGTGAATCAATAGTGCACGTTTCACGGACGCAATTATGGCAGCATTCACGGATGCAGTCAAATATGCAATAATGCAGATTCTCCAAACAGTAACATCCCACGTGAGCACTGAATAAAGAGCCGTACATCCTGAGTTTTATTCCTGAAGTTATTTTGGTTGCAATCAGTGTGGCGGATCCAATTGTATCATTTTTCTGGGATTTTACCCGAAAAAGAGGTCTTTTCGGATTCCGGATCTAATGAATCCTGCAAATAATTAGAAGGATAAAATATGATGCCACGTCTTAAATTCTTAATTCCAAATCTACGCTCGGGGGCTACTCGCAGCAAAAGGGATTTTGATTTATGGCTCGGGGGCTGCGGGATATAAGCATCAGAGATTTATTTTTCATTTTTTTTGGAAAATAAAGAAGTAAAAAAGACTGAAGTGACCCTCAGCCTAATTCTACGGTTCAACCTAAGGCTCGGGGGCTATTCCATATGGAGTACGAGTACTTCGTGCACCATAGATGATCAAGATTTTGGGGCTTGAGTACCTCACAGCCTCGAAGCAAACGGAAGTACTTGAAGGACTACTCGACGTATCTAAAGGAAGGACCAGAAGTGACCAGAAGGGTGATCTGACTACTTGAAGTACTCGAAGACGCCCAGCCAAGTACTCAACGCCTGCAGGACTCGGCTACGAAGAGCTCGGGGGCTTATCAGACCCGGGACAACGGGACTGCTTATAGACATAGAATGTTCTAGAGTAAGGGATAGCTCATGGATGTACCTTACCTCTTTTGTAACTATTCGAATAGGCATAGAACTACCCGATAGCATTGTAGTAGGATTCTGACTGTACTCGGCTAGGACTTTCCATGTAACCCTGTCCTCCCGGACATATAAGGGCGGGCAGGGACCCCCTCCAGACAATCATCAACACATAAGGCAGTACAAACCACACAGGACGTAGGGTTTTACGCAAAATCGCGATCCGAACCTGTCTAAATCTTTATGTTCCTTGTACCATCGAGTTCTAGATCAGTCAATCCCTACCTACAAACCCTACTGCTAAGGGTATCCCTGAGCAGGCTTGGCGGTAAACACCGACAATGAGTTTAAATTCTAAAGTCTAAGTTGTTGCGGGATTCGAGATAGCCCAAACCGGAATTTAAACTGCTTGCTCTAGTAGGGAACCCCTCAGAATTCTTTTAAAATTAAAATTTTGGGTAAAGGTTTTCCATGGTTAAAATGACCCATTCAGAGCCTTATATTGCATAAACCGTTTGAGCTATCTGAAGTTACTTTGAGCTTTGTCGAATGGTGCGTCCACTTCGGGGATGGTACTTGTCATCTACAGGTCTTCATCCCCCATAAACTCACCATTTGCTGGCCCAAACATATCTGGCCTGTCAGTCACCTATTCCGGGTATTGACATCCACATTTGCCAGCTATACTCCCCCGCAATCACAATTCCAATACCTCATTTCATCCCACAAAGAGCTTCCCAATCAAAACTCCAAAGAATTCAAGTTATATCAGCAAGAGAGAGTGGAGTTATCTTCTCTAGAGAGAGAGAGAGAGAGAGAGAAGTCCACTCTCCATCCCTAAAGAGCTGCAAATTATGGAGTTCAAATAAATTCAAGTAGGAAGCCATCCACTTGATTTCCTCACAACCTCAAAATATTCTATGTTCCATGAGACCTGAATTTGGCTAAGTACCGACCCCGTCATGGATCACTCTTCGGCTGGACAATACAGGTAACCAAGGTATGGAAACATCTTCCTACCCGTAAACTCCACATATCAGCTTTAGAGATAGGAAGAAGATGGTCAGAAATCTCGACCATAGGTGAGGATCATACACTTTGAGCGACTCGAGAGTACTATTGGGAAACCTGAACCTCTTTTGAAAAATTCTTATAAAAATCCGAGCTGGGAACCTGACCAGATAGCAGGGAACATTTCGGTGAAGGTTGTTCAGTCCAACGACCGCCCAAGACCTAGGGATGAAAAACGAGTATGCCCCATCTTCCAGAACCTTAGGTATGAGCCAATTTTTCATAAGTACAGACGGAAAGAGTGATATGATGTGCACAAGGTACCTCCAAGGGGGTAAATATTGACGCAACTCCTGATCCACCGAGCCTCAGTTTAAGCTTTGCTCGAGGACGAGCAAAAGTTTAAGCTTGGGGGGTGTTGACGGCCATAAATTCACATTCTAGCCGTCAACTTCTTGAGAATAACACGAGCTTTACACTATGTTCCATTCATATTTTATTTATTTCTAACGAGTTCCACAAGTTTTGGATGAGTTTTGATTTCAGGTGAACATCTACCAAAAAAGGGCAAATCTAGGCAAAAACCCAGGCCGACCGGCCTCCCTTAGGCCGGCCGGCCTAGCACCTCTGAGAACAGTGTTCCGTCTTCGATCCAGTGGCAAAGTAACACACCCACAATGCCTCTGAGTCATGGATTGGATGTCGGTTTGATCATGTGGATCGAAAGTCTTGCACAAGGATTAAAGGACCCACCATTCAGTGCAAACTCGTGTCCAGGTCAGCAATCCAGCACCCAGGGAATATCACAAGCGTACAAGTGCAAAGTCAACGCAACAGAGGGCCGAGGCGTGCCAGAGGGAGGCTGGCCGGCCTCCCCTAGGCCGGTCGGCCTAGCACATGCACGCGTGGATGTCAAGCAACTGTCAACCGCATCCAGAAGCAGATCAGAGCCACTGTCCAAAAGTCAGTGGCAGGATCCCCAGGCCGGCCGGCCTAGGGGAGTCCGGCCTGCCCCACTTGGAAGCCCTTGAGTAGGGATGGCAATTAGACCCGTTGGTGCGGGCACCCGCGGGTTTTGGACCCGATGGGTGCGGGTGTGGATCCCAAAATAGACCCGCGGGTGCACCCGCACCCGCCCGAAACTAACAAGGCCGAGCCCAAATGGAGTAAGCCCAGCCCAATATGCGTGATATATATATCAGAAATCCTAGTCTATCTCTCACTCTCAGTCTCACCCCTCCCTCACCCGGCGACCGCTCGGCGGCTTGGCGCCCATCACCCCCATTCCCCATCCCAATTCCCTCCCTTAACCTCTCTCCCTCGGCTTCCCGCCTTGCCCCTGTGGCGCGGGATGGCTAGCACGCACCGCTTGCCCCTACGACGCCGGATCTCCCCACCTCAGGCGCGACCTGCGGCAGCCGGCGGCTTGCACCTACGGTGCGCGGCGGCCGGCAGCTTGCCCCGACGGCCGGATCTCTCCACCTCCGCCAGGACCGCCCCGAGCACGAAGGCGTGCACGGTGTGGGAGTACCGGCGAATTCGCTCCTTCATGTCGCAGCCGGACTCCCAGGGGACCATGGCGGCGAAGGCGCCGGGGCCCACCGCGAACCTCTCCTCCTTCCTCTTCCTTTGATCCTTTCCCCCTTGGCGTCCTCCTCCTCCATGGCCTGGTGCTGGTCGGCGGCATCGAGCTGCGGTGGCAGTCGCCCACCTCCTTGGCTTCCCTCTCCTCTGTGGTGGAGAGATCCGGCCGCCGGGGCAAGCTGCTGGCCGGATCTCCCCAGTCCCGTCATCAGCACAGCCGACCGCGTACACGGCGCGGTGGCGGAGGTGGGGCGTGCGGGCATGGCGCGGTGGCGGCGGCCTCAAACACGGTGGAGGCAGTGATCTGCGGGCATGTCACGACGGCTGCGGCCTCGAACACGATGAAGGCGGTGGCCAACAGGCGCGGCGTGGTGGCAAAGTCGACGAAACCCGCGGGTGCCCGAGACCCGCTCGAAACCCGGCGGGTGCGGGTCTAGAAATCCACCCGCGGGTCTTTCCGCGGGCGGGTTTTCCCCTGCTCCGCGGGTGTGGCCTGAGGAAAAATACGATACCCTGGAATGCTCCAAGGTGAAGTGCTACAACAGTGATTCTGTGCGCTTGCAGAATATCTATTCTATCGGGCATAAGAAATGCCAACAATGAGATGCTGTCGGACCTCAGCGAGCATCTCATCCCTGCTGCGGAGAACAGCGTTAGCAGCCTCAGTACGCGCAGTTCCCGGCCATTACGGTAGAATGGCTGGCAGGGAACGGCCGTACACCACTTCGAATGGCGTGGCACGAAGGGCGGTATGGAAGGACGTATTATATCAATACTCCGCCCAGGACAGCCAATCCACCCACGCGCGCGGACGATCTCCTGTAACACACCGCAAATACATTGCGATTACCTTGTTAACCACCTCCGACTGGCCGTCCGTCTGAGGGTAGAAGGCCGTGCTCATGCAAAGTGTGACGCCCGCCATATTGAACAGATCACGCTAGACATTGCCGGTGAACACCGGGTCGCGGTCACTGATGATGGATGTCGGAAAGCCGTGTAGACGTACGACGCCATCAAAGAAGGTGCAGGTGACCGATGCTGCCGTGTAGGGGTGGCCGAGTGCAATGAAATGCACGTACTTGGAGAAGCGATCGACGACGTTGAGGATGACCGACTTGCCGCCGACCTTCGAAAGCCCCTCGATGAAGTCCATAGAGTTGTCCGCCCACACCTGAGACGGAACATCCAGGGGCTGTAGCAACCCAGCTGGCCGTAGAGTGTGGGTCTTGTTGTGTTGACACGTGTCACAGGTGCACACCCAGTCTTGCACCAGTGAATGATCGCCCCGGATATAGAAATCCGAGCGGAGGCGATGCAGCGTCTTCTGGACCCCTTCATGACCGGCGCCATGAGCCAGTCGCAAGGCCTATTGGCGCAGGTCGCTGACGTCGGGAACAAAGATACGGGAGCCATACAACAAGAGCCCCGCATCTTTGCGCCAAGCTGCGAGCAGCTCGCCTGCGTAGAGGTGCTCCAGTAGAAGGACGGCATCGGGCGCCACGGCCGTAGCGCGGCAGACGTTGTCGAGGTAGGCGAAGGATGGCCCCGAGAGGGCCACCACGGCCACTGCACCACCCGCGGTAGGAGAGGACTCCTCGTCCTGGCGGGAGAGGGTGTCCCCCGCGACGATGAGGCATCCCGGGCAGTACTCCACGGCGAAGTCGAAGCCGAACAGCTTGCCGACCCACTGGTCCTAAGGAACGGTGGAGAGGCGCTAGTCCAACAAGTACTTGAGGCTGTAGTGGTCCGTCCGGATCAGAAAGTGGCACCCCACAAGTACGGTCTCTAGTGTCGAACAGCCTACACCAAACTAACGAGCTCGCGCTCATACGCCACGAGCTTAATATGTCGAGCAGCAAACGGTCGGCTGAGGAAAGCAAGGGGTCCGGCGCCCTGGTGGAGGACGGCACCAAATCCCGCACCCGAAGCATCGCTGTCCACCACGAAGTCCTTGTCGAAGTCCGGCAATTGAAATACTGGGCCGGTGGTGAGGGCGCCCTTAAGCGCCCGGAACGCCGTCTCGGCGTCCTCATCCCAAGCGAATGCGTCTCACCGCAAGAGATGCGTAAGTGGGGCGGCGATGATCCCGATGTCCCGGATGAATTTCTGGTAGTAGCCGGCCAGCCCCAGGAAGCCCCGCAGTGTGCGAGCGGAGCGCGGAACAGGCCACGAAGCCACGGCCTCCACCTTGTCAGCGTCCATGGCCACACCCCCGGCGGAGATCACGTGGCCGAGGTTGGCCACCGAAGACGCCCCAAACGAGCATTTGGAGCGCTTGAGGTGGAGGTGGTGATCCTGAAGAGCCCGTAGGACGATGGCGACGTGTTGCAGGTGCTCCGCCCAAGAGGAGCTCTAGATCAAGATGTCATCGAAAAACACCAGCACGAACCTGCGCAGGTACGGGCGGATGACGTCGTTCATCAGCACCTAGAATGTGGCTAGCACATTGGAGAGGCTGAAAGGCATCACCAAGAACTCGTAGTGCCCCTCTTGAGTGTGAAACATCGTCTTTCCGATGTCGTCCGGGTGCATGCACACCTAGTGGTAGCCCGAGCGTAAGTCCAGCTTCATGAAGAAGATGGCGCCGTGAAGCTCGTCCACCACCAGGATCGGGAACTTGTCCTTGGAGGTCTTCGTGTTGAGGGCGCGGTAGTCGATGCAAAACCTCCAGGTGTTGTCCGGCTTGCGGACTAGGAGCACTGGGGTGGAGAACAACGAGGTGTTGGGCCAAATGATCCCCTGGTGTAACATGGCCAGGCACTACCGCTCCAACTCGTCCTTCTGTAGCTGCGGGTAGCAGTAGGGTCGGACGCCGATAGGAGCGGTGCCTGGCAGGAGGTGGATCCTGTGGTCGTATGGGCGCACCGGCAGTAGCCCGCGAGGCTCGTCGAAGACCGCGGCGAATTGAAGGAGCAGGCAGTTGAGGAGGGGCTGTCCTGGCGAGGCGGCGACGGTGCGAGTACTGGGTGCTCGAGTGTCGACGTGTGGAGCGCCCATCCCACGCCACAGGATGCGGCGGCCGCGACGTGTGAAGATCATGCAGAAACCCTCGAAGTCCCATAGGATTGGCCCGAGCGACCGGAGGAACTCGACGCCCAAGATGATGTCGAACTCGCCCAAAGTTATGCCGAAGCACGTGACGTTTAACTCCTTCAAGCCGATGGTGAGCACGAAGTCACGGGCGACCTCTTGGCATGGCACCCAGTCCCCATTGACCACTAGTACAAGCAGCGAGGGGTACGGAGTAGTGGGCAGCCCTAGGCGACTGAAGTGGTCGGCGTGGATGAAGTTCGTCATCGAGCCGGAGTCGAGGAGGGCCACCAACTGTTGACCACGGACGGTGACGAGCAGCAGCATGGAGTTGTCCATACGGACGCCTGCAAGGGCATTGACGGACACCGTGGGTGGCTCTCCGGCGGGTGGGCTGGCGTGAACTCCTCCTAGAACACGGCTGCCACCATGGCCTCCGCTGGAACGTCATCGTCGTCAACGTTGACGAGGTAGAAGAGGCACTGACACACATGGCCGGGGACATACGACTCGTCACAGTTGAAGCACAGGCCTTGGCAACGACGTTCTTGTTGTTTTGTCGACGAAAGGCGGCGAAAGTGCAACGGCGCAGGCACTGATAGCTGGGCTGGAGCACTCACCCCTCCAGTGGGTGCGGCGGTCTGCAGACGAGGTGGTGCTGGTGGTGTAGAACGCCCCACCGGAGGCCGGTAGCCGCGTTGTACCGGTGTCCCGCCGAGGGCGATCTCGCGGCGTTCATACGCTCGCGCATAGTACATCGTCGTCTGAAGATCTAGCGGGCTGCACATCTCCACGTCCGCCTTGATGTGCTCGGGAAGGCCGCCCACAAACAACTCAGCCTTCTGAAGAGGGTTGAGGTCGCGTGCATGGCAGAGGACGGCGTTGAAGCGGTCCGAGTAGTCCTGGACCGACGAGAGGAAGGGCAGCTGCGCGAGCTCGGCCAGTCGTGTGCCCTGTGTTTGCAGCCCGAAGCGGAGCTGGCATAGGTTGCGGAAGCGCTCCCAGGAGGGCATGCCTTCATCTTGCTCCAGTGCATAGTACCACATCTGCGCAGTGCCGCGAAGATGGTATGAGGCCAACCAAGTGCGATCCGAACCCACGGTGCGTTGGCCCCGGAAGAATTGCTCGCACTGGTTGAGCCAGTTCAACGAATCCACTCCGCCATCGAACGTCGGGAATTCCAACTTGTAGTACCGTGCGCGGGGCCGGATGACCAGTAGGGGCACCGCTCAACTGGTTGTCGTCGGAGGCCCCTTCCATGCCGCCATATGGAGGACCCTGGGCAGGGTCGGTCGGAGGGGTGAAGCTGGGTGCCGTCGTATGTGGAGCGGGCGATGTGGTCGCCACAGCCGAGGTGTAGACCGGCGCAGACGCCGATCCCATCGCCCATGCCGGGATCGGGGACGGCGACGCGGGCCAGCGCAGCAGATGGAGGGGGACGCCACCGGCCGACGATTGGGGCATCCCGTAGGGAAACCCCGCCGGCTGGGAAGTCGTCGTTGTGGGCGCCGACTGTGGTGGCGGGGTCGGCGCCGGGTGGGGTGGGGGCGGTGGCTGGAGCAACCCCGCCCAGGCGGCCTGCAGCGAATCGACACTGCGGCCAATCTGGTCGACCACGGTGGCCAGCACTCCAAGGTGATGGGTGCCCCCGACGTAGTGGGCGCAGAGGAGACGGTGGACGCGTCGACCGGCGATGATGGAGAAGGAGCGCCCGGCGCAGGTGATGGCGGTGGAAGGGTGGATGTGGGATGGGGGCCTGGCATCTCTGATACCAGGCTGTTAGGAACCCTAGCCGTACCGGGGATTGGGCGGAGGTTGTAGGGATGCGTGAGCAGCGAGCGAGGCGAGGGGCGGCGAGGGCGGCGAGAGGGCGCCGTGGCCGGCACAGGGAGAGAAGGCGGCGCTAGGGCTAGGGCCGGCTCCCGTGAGAGGAAGCCGGAAGCAATAATATGTTTCTGCTTAATTTCTCAAAGAGTCTTACACAAGTATTTATATGTCTCACGCTAATTAACAATAAAACCCCTAATGATAATAATTTGGAGATAACGTGGCCTCCTTGGCCCCTTGGCGCACCAGCCACCTAGCCACCTTGCGCGCCTCGCCTCTTGTACGTGAGGCCGGTCATAACAGTTGGCGTGTAACATGGAAATCAATTACTCCCTTCACCTCAAATTAGATATTGTTTTGACTTCTCTAAGTAAATAATTTTTACTATGCATCTAGATATAAACTATATATCAAGATACATACTAAAAACTATATGCATGTAGAAAACCAAAGCGATCTATAATTTGGAATGGAGGGAGTAATAGTCTTATCCAATTTCTTTTCAAGAACTGTCCACTTATTCAGTGTAATATACAGTTCACTTATTCCACTTCTCATACACTGTAAAAATTGATGTTATCATTATTATTTACAAACAAATGAACAAATGAAAGAATAACACCTCTATTTGAGACTATCACTCATGCACCTGAAAAACTGCACAGAAGATTGGACAGACATGACGGGCCTTGGCGTCTTGCATTGCTGCGCGAAATTCTTGCAAGACTGAATGAATTTATCACTGGCATCGTGAAGCTTCTGAAGCAGCAGGGGCTTGCTGGGCTCGGAGCACCATTTCTTCAGTAGTTGTCCCTATGATCTCGTTTGCTCGCTTCAATGGAACGCATAGGATCCTCCCAATCGAGTCCTGAGTATAGAATTATTGTAAGGACCAACCGACGGAGCGCCTAGGTTTAGAAATCTTGATCTGGCATATACTTCTTGTATTGAAGATTACTGTAGTGGCCTTAAAAGTGACTCAGAAGATGACATTCTTTATCCACATTTGTTCTGTTCTTTTTTGGTGATCTTTAGAGTTTGCGAAAAGAACTTACCCGAGAAACAATACCCAGCTTTTCTAGCTTCTTTACAGCATCCACAACATCAAAGTTGCACTCCACGCCAAACTCTTCCTTGATGAGCTGTTCACAGCGTAAATCAAGATCCTGGAAAGATAATAAGATACAGCAATATCAGCAAGTCATTTATCAAGACTCCAGATGACACCATAAGTAAGAGGGCATATATTGTGAATTTTTTGTTAAGTGTTGGAAACTTGAAAATCTCCCATCTTCAAAACTCAGCATCCATAAATTGAGGTTATTATGCCATATAAAAAATTTAGTCCAAAATCCATACAATTTGTGAGATGACAAAATACAAGCTTTAGGACAACAAAAGGACTACGTTAATTTGCCTATTTGTGCATGTGTCTGACGTATGTGATTTTTTAAACTAACAAATTGGAAAGAGTTTGGTATTGAAATTTTGTGTGGTGTATTGATAGGAGATAAACTATGGATGGTGTGTATTTCAAGATTTTTGAGAAAATTTGTAAATATGATTTTTGATGGAGTTTTCAAGTTTCCAACACTTAGCCAGTTTTCACCGGATATACTCAACTTCCTTTCATAAACTTTAACTTGGCAACACATATTAAAGTTTAGCAGCAAACCTAAGATGGTGAATTTGTCTTAACGTAAACTGAATTTCAAGGAAAGCACACAGCACAATTATATGCTAAACTTCTAACAGCCTGTAAGTCTGAATATAAGGTTTGCTCTCGCCCATATATCAATAAAAAATAATAAACACAACAGCTGAGCACGAATATACTGTCCAAGCAGAACTTTGATTGCACAAGATATGTATGGCAGAAATATCACTAAAATCAGTGCTGAAACTAAGAAGATATGGTTACCTGTATAGTGGCCTTTCCTTGCTCCATCAAAATATAGTAGGAAACGATAACCTCCTTAACCTGCAAAAACAGGTTTAAGATATTTTGGTGGCACATGCAAGACAAATTAAATTTATCAAGAACAGAGTGAGGGTTGCATACTTCTTGCTGGATCACATCATCACACAAGTGAAGAAGTGTTCCTTTCCCACTATCAAGTTGTTTATCATACATTGACTTTGTAATCAAATTTTGGTATGTAACCATATTTGCTTGGAATCTGTTTTGAAAGATAGAAATTCATTGTATATCAGTATATTACCAGTAAATTGACCAAGTTGGTAAAATGTACCATTCCTTCAGGACCTTTAGACATACATTACTGATATTCAGAGTGTCATATGAGCAAAAAAAAAAACTTTCTTATGTGAAAAAAAAACACCTACGTGAAGTAGATCTTCGCACAGTATCCAATCAGACCAGATAAGATAGCTGTGACTACCCATATGTCAGCCTTTGGCATTTCAAGAGAACTTATTAGAGTGACCTGAAAGGAAAACATTATTCAGATGGTTGAAGATAGGTAGTATGCATGTTCGATGTCAAAAGCATAACAGACTTACCAAGCCAATCACGGCAGAAATTAGGAATGTAACCCAATCCATTGGTGTTAAACTAGGGTTTTTCTTCTCTGGCTACAACACAATGCTGATGTCAGGTACTCTAGGAGAACAAACAGAACGTGCCTAAAGATAATTAGAAATGTTCATAGGAAATATATTACCAGGACTAGCTCCATATCAGCCATTGGAATGTGCTTGAAGTGCTTTACATATATCCCACGATCTGGCTTACTTTCTGTGCTAGCCTTCCTGTGACATTAGGATCAGAACAAGCTACTAAGCTGGCATGTAAAATCCGATGATAAGAGATTACTTAAAGATTCAAGATGGCGAAAGGACATGATGAATACAGAAATACATACCTATACACCACGATCATCCTTTCAAATGTAGGCTCTTGAATTGTCATTTTTCTTAACAGTTTCCTTATGCTGCCACAAAATTATATATAACACATTAGAAAAGAATCACAACTTTAAATTACCTGAAATTCCTGTGAAGCTAGCCCTAATCAACCTTAGCTCCATTTTCTCTAGACGAACGCGCTCAACATAGAGGTCTGGTTCTTCTGCGTCTTCATTAATTTCGTCAGTCTTCTTTTTGTCCCTTATTGAAGGTACTTGTTTCTTGGAGAATAATCTATCTATCCTGATATTAAAACATTGTATCGGTAATTAGATATGATGCTTTTATCAAAGGAAAACCATCCAGTTCAGCAAAGACGAGAACTGAGATGTGATACCTTGTTACCCTGAGCAATGATCTCCATGCTCGGGATATGATGACATCCACTTTCTCCATGAAGAAGTAGTCATTTGTTCGATCTATTCCAATGCCCCGCCGGAAGACAACATACTGCAATAATGTGGTTGATGCGAAAATAACTCATAAGTTATTATATACAACTCAAAAAAAGTAAAGAAAAAACATGGGCATTGTTAACTTTTAATGTCCTCGGTCCTCCTCAGCAATGTGTATCAAAAGAAAGAATAGTTATGAAACACGTAACAAAGATACTAGTTTCTCCCATTTTCATTTGCTCTTGTCCTATGCATGTGGCACTCAGTTTATGAATCTTTGGCATAGCATGAGTAATGTATACTCTGAGGAGAAAGATGAATAGTAGAGTGCACTAACGAAAAATACCTTATTAGCGAATGCTGGTAGATTATCATGTGGGTGCTCCTTAAAGTATCTCGTCAACAACTTGCTGTCTACCTATATTTGTACAAATATCTAGTTGAAAAGTGAAGTAAATTGCAGTGTCAGCATGGAAATCCAAAATTTTACAGAGGTTACTCCATACCTTGTGTTCATCAACTTGTATGGGGAGGTTCAAAAGATACTGGCCAGACTGCGCTACCTCATACTCTTCGTCGGATAACAACTTGAAGTTGCTCTTTTCCATTATCTACTTAAGATCACCAATTGTATTTCGAAACAGAGATAGTACAAGTTATCGCCATATAAAATCTCAAGTATCATGCTCACTAGTATGAAAAGGAATAGACAGTGAGCCAACCTGAAAAATATAGGTTAAGAAATTCAGTTCCAGAGTATTAAGTTCACTGGATGTCATGCCCTGCTGCTCCAAACTCTTCTCACCATTGACAGGATCAAATAATGCATACAGTTGCTGCATCACAGCACAAACATCAAGATAATCGACCAAACTGACTGTCGTAGATGAATAAGAGAAGAGGTACGAACCATTAGATCATCAAATTGAAGAAGATACCAAGCGCGGATTGTGTACTCTACCCTCTTACATAGCTTCATGAATTCGGAACGGTCGTTGTCACGTTCTGCATGGTAATCAAGAGCATGTGCGCGTTATGCCAAGCAAATGATTCACACTGTTTGAGTTCCAAATTTTTAGATAGCTAGTAAGAAATAGTATTGAGAAAAGTAAACCATCTTGGATTTTTTTCTGAAAAAAATAAAAGGCACATTAATCACTCTAAAAAGATATCGAGGATTGAAAGATAACTGAAATTATGTAAGATCCATGTTATCTATAGAAGCATTGGCGGAAATTG
Source organism: Panicum virgatum (assembly GCF_016808335.1). Taxonomy (NCBI): domain Eukaryota; kingdom Viridiplantae; phylum Streptophyta; class Magnoliopsida; order Poales; family Poaceae; genus Panicum; species Panicum virgatum. Next base: position 37,054,685 of record NC_053152.1, read on the forward strand.
ACATGTTTTTGGGAGAGAGAGTAACAATACATATCACTGGAGAAAAAGAAAAGAACATATTGCTGTAAAACCTGAATACCAAACATTCAAAGACTGATCCTTCATTTAATAAGGGTAAAGAAAAATATAGGATGGCACCATCCTTCCGTCCTCAAGAATTTTATGATTCCCGGGACACACTTTGCTGGAAGAATAAAACCCGTGTTCCTTTTCTTCTCTTCAGGAGTTAAGCAAATGCCGGCGCATCGATCGGGAAGCATGATCATTCAGACCAAGAGACCAGACGAGGATGGACGAGGTGGATAATGCAGGTACGATTACCGATGAGGTAGGCGAGCTTCATGACGAGCTTGGGCTTGAGGATGGGGATGACGGACTCGCGCTCGAGCCGTATGACCTCCTTGACGACGCCGTCCCTCTTGGCCTTGCCCTTGTCCTCCATGGCCGCCGCCGACGCCGTCGCGGGCCTCCCGTCGCGCTCCCCGGCCTCCGCCTCCCCCATCAGCGGGTCGGGCGGCCGGCGCGATGTATAGAGGCGCGGCCGGCCGGGAGGATCGGGTTCGGTTGTTCCCGCCGTGGAGCCGGCGGAGAAGGATCGCGTCGGCGAGCGGCGATGCGATGCGGTTGGCGCCTTTTCGCGGTGGCGGCACGAGGGGCGGGCGGCCTGTCGCTGGTTGGTTCCTGATTTGGCAGGGTGATTAGCGCAGGTGATTTGAGGTGCCGACAGCCTCAAGACAAGAGAGATTAAAGTCGTGGACATTACGTTGTGATTGAGTGCGCGGCACCTATGGCGGCCATGATAGGTGCGACATGCATGCCATCTAGGATATTTGATACTTTTTCTATTTTAAAATAGAGCTTATTTTAATTTTCTAGATATATGATTTTTATTACGTATGTAGGAATGTCTAAAAGTATAGTAAAGTTATGTATCTAAGAATGATCTATAATTTGTAGCAAAGAGTATTTAGCCTTGACATGCAAAATTTAAGAACAGAGAGCTCTCAGATTAAAAAGGTAGTGCGTTCATAGGGATGAGTATGCATGTGTTCATATATTACATATATTACATTTGTATTGTGTTTCACATAAAAAATTGAAAAGGAAGACGCACATATTGGATACTATAAACACGTGTAGAAACTACGGGCATGTTAATTTTGAGCCCTATTGGCATTGGTATTATTCATATAATGATTAATTGTGCCGCAATCGGAGTAGAATAAACAATGAGGTAAAGATGTTATATTGAAAACAGTGTGAGAGGAGTTTTGGTAAAACTAGGTAGTATATCACAATTTGGTTCAAACAGCAAGGAGTAGACCTTCATGGCCTGCTAATAATTCAGGGAAAAGAAGAGAAGCCACGCCACCTGTTTGTCTGCTACGAACATTGCTAGGCCATTGTAAGGATCGTGGCCCAAGAAGGGGGTTGAATTGAGACTTTTTCAAATTTCTATCTAGTCCTTAACCTAGACTAGTATTGCACAATCTACAAATTTGAAACCTAGTCACTAGAACATGCTAGCAAAAGGTCCTTAGGTAGGTAAGCACACTATCATGATTATTTTGCCTTAAAGGTTTCACACTAGCAAGATCAAACCTAAGCAAAAGATCACACTACCATACAAGTTGTCCTAATCAAACTACAAGCAATCAAAAGTAAGAATAACAACGAAAGGATTTAATTGCTTGAAATAAAAGTAAGGGACACGAGACAACCGGGTTTTTTCCCGTGGTATCGAGGAGTTGACGCTCCCCCCTAATCCACGTTGGAGCACCCACACAAGGGTATACCTCCCTTGCTTCACCAAGAAGCAAGTGATCACTAAGAATGTTCCTTCTCCATCTCCGAAACGACGAGCTTCACAACGTGTACAATCTTCTTGTCTTGGGGCTCCCACAAACTCCAAGAGCTCACCAAGAACCTCCCGATCACCAAGACCGGCTAGGTGCCGTCAAACACCAAGAGTAACAAGCTCCTAAGCCTTCACTTGACCTACACTCAGTTGGCCCTAGCTCAAGCACACTTGCTACACTTGCAAAGGATGAATTCTTCAAGGTTGAAGCACAAATAAAGTGCTAGATCTTCTCTTGTTTGCTCAAAGCACTTTCTCTTCTTCTCAAAGGTGGCCTCAAGTATTCAGGGTGTCAAAGGCAACTGAAATGAGCCAGGGGGTGCCCTTATATAGAGTGGAGAGTATCATATGGCCGTTGGAAGTCCACTGCAGAAAAACCGTGAGCACCAGAAGAACCGACGGGATAGAAAGTATAAGCATCGGTTCAACCGGTCTCTCTGTGTCCAATTAGTAGCCGTTGGAGTTCTGACACAGTATCCACGCTTGCGTCATTGCACCGGTGCATGCTCCGTAGGGGCATCGGTTCAACCGGTGCTGAAAAGGTTCACTGATCAACTCAAACAAGCGTTCTGGAACAAGGTACATCCAATGCACCGGTGCTTTGATTCTGAAGCGTCGGTTCAACCGGTGCTGAAGAGAAGTTGAAGTCCACCAAAACATGCTTTCTGGAACAAAGTACATCTAATGCACCGGTGCTTTTCTTAGGACCATCGGTTCAACCGGTGCTATAGAGTATTTGACTTGATTTCTACCTGCACCAGAGAAGATAGGCCGACAGGGCATCGGTCGTTCCGCCAAGCATCGGATGCTCCGATGCTAGGGCACCGGTTCAACCGGTGCTGCTGTTTTTCTTTGTTTTCAGCTGAATTGACTTGGATTCGAATGTGACTTTGATTGTTTCTTCTTCCAAGCGTTGTGTTAACTTCTATTGACCATCTTTTGCTGTTTTTGAGTGAGTGTGCAAGATTTCTAATGCCAATTCAATTGTGGTCAAGCTACTAACTCATGAACACCTCTTAATAGTACGGTCAAGAACTAAAAACTATAAACCCTAGCTAAATCAAGTGTCCTTCATCTCCTTGTGACACTTGAGACTAGAAAGGTCCTTAATCTTTGAAATTGAGTCCTTGGCACGCATGGTTGTTCTGAATTGAGGGGTCTCTTTTCACATTTCATATGAGACTAATCCATTCATTGATTTTTCCTTTAAAACACACGTTAGTCGCATACGGTTGTCATTAATCACCGAAACTTACCATTAGCATCTATCGGCCTAGATGCACTTCAGCCACAAGGAAGAGGAGAGTACCCAAAAAAAAAGTGAAATTCAAAACCAACCCTTTCCATCTTAGCCGCACATGATCAATGTTCTAGATTGTGGTTGAAAACTTGAAAACTAAGCTTTATAAACAAAAAAAAATTCAGTCGACTCCCGTAGTATTTGGACCTAGTTAGTTTGTGTTTGATTTACACTTAATAGTTTAGTGGCCAAATGTTGAGCATTGAGGTTCAAAGCATGTTGAGACTCATTGATCTGCATTCCTTCCTATTTCTATTTAATTCAGGTAAGTGATTACCATGACATGTGTTTTTTGTTAACGAATGGTATGGGATTATGCCTATTTCATTAATATTAAAGAAGAAATATTACAGACCGGCTGGCTAGCCGGTAAAAAAGCAAGTGAACATTAAACTCTAATTAATAAGGATGTTAGATCTTCTGCGCCTGCTGAATCCATGCCACCGCTTCATTTTATCTTCACCCAAAGGGAGGCCGTGGTTGATTCACAATAGCGGAAGAGAGTTGTTGCTCTCCTTCTACACCTACCAGTTGATTGGAAGGGTAAGACTTGTCGATGAACATGAGGTATAGTACTATGATGCCACTGTGATTTTTTTAGACAAAACGTTTCCCTACGTAGGAATGTCTAAAAGTATAGTAAAATTATGTATCTAAGAATGATCTATACTTTGCAGCGAAGAGTATTTGGCCTTGACATGTCAAGCAATTTAAAAACGGAGAGTGTATAGATTAAAAAGATAGAGTTCTGTACGTGTGTTCATAAGGATGAGTGTGCGTGTGTTCATATGTTACGTTTGTATCGTGTTTCACAGAAAAAATTGAAAAGGAAGACGCACATATTGGATACGATAAACACGTGTAGAAAACACGGGCATGTTAATTTTGAGCCCTATTGTCATTATATTGGTATAATTCATATAATAATTAATTGCACCGCGATCAAGTAAAATAAACAGTGGGGTGGAGATGTTATATTGGATACAGCGTGAGAGGAGTTTATGTAAAACTAGGCGTAGTTTATCACAATTTGGTTCAAACAGCAAGGAGTGGACCTTCATGGCCTGCTAATTCAAGGAAAAGAAGAGAAGCCACGCCACCTCTTTGTCTGCTATGAACATTGCTAGGCCACAAGGAAGAGGAGAGTACCAAAAAAAAATCAAAAGCAACCCTTTTTCCATCTTAGCCGCACGTGATCAGTCTTCTAGATCGTGGTAGAAGACTTGAAAACTCAGTTTTATAGACAAAAAAAACTCTGTGAATTCATTCGACTGCCTTAGTATTTGGATCTAGTTAGTTTGTGTTTGATTTACACTTAATAGTTTAGTGGCCAAATGTTGAGCATTGTGGCGTAAAGCATGCTTAGACCCATTGATCTGCATTCCTTAATTCCTATTTCTATGCAATTCGGGTAAGTGATTACCATGCCATGTGTTTTTTCTTTTTTGAATGAACGGGTATGAGATTGTGTCTATTTCATTGATTTTGAAGAAGGGAGATTACAACCTGGCTGTCTAGCCTGCAATAAAGCAAGGTGAACATTAATCTCGAATTAATAAGGACGTTAGATCTTCTGCGCCGGCTCAAATCCATGCCACCGCTTCATTTTTTATCTTCACCAAAAGGGAGGTCGTGGTTGATTCACAATAGCGGAAGAGTGTTGTTGCTCTCCTTCTACACCTCCCAGTTGATTGGAAGGTTAAGACTTATCGATGAACATGAGGTATAGTACTATGATGCCACTGTGATTACCATGTCATGTGAAGTACACACGAAGAGACACAGATGATCCTCGCTGTGTTTCATTGATTTCAACCTATATTTTGAAATATGCTCTTATTGAAAGATGTGATCTTTATTGTTGCGATCTGATGGTGGTGTACTGTTCTTAAATATGTCACAAAGTTGTAGAGACACTTCTTTGTAATAGTAAAAGTTCACAGCAGACACTGGTGTCATGCATGTTTATTCGCTTCCATAAATGTTTTGGTAAAATGTGAATTTTAAAAAAAAGGTTAAAAATGTTTACTGCTTTTGGGAGCAATTGGTTGGTTCATGGAATTTAACATGTTAAGATGGTATTATTAGATACAAAAGCCAGGAGGCCGAGAATTCATTGGGACCAAGCTAAGAGAATTCTAGAAAATGCCATCCTACTCCAATTTCATCACACTTGAAGCTTGAAGGAGAGCCTACATGGAATTTAAGTGTAGCACTCAAAATCATAATCATCTGTCAGTTGAGTAACGTATGGCATTTCAAGCTCAACAACGGGTTGTATAACAGTCTTGGAGGTTGAATTGGATCCCTAGTAGTATGCATGTAGCATGACGCACACATGTACAGCCACAAAAACAAAGGGCAAAATGGGAAGAATCCTGTCCCCGGCACCAAATGGATTGGTCGTCTCTGAAGCGTGTTTGTTCGTCTAGTTGTAGGCGTTGTTGAGGTAGAAGTAGAGGCCGGCCAGAGCGATGATTCCGGCGACAATGGCGATCGGCAAGGCTTGCCTGCAAATACAGTAGATGCAAAACCTCTGCTGAGCCAGCTGATTTATTCCTTGACTAGTACAATAACTCTACAGGCTTAATGCATATTCGAAAATTTGAATTCCTTGTTTCATGTGTTGTTCATAGTTTTTCTGTAGGCTTGTTATATTACCCGATTGCTTCGTCCTTCTTCAGCTGCTCCTTCCTCGCCTTGCGGACATCGGTGGAGTTCGCGTTCTTGGACACCGCCGGCTGGTAAGGTCTGAACCTCCTCTTTGGAGCTCCACAAACTGTATCAGCAGTGAACAAGGATTGCTCAACAATTGGAGAGATGAATATATCTATCCTTCTCATGCGGACAGTCATAAATAATAAGAACATCGTTTTAAGTTACAAAGAATCTTTCTAAAATGAAAATGTGACAATTGAAAACATTGCTGGGTAGGAGTACATGTCAACATTAAATATTTGTGTGTTTTTAAACAAGTGAGTTACTACGCTTGTGATTCTATAAAACACGTGAATCAGTGGTGTAGCGTGATTTTTTTTTGTTGGAAATCGTTGCCATGGTGTTCAACTTTACATGGGCGCATGCATCAAGACTTGAAGAGGAAATTAGATGAATAGAGAGAGGAGGAGGAAGAAGAAGAAGCAGAGGACTCTCTGCTGGAACTCATCCTCACCGGGGCAGAAGTAGTTGTCGGCCAGCTTCTCAAACGGGGTCCTGTCGTTGTAGATGTACCTGCACAGCAGATGCGAGGAAACCGTTAAATATCAAGCAGCAGGCTGGTAACGCCATGACAGAGCACGCGGGCAGCTCGCGGCTCGCTCACCCGCAGTCGCGGCAGATGTAGGCCTGCTTGGACGCGACCCGCATGGTGATGATCCGCGCGGCCGTGGACGCGGCCGCCCGCCGCTGCGCCGGCGCCGGCTGCCGCAGCGCCGGCCACGGCGCCGAGAAGGACGACCGGGGCGGCGGCGCCGGCGCGCGCGCCAGGGACGACGCCGGAGCCTGCTGCAGGGCCATCTCTGCTAGCCGCCGGCTGCCGCGCGCGCAGGGACCGGGGACGAGGAAGGCGGCGGCGGGGCAATGACGAAGCGGAGCTGGCGGAGCCGGGGAGAGGAGATAAGAGGGAGGCAGCGAGAGGAGGGGCGATTGGTGTGGCAGCGAGCTCCGAGCCTCCGACGCGTCGTTTTTTTCACCTTTTGCTTTTTGGTGCGAGCGAGCATGAGGTGAGGTGGAGGAGCTGGTAGCCTGCCTGGAGCGCTGGAGGCTGCAGACGCGGGGGATGGAAGTGTGGAAGCTGCGTGGCGGCCATGGTGACCCTTCGCTCGCTATCCCTTTCCTCTGGACGCGCTCGCCACACCACCTCCTGTTTTCTGTCTACTGTCTGTCTGTTTTGGGGGCCAGGCCATTTGGAAACGGGACCCCCCCTCTCTCTCTCTCATTTCTAACAAAAAACTGAAGGGTGGGTTTGTACAAAATTCACCCATTTCTAACAAAAAACTGAAGGTTTTGTACAAAATTTACTTGGCTTCCTCGATCTATCATCAGCGCCGGCTCATCATATTCACCACCGCGCTATTTTCATTCCGCTGCAGCATTTTTAGAAAAAGAAATAGAACAAAATGGATGAAACTATAGATGCGTGGATTCCAATATCGGTGAGAAATGATTCCTCCCCTTTTTGTAATTTTACAACGAGACTCTAACTCCACGAGGCCAACTCAGACCTTTGGTTTCCATAAGTCTCTAGCCCCTCCAAAAGACCCTGGGTCTAAACAAAAGTCACATCTTGTTTGTTTTCAATGATTAAAAGGACTAAACCTCATTAAATGGTGTGTTCAAAAGACATTTTTACCCCTTCTCCCTACATGCATGCGGATAGGGTAGGGGGCAGTAGGTGGAATTGTAGCCCAAAAGTCCCTAAAAGCTCCTCATGAGGGTCTTCTTCAAAAAAGTCTCTACCCTAAAAAAAATCCCTAAAAATCCCATCTGTTTGGTTTAAAAGTCTCATAAGTCCTAGGGACTTCAACAAAAATCCCGCAAACCAAAAAGGGCCTCAACTTTGCATGCCGGATGACTTGATGTTTGAGATGGGAAGAACACCGGGTACTCCTAGCTAGGAACGTAGGATCACTACTACTACTATTATTATTAGCTCAAAAAGAGCGGTTGTTCCAGAAATGTTTATTTTTTAAAAAACAAGGTTTAAAGAAGTTATTTTTATAATGGGCATACTTTAGATAGTACTCCCTCCGTTTCAAATTATAAGTCATTCCAAGAATTTTGGAGAGTCAAAGTTTTTCAAATTTGACCAAATTTATATAACAAGATAATAACATTTATGATACCAATTAAGTATCATTAGATTCTTCGTTAGCTATATTTTCATAATATACCTATTTGATGTCATAATTTTTTGTATTTCTTTCTATAATTTTGGTCAAACTTTCAAATGGTTTGACTCTCTAAAATTTTTAGAATGACTTATAATTTGGAACGGAGGGAGTACCCACTAATTTGATTGTACTGAACGTAATGGTATTTCTTCACATGTGCATGCCAAATAGGCCAGGCAAAACTCAGCTTCCAGCATAACAGTGCTGGTTTTAAATTATTTAACGGGATTATACAACCCAACTAACACTTATTTTTCCTTTTGTTAGTACATTCTATTTAATATGGTAGACCTACGAAAATAATAGGTTGAAGCACTACTACTATATCAAATTAAACAGTTACAGAGACAAGCAAAACATTGCGACCATAGTTCTAGGATATTTGAACAAAACAAGGAATATTGCTGTTATTATTAAAATAAGTCACTAGAAGTGCAAATTGATGACATAAATATTTAAACTAAAAAGGGTTGAAGATACACATAAGGATCACCAATTTACATCAAGAGACTCTCTATATTCATCCTAATTGTTAGAAATAAATATTTTCATGGAAAAATAGCCTCAAAGAGCTTCTCTAAGTGGTTATCCAAATATAGCCATCATCTATTCCAGATTTCTCGCTAATTAAAGATAGCGAAAATGACTCTCTAGAGTGTAAACAAGATATAGAAAAGCTATTGGAAAGTGAAGATGTATAAAGAGCGATTTTTATGTACATGGCTCTCCAAATGATGATTTAGAGAGTGAAATTTAAAAAGACTCTTGGAGATGCTCTAAATCACAGTTTTTTAAAAAATAAAATAAGTAAATATGTAATAAAAAAACAGCCTTGTATATGTGTTCCGTTTTAAAGAAAAGCTAACATGATAAGGCCCATAGGCCCTTCTAGCTCGTGTACCTCTCTGCTCTGTGCTGCCCACACCCGCTGGGCCGCAAGCTGCTGTTGGACCTTTTCTTCAGCTTGGGCCTGCACGAAAGCTAATAAAGGAGTAAAACATCTTCTACCCAAAATCCATGGTAGTAGTCCTGGGCCCATATGGACTACTCTTTGGTCCGCCGTCCGCCCATGGTCGCGCTTTTTTTATTTTTTTATTTTTCAATTTTGTTTTTTGTAAAAATATATTTTTGTTTTTGAAATTTACAGAAATATACTCCGGTCGCCCCGTTGCCGGGCGGCAGGGGTTTTTTCTACAAAAAAATTTCGCAGAAAATTTGCGTCAGGGCCCCTGGAGGACCGGTCGCCCAGCAGCGTGGCGACCGGTCCCCAGGCCGCCCGGCTGCGGCTGCTGCCGATGGTACGTTGACTGTGCTGTGTGTGTTGAAAGTTGTTGGTGAATGTACTATTTCAGTTTGCTGTACAAGAATGCTTCTGTAAACACAATCGTATCTGGTTCTTCTGTTCCTGATTCTGTGAACACTACGATGGAGTATACAATATACGCGTGCAATTTGTTTTCACTGCAGAGTATTGAGTATTCCTCTCTGTTTTTGGAACTAAAAGATTTGTACTCCGTATTTTATCTTGTCTTCCTGATGCTGTGAGCAGACAGCGCGAGATGCTTCTAGCTGGGATTTCGATGTCGCGGCACGATCTCAGCTGAATGAAACGAGACTGATCAGGATCGGTGAGATGGAACCGCAGGATCCGCACGGCACGGTACGCATGATCGCTGGAACGGGGCGACGTGCGCGCATCATTTGATGTACAATACAACCCTTATATAGTGGAGGGGGGCGGTCGCCCCACAGCCGGGCGGCCTGGGGGCCGGCCGTCCCGCTGCCGGGCGACCGGTTCTTCAGGGGTCCAGACGCAAATTTTCTGTGAAATTTTTTGCAAAAAAGCCCCTGCCGCCCGGCAGCGGGACGGCCGGGGTATATTTCTGTAAATTTCGAAAACAAAATATATTTTTATAAAAAACGAAATTAAAAAATATAAAAATATAAAAATCGCCCCATGGTCTCCGGCGGCGAATGGCCGCGATGACATGGTACGCACAGTGTGAGTCTTCCTTCCTCGCGAGAGTTCTTCCAGCTACAGTGTAGAGAGGTGACTTCCAGGCGATTCGTGGATCTCCTCCACCGAGGCACGCGCGGAGCGAGCTCTTCGATGCTGTGCGGCCCCGTTTGTTGAGCTCTGCGGTGGGGCGTGCCTCCCCGCGGAGTAAGCCCAGCGGCGGTGCGCGGCTCCTGGTGGAGGAAGCTCGGCTCGAGCGTCTTCTGCATGGGGTCGGCGGCGGCTGGGTGGGGTCCATTTGGGCCTTGCCCGGTGGTGCCTCGCGGTTCTTGAGGGCGAGCTCTGCGGCGGCGTTTCTGGTGAGAGGATTGTTCATACCTATGTTTGTCGGTTTAGCTGTTACATGTATTTATCTACACTTAGTGCGTAGATCTACCCTTACCAAAGGGTTGGTTTACCTCTCTCTCGGTGAGCCATGTGCCGGGAGTCTCTTGTCTCCTCTGGATTTTTTTCTGATGTTATCTATATTGGCGGTGATTGGGGTCTGCTGCCGGTCGTTGTCTGCATGGACCATGATGACGGCGTCATATGCGGAGGATTCATCACCGGCGATGATTTCTTCGATACTTTCTTATGCGTTGGTGGTCCAATTTTCTGTGCGCTTCTTTGCGCTGTCCATGCCCATGCAGCCAGTGTCAGCGGTGGCCTCATACCTGCTGATATGGGAGCTGGAGTCCAGAGGATTATTTTGTCCCTCCAAGGTACTTCTGATGACTGCAAGGTTGGCAGAAACTGCCTTGGGAGGTTTGTGTCCCCCTTTGCGGGTTTGCTGCTCGTCGATTGGGGTTGGACGGTGGGGCGACCAGTGTCCGATCCTGGTGACGACGAAGAGATCAAAGGCATGAGCCACTGATGGGCCTTTCAAAATTTACGGACTCTTCGTCGATTCGGGATGCGACTGCTAGCTCTATTCTGGGTTATCTTCTCTATTGCGGGAGATGGAGAAGAACCGGATTGCAGCAACGTTGGTCGGCGATGCCGAAGTTTGCTGGGTGCTCCTTTCAAGAGCTTATATGTAAATTATCTTGTACTTTGGGGTGCCCTTTCAGGGGGCTGGATGTAAAATGTTATCAATAAAGTCCAACCCTTTTTCTATAAAAAAAAAGGTATGCACAGTAAAAACTGCAGAGATTAATATATGAACATATCCAGTTCAGGAACAGCTTCAGAGCTCACTGTTTGCAGCCTTGATCTGCCGAACAAAAAGCTTTTGTCAGGTCAAAGGGTACCCCCTGCCTCCATCTTCCTCGATCACCCACCTGAACATATGTGCCATCTGCAGACTGCAGATGCAGCAGCAGGGAAAGAAAGAAAAAAAAAAGCAAAAAACAAATCGCGAGGCATCGCCAGGAGGAGGCAGTTGGAATCACAGCATGCATCTGGCTGACTTGTTTTTCTAGGCTGCCGCAAGATTTATCCCAGATGCTGCTGCTGCTGCTGCATCCTTTCGCCGTCGTCGTCGACAGCTCCCCGAGGCCGGAGATTGGTCGGCGCCGGCGAGGCGGCTGTGTGAGGTAGCAGCACGATCGTGCAAGACTGGCCAGCGGATCAAAGGGGATCCATGTGCGGCGCTCATGTGCAGCTTCTCGGAGGGAGAGGACCCATCCCAGGGGCCGGCCTTGTTTAGTGGCCGCCCTTGGGTTAGGGGGAGGATTTGTTTATGGGCATTGCGCCATGTGAGGCTTAGGCTCATCGTAGGAGGGCATCACTTGAGCTCATGTGGCCTGTCTCCCGCGGTGATCTTGTAGGGCTTCATCACGGAGCACAAGTTGCCCTGCCTCCTGATCGTTTCTTTCTCAGCGGTTCCTTCTCTTCCCTGCATTCTTTTTTTTTGTTGGTTTTAGGACCACCCGTTTCTTGGATCTGGTGCCCCGTGCCCGTCCTGTCAAAATGATTAGTTCCAGGGACAACTAACAATTGTGTTCAGGCAGAACAGGGCTGGTGACTGTAGTCTGGGTGTGTAGCAGTTTCAGACCAGATAGAACAAGACCAGTTTTCCAAATATTAGTCAATTGCAGGAATATGCTGAAATTCAGGCAAAGTTACATCTTTAACTCCATTTTGTAAGAATTCTGGGTTTATCTGATCAACTGTGCACTTTGCAGGATATAACATTTGATGATGAGCAAATTGAAATGAAGAAGTCTCTTCGCTGACTCGTCACAAAAACTCGAAAGACCACCGCAGATGTTGATCCTTAAACTCGGCCTACCTACTAGCCTACTGGCCAGCTATTGAAGAGGCTAATAGGACATGCATACATGATGTGCAATGCAAGGCTTTGATCCAAAAAGTCACTGTACTTTGCAATCTTTCTCTAACACATTGAGCTTTGAGTATACCAAACACCAATACAAATGCATCCCAATGGGAGGCAGGGACATGGTATGAGCTCACTAGTGCCTTGTGGTCCTCAGGACAAGATTTTGTGGTTGTAATTCACATAATAGTATCCCTTTAAACTAGGAGATGGGTTAGTGCTGGTCCTCCGGTCTATCTATCTATACATCATTGGAGGGTGTTAACATTATTATCATTGGTCAAGGATCATCACATATAACCACCAGAAAGTGTCAAGTGGTTTCCTAAGAGTTGTTATCCTAGTGTCATATGTCAATAGAGTATAATGAGGTGATCACAAGAAGCTCTATGGACCATCGTAAGGGCGATTTGTTCCTTTGATGGATATATTACTTGATTGCTCTAGTGGTTGTTTGACTGTGCAACATGATGATTGAATGGTTATGAAGTTACGATCGATGAGGTTGCTTCAATTATCATATATGCTGGTACTCAATGCTGACAGCTTGAAATCACAGAGCGGATTCGTGATACCGACAGATGATCATTTCCTGGTTTCATTGAAGATTTTGAAGTTCATCTAAAGTTCCCATTGGAATCAGTTAATAACAGAATGCGGGGGCAAGAAAAAAAAGATTGGATTCAGTAATGTAGTGTGTCAATGCTATCATATAACAAAACAGAAGAATAGCTCATGAAAGGTTTTTGGATGCTTCACATGAATCTACCCTCTTGATGAAACAAAGATGTTCTGTATTAAATTTAAAAAGGAGAGAAGGCAAGTGCAGTAACAATGGGGAAAAAAACTTCAGGATCTAAGCCATGTCATGAATCCTGTGGATTGAGAAGTTCAAAGGATTCTACAAACCAGATTATTTTCCTGGAAGGTTATGTATAGATCCTTCATAATTATTACTACTAAAAATCCAACAATGACCTATAGAGTCGGCCTCAATTTTTTCAAGAATATTTTTGGCACTGAGCATCCAACCATGAGTTGTTGAAATGTACTCATGCCGGTTTGTACTTGTACCTAAGGGCCGATTTAGTTAATTTCTGACCTTGCTAAGACATATTTTAGTAAGCTAATGAACTCATATGATTTAACTCCGGAAGCCCCCTTTATTACTGTGAGGCGAGCTTATTGGGCAGCGAATTTCCTGCCTGAAAAAAAGGTAAGTTCAATTATTTTCAAACGTAATACTCAGGGGTGGCCTTGCCTGAGTTTGAGTGCAGCCTGATTTTGCAGTTGGGATTTTGTGGCCATTCCTAGGAAGCCAGTTTAGGCCTGAAACAAATATTAAGGTATGAGCAAGCTGCCTGTTTGGTCGTTTCTTCAACCAACTAGTATGAGCAAATTAAAATTGCAAATATTAAGTACACCTTTCATGGTCAAATTCCAAATTAGTGTCTCTTGTCATGTCAATGAATGGAAGACTTTGGGTTACAGCAAGGTGCCTGTTTGGAGCTACCTATTTGAGGTAAAAGGAACTGCACCACCAACAGGAAATAAACCGATATTTGGCAAGTATTGACTTTTATCACATTACAAGAAACCATTTAATCTGTGACGATTTTTGATGAAATTTTTGTAACATTTTCAGATATCGTCATGGATCTCCAACTATGGATATAAGGCCCATAACACAGTGACAGTTTATTGATTTCGTCATGAACGAGCCCAAAACCTGTGACGTTTTAGCAAATCCGTCGCAATTAATAAATCTAGAATTATTGTCATAGCACAAGGTGAGAAAACAAAAATACAAGAAGAAAAATAAAAAAAAGGCATCACAAGGTGAGAAAACAAAAATACAAAAAGAAAAAAGGCCTCGCACAGGGATTATGAGAGGATAAAAAACCAATATGTGATTAAGAGAGTAAATTGATGATAAAAAACCAAATAGCCACTCACCAAAAAAAATAACGATAAAAAAATTGGAAAAATGAGAGGATATGGCGTTTGAACCTTGGTCTCTAAGACCAGACTACAGCGCCATACAACTATTCTACAACTTACGTGTTAGTGCTCTTCAATTTGGAAAAATAAAAAAAACTTGAGGCTAACGGGAATTGAACCCTGGTGTTCAGCAAAGACACACACAGCTTTACCAACTGCTCTACAGTTGCAGCTGTTTTAATGAGTAGTATCACTATATTTATATAGATATCTCGTGGTCTAATTCGGAGAAAAAAAGAGATGCGTAACAAGGATCCGAACTCGGGTCGTGGAGATAAGACACGGGAACCATGCCAGTGCGCCAGGACTTCGTTTGCGAAACTGATGGGTAACAAAACTATTATATATTTTTTTTGTTAATTTGGTCCTGTAATGAAGAACAGATGTGTGATTCCTATTTTTCCTTTTGATCTAGAATTAAATTTTATAATTGGTATTTCTTACTCATAGGAACTCCAAATTTGATGGTTATTTTTTTAAATTTTTTCTAAAATTATGATCTTTCAGTTAATGGCATTTGTTTGTATGTTAATTACTATTTCTTGGATCTTTTTTATACGGCTTGTTTTCTTCCACCTAAATAGAAAATAGAAAATATGTTTTTAGCATAATAATTCGTAATATAACCTCATATTTTCTAATTTTATGGTGAAAATAGAGTTTTGTCCAAATTTGAATTTGAGATGCATACGAGTTCGAAAGTATAACAAGTTTCGCAAAACTCAAAGTTTTGACTTGAATTACAAGATAGTATGTGAGAGATGTATCCATTATGAACTATGTATACTTCAAATATCATAAAATCTTATGAAACTTTTATGTCAGAATTATACATTCACAAAATGATTCTACGACAAATTATAGAATTTTCAGAGAAGTTTTAGATATTATTATCATTATCTTATAATAAGGTTGCAAATAGAAGTTTGACTTATCCCTCGTAAACAATTGAAATTTTTATCTATTTTTGCGATATGAGCTATAATAGAACATAGATACTTAAAATATATTTTTGACGGATTTGTTAGATATTATTTGATATACATATAGTTCAATCCATAATTATTTTCAATAAACTCGCAGAAATTCATTTAAACTATTAAAAATAGTAAATGAGTTATAAAATTGTTGAAGCTTGTATAAGAAAACTTATATAGAGTCTACTATATATTAAAAAATATACTGGTATGCATAAAATAATTATTTTTATGTGTTACTTTACAATGGTTCAAGAAAATAAAAAGGAAAAAGAAAAACATTAAGCAGGGAAGAAATGAAACTAGGCCCATTTGAGCCCCAATAGTCCAACTATTACTGACCGTCTATCGCCGATCGGATGGATCTCATCGCATCCCCATGTTATTAAAACGCTCTCAGAAACTCTAGCACCTCCGGTTCCTCCCCCGCCCCGCCCCCCTCCCGGCGGCCTCCACAGATCCCCCCTGCGTCCGTGCTCCTCTGCATCCGCACGACGCCACGCAGCTCCCGAGCCGGACAAGGCAGCGAGGGCGCTCGGGCTGGGGTGCCTGGTCATCCTGGCCGTGGATCCGCCTCCTCCTCCTCTGAGCGCGCAAGCAGGCCGCTGCTAGCTGGTCGTGCATCCGGTCGGTGCTCGCTGCCCCCGTCTCCTCCTCCGCGCGCGCAGCCCGGCCGCCGCCTCCTCCTCCTCCTCTAGGGCTGGATCCGTGCCTCAAAGAGAAGTCACCGACGAGGGGTGGGTTGACGCCGACGGCGAGCCCACGGCGAACCCACGGCGAAGGGGCCGGGTCGTCGCTACCGCCCCGGGTGCCACTACCCTCGGTGGAAACTGCGCTTGTCACTACACGCAAGCGAGGTGGCACCCTCCCTCCATTCCAGCGAGGTCGCGGCGCCCCCAATCTCGTCAGGTTGTTTCTTCCCTCTTGAATCTTTCCAATCATGTTGCAGCTTTGTTGCCTGATCTATCCAATCTTGTTTCGATTCTGTAGGTGGCTTTGATGTTCGATGTCTATGTTTGCTTCCTTATCTGTCATCGTGTGAGTTTATTCCCTTTGATGATGTTCGGTTCATATAAAAATGGATCTTAGTGGCTAGTGTGGCTGCATCTTTGTTCCAATGATTTGCATGCCAGATATTAGTTGAAATGCCTAACTGAATCTATCAGACCTGCAAATCTAAACCAACTTCTCTGCTATGCACTATAGATCTGCAATGTGCTTGTGCAATTGTGTCCCCTATTAATATGTTCAATCTATTTGCTTGCGAGATCTGGAGAGGTGATAGAGGAGAAACATGAGATATAAAGGATTCGTAGGGGAAATCTGACGAGCGGAAGAATACTCATTTTTCTAGGTACTGATATTGATGGCTCAATTTTCTCAGGCTTCTTTTTAGCACACTTCCATTTGAGTTAACTACCTGAACATTCATGTCTTAGTTGCTAATATCATGTACTGAAACTAATTTTCTCAGGCTTCTTTTTAGCATAGACTGAAACTAATTTTATATATAACTTGGCATCCATCTCATTTGTCGTGTGCTGCTGGGTTGATTGATGGATCAACTTGGCCTCTTCATTTTTATTCAGCATTGTTCTAATTTTTTATCAAATTGTTGCCTAACCCAGTATTGCATTGGCGTGGTGTAGCTCTCCATGCATCTGTGTCCATGAAGGTAATCTGTTAGATGAAATGGCCTTGGAGACAAAGTAGCTGCTGGTTGCTTTGCTTTATGGTCATGCAGATGATCAGTCCTTTCTTATCTGCATATTTGTTTGCTTTATGGTTGAAACTTGAAAGTGATCAGGAGTTATGACATTGTAAATCTATGCTATTGAAAAGATCTCATCACATTGTCTATTTATGTATTCCTAAGTTGAAAATTATGCTTCATAGTTCCTCTACTTCATTTGTCTATTTCTGATTTGATCTTATCCTTGCCAATGTAAAATTAGGATGCCACTTGTACAGTAGAATTTATAAAAGAATGATTCATATCAGCTTCTTAATATTTTTTTGTTAGGAAACAGAGCACTGGGGAGGATCAGTGAGGAGATGAAGAAGCAAGTTGAGCTTGAAAACCTATGTGATCTATTGTTGATTTTGCAGGTCCTGTTGGTGCTCTGGAACATTTGCTCCTTTGCTTCTGGAATCAAACTGCTAAATGTATCAAATGCTTGGATTTTTGGTGCTGTAGGTCCTCTTGGTGTGTATTCTAGGCTACTGTATCTCATTTCAGTGTAAACCTGAGATTGTATCTTTTTGTTTGCTGCTAAAATTTGGTATATATTCTAAGCTGTAATGATTATTCTGGTGTATAGTATGAGAAATTGGATTGAATTGATGGGCTCAATTTTTAATTGGTCTGTTTGGTGGGCTTTCATTTGATAGTGGGTCAAAAAATGGCCAAACTGACTGGCCCAGTTCAAAAAATGGGCCTGCTAATCAATGGGCCGTCGTGGTCCACGTCACCAGCCACATCATCATCACTAACCATATCACTAGCTATGCTGGCTGCCACATAGCATACATCCGTGATGTTTAATTTCGTCATGAATGATGGGCCTGGGCTTGGATGCACGGGCCTAAGATTGTTTTATGACGATAAACAAACGTCATAGATTGTGCTGATCTGTAACGCTCAATACATGACGCTGCTCGAAAACGTCACCAATAAAATTTTATGACAAATTTTCAACGATCTATGACAAATTTTTTCCGTCATGGAATAAATGGTTTCTTGTAGTGGATCAGACCAACAAGATAAAAGTGATGGTAAAGGCACTCAAATCATATCATCCCCCTTTTTTGCCAAAAGATACCATTGACCAAGTCATTATGAGACATCGATCACTCACCTGGTCAAGTCATCTCAATGGTATGATCAACTAATAATAAAAGTTGTTATCCAACGTGGTTATTTATTTACCTGTTTTTTTCCTTCATTTTTTTCTGCTAGTCAGCTTTTGCTTCCTGGACTCCATGACCATACAGGTGTTCTCCCTGTGTATTTGTTTTGTGAATGTGAAATAGTACTGACTAGTGCATTGTTTTTGGCACTTAGTACATCAAACCAGCTGCTCTCGGAACAGTTGGTAGTTCCTCCCTTGTTTTCCTCCTCCTTTCCTGCTCTTTTCAAGGATCTTCTGTCTCCTTCAAAGTAAGCCTTATCAACAACATCTTCACTATTTCTCTTGTCTTTACTTTTTTAAAAATATTTCGTTGCATATTTTTATTGGTAGTTAATTTCAACATGTGAGCCACTAAATCTAACAGATCCTCATTGTGTTGATCTATTCACTAAACTACAAATCTGTCTTCTCCCATTACTGTGAGAATTGGCCTTGTTAAGCAATAAATAAACAATTTAAAACTCTACATCATTTTTTGGACTGGCCCAATTATTTACTGGTCACTTCTCAGTGAGTGCATTAGTTCTCTTCCAATGCAGGTAACCATCATGTCCTGTTTTGCGATTCAGAGCAGTGTAGGGTCCTAATTATTTTACTGAGAAACTATTCAGTAATAAAAAACTATTTGATATAGTTAACCAGGTAATAAAATAACAAGTGGCAGAATGCACAGTGCTCAGAAGTTTGCTGATGTCACTCGGCACTTTGTGAGGACCAAGACTCCAGTCTTACAGGGCTATGACACAAATTGAAAACAGGTAACCTATTAGACAGTAGGCAAATGCTACACCTGTGTGCAAAAAATCCCCACTTGCATTAGATTGGCAGCGGAAAATGACTTATCTGGGTATGAAAATAAGCAGTCACACATAAAAGCCCCTCAATGATCTTCAAATCAGAAGAGTACGACTTTTGGATTATAAGAGTTATACAGCGATATATATACATTATACTCCTCTTCTGTCCCAAAGAACAAGTCATCCTAGGAATTCTAGGACAAATTAATAAGAAGGTAAAATGACCATGTTTGCCCCTATATATTATCCGTATTTGACACTTGATTCTTGGAGTGACTTGTTTTTTGGGACGGAGGGAGTATATTATAATTTTTCATGATCTAGCAATGATTGCGGTGGGATCATCTTATCATCTCTTGTTTTGTTCTTTTGCTTTTGATTGATTCTTACTTTTATCGGAGTAAGGACAATTGGTTATCCTTTCCAGGCGTCCTTTTTTTCTTATGAAACTTCCAAAGTCTTTAGCAGATAAAAATCTCAACAATGCAACCTAAAATGACATAATTTACCATATCACTTGTCTGCATAAGGGGATTGGCTGCAAGTGTTTTCAAGAACCAGTTTAGTTGAACTAAAAAAATTCTGAATATTTGTAAACTGGTTACTCTTGGATACCAACATGAATTCCAAACCAGTTGGACAGACAATGGGTTGGCAGTCGTAGTGCCGACTATGACACCACATGCACGAGTGCGTCCAGTGGTATAGACATCTTGTCATACAGTGTGTTTGACTGCTACCACCATGGCACCATCACAATAGCTTTTGTTATCTGAGCCAAATCTGTTAACAATTATGTCTTTGTATTAATATCAGAGCAACAGGATGGTTATGCAAACATGAAAAATCGTAGAAAATTTGATGAACTAAAATACATTTCGCCATATCGATTTTATCAGATAAACATGGCAAACAATCCCAGATCTTTCATATGGAAGCTGGTGCAAACCTTTTTTAAGTTTGTTTGCGTGGACAGCTGGTGCAAACCTGACCTCATGATCTCTCTAAATCTTCTAGCTGTCTGCACTGACTAAATAAATCACCTCACATCAGATTTAACAGATTTCTTATATAAAAGAATCAACCAAAATTATGAGATGATGCAAACAGTGCAGGGGAGCATGTGTAGTTTAACCCTTTTCTGATATATAATTTTATATTTTCCATGATTAAGTGGGATCTGAATGTACTTGTTGGCATGGATGATTAGATTCATATATTTATTCCCCAGCAAAATTGTGACAGCTAGGACTAAGAGACTAGCCATGTGTGTCATTCTACTTCTCAGCCTTGACTGAAATAAGATGTCCCAAAAGGTCAGCTCAACATTCTACTAAAATGCTTTCCTGACAAGAGCCAACAGAGCATCAACAAGAAGAGACACATATTTCAGGCATTAAAATAGCCCCAGAGAACCGGTCATTGAAGGGTCAGAAATGGTACTAATCTAATTAATCTTTGCCTTCAAATATTTCTGTCAAACTTCAGATTTCTGATCGGTTCAGGTTATTATGTCGAGCGCAACCTTAAGCAGTCGATTTGGCGCCTAATCACTGATAAAGCAAGCAGGAAAAAGAATTTGGACGAAAGCAGCTTACAAGATTTGCAAGACATAAAATAAGTTGTTAACAACATGGTCAGTACATTCCTGGTGACATGGCCATCCAACAAAAAATTGATACTGTTGATCAAAGTAACAGTTCTAGACCCAGATTGGTCAAGGAATCAAATGGCTCTATTATTTTACACCTGCAAGGGCATCAAAGAAAACTTTCTTATTCCTCATTAGAATTTGTAGTATGTCAGAAAGGAGCTAAAGAAGAGAAAGCTCAAAATTTTAGATGCATACACATATAAACTAAAAGTAAATCAAGTTTCTGCTTATACATGAGAAGAGATCTGATTGACAAGTAGACATAAGCTAGCTACATTTTCCTGATCTTAAAGAAGCCTCAGTTTCATTTATTTACCTTTTGTCAGGGTGCAGGATTTTCTTTTTGTTAAGTACGGTAAATTATGAGTAATTTTACAAAACTTGTAACCTTGGGACCAACGGAATTCAATTCATGTTCATTTTGAGCAAGGTGAACTAAAGGTGCAAATAAATGCCTGTATGAATGTCTCCATCCTTAGGAGTAGAGAGGCTTGTACCATTCAAATTCTGTCCATAGAATTGATGCATCTTTCACTAAAATCAGGTGACTATCTGATAAGGAGAACCTTGGCTCTGTCTGCCAAGAAGAATTACAGAAAGCATAAAAGGGACACCAAAGTTGAGGAGGCAGCCATATGAAGCTTTGACCCATAATAGATGCATCTAATCACAAGCTCCAAGACATGGTCACATGTGTAGGCCATTGACACAAATGACTTGCACACTACCTTGTGCTCTCTTCCCCGTAAATTTGTTGCACCACAGAGGGGGAAAGAAAAGATAAAATGAAATCACTCACAGCTAAGCATCTCTCTGCACTCACACACACACACTCTCTCTCTAAACCAAATCACTGACAGCATGCATCCACTACTAGAAAACGGGCCATGAGAACCGGTTGGAAATGGCCTTAGGCACCGGTTTTCCAACCGGTTCCCGCCAACCGAGACCAATGGCCTCACCTTAGGACACCGGGTATTTAACCCGGTGCCTTAGGCACCCATTGGTACCGGTTGGAAAGTCCAACCGGTACCAAAGAGGCTGCCACGTTGACGCAAGGTGGCAGCCCCTTTGGTACCGGTTGGTCTTTCCAACCGGTACCAATGACCTTTTCCTTTTTTTCCCAAATCCAGTTTTTTTATATTTATTACTGTTTATTCTTTTATAATTGCTAAACGCACTCAAGCTCTATAGTACTATACGTTCATTGGTCGTTCGTGCTCGTTTTCAAAGAATATTTGAAACTAACTAAAAGTGAAATGCGAGCATATAATTAAGCTAATTAGATGAACTATTATATTTACAAACATCAAGACATAATGTTTAAAAATATTTACAAATGTACAAGTCATGTTTGTAGTCCAACTACTGGTCCCCTCAGGAGGTAGATGGAAGTCCTCTATGGATGTGACCGTCGTGGTAGAACTCGCCTCTAGGATCCAAGATCTCGTTAAAAATGAATCCGGCGAGCTGCTCGCACACGGCGTTGATCCGATCAGTAGAGTAACATTCATCCGCCATTTGAGACATCTATCATTTAGAAAAAAAGGATTAACATCATGTGCGTTAGTACAATTATAAAAATATACTAGTGAACGGTTTGGACGTACTCTCGTGTCTTCATCAGTAACCTTCCTGCATGGAGTCATGATGTGCAAGTAGTCGCATACGTAGTACCCGCACCAATCAGTTTCTTGTTGTTGTCTCGCACACTTAAGGAGAAACAAATAAATTACTCAATTTAGAATAATTTGGGATTATATACTTAACTAAACAAATCTTTATGAATCAACATACCGGATAATCCATGTTAACGTTCAGTTCGGGCCTCCATTGACCACGTACTTTGTTATTTCTCACAAATTTTTTTCAAACCCTGCGCTCAAAGTTAAATTTGATATTCAGAAATTATTATTAACAGAAAAAAGATTTGATTGTGCAAACTGAACTTACCTGTTCAAGGGGTCTATGATATGTTAGATTGCGGACTTTGGATTTCTCATTGAGTCAAAGACTATAAGATTGCCGGTCTCTACGGAAAGTATGAGTAAAATCCAATGATAACTGCAGATATAGATAAGATATATACATACATGCATTAGACGACTTTGTATTTATTTAGTAATATAACAGAGGATTGAGTCAACCAAGACTTACCCAAAGGCACCGGTTGGTTTCAATGACCCGGTGCTAAATTTTGTTCAATAGCACCGGGTGAAGGCACCAATCGGTGGCTTAGGCCCGAGCTCCTGGCAGCTGCCACGTTTCATCACCATAGGAACCGGTTATTACCATCAACCGGTGCCTATAGCGCCGTCTTCATTTGGTACCGAGTGGTGGTTCAAACCGGTGGCTATGCTGACGCATTGGAACCGATTGGAACCACCACCCGGTGCCAATTGTCCTCCACTTGGTTGGTCCAAGGCCAAAGGTACCAGCTGCAACAGCAGCTGGTACCTTTGGCCTGGACCGATGGCCCGTTTTCTAGTAGTGATCCCAGTACACACTCACCACTCACCCTCTAAAATGAAAATCACACACAATGCGACATCACTTTCTCTCTACACCCATAGACATGCCCTGGGATATATATAGGCCATGGGGAGCAAGATAGTTTCACCTCTGCAACAACAGTAGCTGCACAAGAACACGGCCGTGCAAACAAGCCCCTCCATGTCCTGGCGCAGCGAGTGCACGCGTGCATGGATCTAACAATGTCAACCACGACGACGTCGACGTCCCCGGAGCCCGACCATGATGACCGCGGTCACCACCTCCCCTCCTTCGTGATCCCGCCAGCATCGTCGCCGGCGGTGGCAATGCCATTGCCGCCGCCGTCGGCTCTGCCGCCTACGATCCCGGCCTGCGACCCGCACGACGGGCCGGCGAGCCTGCAGCTCATCGAGGACCTGACCACCCACGCCGGCGCCATCCAGCGGCGCGTCCTCCGCGAGATCCTCGCCATGAACGCGGGCACGGACTACCTCCGCCGCTTCCTCGGCCCCGACGATGCCGCGGCGCGCGGCGCCGACGAGCTCGCCGCCGCGTTCAAGGCCCGAGTGCCGGTCGTGGAGTACGAGGACGTCAAGCCGTACATCGAGCGCATCGCCAACGGCGCCCCCTCGTCGCTCATCTCCTCCAAGCCCATCACCGAGCTCCTCACGAGCTCTGGCACGTCCGGCGGGCAGCCGAAGCTGATGCCGTCGACGGAGGAGGAGCTCGACCGCAAGACCTTCCTCTACAACCTCCTCATCCCCGTCATGAACAGGCACGTGGCGGGCCTGGACGAGGGGCGGTGCATGTACCTGCTGTTCGTGAAGCCGGAGATCACGACGCCGTCGGGGCTGGTGGCGCGGCCGGTGCTGACGAGCTACTACAAGAGCCGGCACTTCCGGGAGCGGCCGGACAGCCCGTACGCGCGGTACACGAGCCCGACGGCGGCGATCCTGTGCCCGGACAGTGCGCAGAGCATGTACGCGCAGCTGCTCTGCGGCCTCGCCCGCCGCGGCGAGGTGCTCCGCGTCGGCGCTGTGTTCGCCTCCGCGTTCCTCCGCGCCATCAAGTTCCTCGAGGGCCACTGGCGCGCGCTCTGCGAGGACCTCCGCGCCGGCCGCGTCGACGCCGCGCGCGTCGCCGACCTGGCGTGCCAGGAGGCCGTGGCCGCGGTCGTGGCGCGCCCGGACCCGGCGCTGGCCGACGCCGTCGCCGCCGAGTGCGCGGCGGCGCCGTCGTGGCGGGGCATCGTGCGCCGCCTCTGGCTGCGGACCAAGTACATCGACGTCATCGTGACGGGGTCCATGGCGCAGTACATCCCGCTGCTCGAGTTCTACGGCGGCGGCCTGCCGCTGGTGTCGACCATGTACGCGTCGTCCGAGTGCTACTTCGGCATCAACCTCCGGCCGCTGGACCGGCCGGAGGACGTCGCCTACACGCTGCTGCCCAACATGTGCTACTACGAGTTCGTCAAGGTGGAGAAAGACGGCGAGGAGGTCCGGGACGGGGAGGTGGTGGACCTCGTCGACGTCGAGATCGGCGCCCACTACGAGCTCGTCGTCACCACCTTCACAGGTGAGCACGCCTCCGTGAATTAATTACATTTGTTGCATGTATCTTTAGGCTGGATGCATGTATGTACTTCTAACCTATATATGGCCTGGATGAGGTTGTTAGAATTGCACTTGTTCAAGGCCGTCCGATGATCCCAAATCAACGGTGGAGACTGCAGGAGCACGCCACAACTAGACAAATGTCTAGTTTCCTGCCAAAGTTTTTTTTTCACGACCGTGCCTGAGCAAGTCTTTTGGTAACAGAAAGAGTTTTCTACCAAAAATTTGCTACGCCGAAAAAAAATGTAGCATGATGCCCCATCCGTCGTAGACTCAGTTTCTTATACCAAGTTGTGCCTAATGTTAGCCAAATGATTTAACAAACCATGGTACAACTTAACAAATTCCTATGGCCACGCCTTAGCTTAAAAAGTTTGGTGAGCTATATAACTTGTAACCGAACATGCCTTGGAAAAAAACCGCTCGAGTGTTTTTCTACGCAAATAAATTTTCCTGAAATGACTTGGTGCTAGCACGTTCATATAACTGAATTGGTGCTGCACTTTTTACTGAAAATGAAATTAAAAGCAAGTTGACAACTTTTTATTGATGTGATACCACGCAAGCGTGATGGTTATCTGCATGCCAAAGATAAGTAGTGCAGCAGGTGTCTTGGATGGAAATAAAGATGAGGGCCTTTTATTCTGCTTTCTTTCTAGCAGTTGTTTAGTTTTTGTTTGGCTTTTTGCGGTCTCCTCGCTGTTCCCTCCACTGGTGGACAGAAGTGAGTCTTGCTTCCCTCAGCCACAGTCTATTGCCTCCATATTATATACTGCCATATGTTTCTTCACGCATCACTAATCTTTGCTCCTGCCGATATTTTCTTTAATTTTTTCACATTTTCATTATTAAGTAAAAATGGAATATTTTACTCCCTATTTAAAGTGGTGCATGCATTATCTGGCAACACACAATCCCCCTTTTTTGCATTTTAGGTGAAAGGAATTAAATAAATCACATATTATATTGTGTACCAATTATTTTTCTTATGTTTTCCCAAAAGGTAATCAAGTGGAACTTGGTGATTTGACCAAATTATGTAGGTATATATAGCTGTAATTTGGGATCACCCACTTGTCCAATGGTGTGTCAGATTCTTGACACTCTCAGTTTCCCACTAGCTTAATTTTATTTACGACACAATCACTTCCACTGAATTTCTGAAAGTACACTTATTCCAAAGGTATATAACCTTCCTCCTATAGCTTTCATGTTTGGATTGACAGTACACTCACTTTCATTAGACAAGGAGATATTTGTAGCTTCATTTTGATTATAGGGAGTTGATTAGAAAGGTCAGGTCAAACATGCATGTCTATCCATTGCTTGGTAAGAAGCCTTTTCTTCAAAATCAGTAAATAATTTTCTTTATTTCCTCCAGGCATAAATGATATTTCCTTACTATTGCCTCCTTCGGAAAATCGAAAAAAATACATTTTGAATGTTTGCTGCTTTTCTTTAAGAAATAACTCTGAGTCTAGAGATGCTATTGTACACGCTAGTCTCTTTCTGGAGACATGTTGGAGTAATGAACAAGAATACAATTAATCTCCTGTAGCAGTAGCTAGGTACCAAAAACAAAAAAAACAAAAGGCTATGGAAGAATAATCAACCAATAATACATGTCACAAGAATAAGAGAAGATCCAGATGTGATATGTGAATAAATGGTATATCCAGTTAATATAATGTGACCTCCATCTATCCCAACCCCACAACCTTCATTTATTAGCTCCACTTACAGTCTTGCACTTGCATGAATAAAACTGATCAACTCTGCACATCACTTGATGGATCCATGATACCTTAAACTATATTCCTGAGGAGAAAGTGATTAATGCAGTGAATCAAATAGATAGCCACTGCATGTGGAAATGCTGCACAGAAGTGTGCTAGTGGGGGCACAAAGTCAAAGTGCTCATTATTATTGTAGAGATGTGTGTTAGTGTTCCCAACAATTGGAGGTCATCTCAAGTTCTTTTTTTTAACAATCAACTGAAGTTATAATAAAAGGAAAATTATTAATTCCTTCATTATATACTTCTTCTTGACTGAAAACATAGACAATTGAGACATCTACATGTCGTCTCCAATTTGACACTTTGACGAGCAATGCTTATAATAATATTTGTTACATTATCTTAAAAGGAAACTAAGAGCTATATGTGGTGAAAGTATTTTTTTCGTAACGAATGTAGTAATATTTACCAATCTCGTGCTGTCAATCTAGATAAAAGTTCAGATATTCACAGTCAAAAATAAAAATATTTGACTTAGGAAAAATCCGGTGAATCAAATAGCACTGCAACTTTTCATCCCTTTTTCCTTTTGTTTCAGAGAGGAACTACAGTGTGAATCTGAATATCTCAATGCACAGACATCCTGTACTACTGTCACTAGTCCTTGACCCCCTTTTCTTCTTCACTGATCATGGTCTCATGCATGCATGCCATGGCGCAGGCCTGTACCGGTACCGCGTGGGCGACATCCTGCAGGTGTCGGGGTTCCACAACGCGGCGCCGCAGTTCCGGTTCGTGCACCGCCGCAACGTGGTGCTCAGCGTGGACACCGACAAGACCTCCGAGGACGACCTCCTCCGCGCCGTCACCGCCGCCAAGCGCCTCCTGGCGCCGCTCGGCGCCATCCTCTCTGAGTACACGGCCTACGCCGACACGGCGTCCATCCCGGGCCACTACGTCCTCTTCTGGGAGCTGACCCCGCCGCCGCCGCCGCCGCCGCTGCGCGCCGACGACTCTTGCGACGCCGGCGCCGAAGCCGAGGCCGCGGCCCGCGTCATGGCCGCGTGCTGCGCCGCGGTGGAGGCCGGGCTGGACGCCGTGTACCGGCGGTGCCGGAGCCGCGACCGGTCCGTGGGCCCGCTGGAGATCCGCGTGGTGGGCCCCGGCGCCTTCGACGCGCTCATGGATCTCTGCGTCTCCCACGGCTCCTCCGTGAACCAGTACAAGACGCCGCGCTGCATCAAGCACCCCGACGCCATCGCCGTCCTGGAGGCGCGCGTCGTCGGCAGGTTCTTCAGCGACGCCGTGCCGCACTGGGAGCCGTTCCAGGCCGCCGGCGCCGACGAAGGGGCGCCGGCGTGAGGTGCGTCGTCGTCTCACGCGCATAAGAGGGCCCGGCCGGCGGCGCACGGACGGCTTCGATTCCCTTGATCACGTAGATATAATTTTTTATTAATTGTCGATGTGCATGATGTGATGTTCAGTAGTTCGCGGGAATGCGTGAATCGTGATGCGTACCGTACGCGTGTTATCGCTCTAGTGTTGTTCATTGCATTTGAGATTGATCATATCATAATATCATTTGTTCTTGCCAACTGGTCATTGGCTCACTAGTGTTGTCATCAACTGTTGGTAAATCTTAGAGTGATGTTGGCCCCTGAGATTGATTGCATTTGAGATGGATCATACTCAGGGATGGGCTCAAGATTTAAAAGGTGGGTATTCGAATTTTCAACTAGTGCTAAAAAAAATTTAGCGGATCCAAGTACGTACTAGTAGCACAGGCCTGCAGTGCCAGCGCCGCCGACCCGCCGTTGCTGACTCACTATGCGCCTTGGCCTACGTGCGCCTGTGTCAGCGCCGCACGCTCACGCCACTTTGCTGGCCACCCAGCGTGGCTCGCCTCGCCTCGGCTCTAGGGCCCGGTGGCCACCTGCCCTCCCGCTCGCAATAAGGGTTTAGCGTTTTATCCCCTGCTGCGGGGGACGCTAAACGCCACGGGATGGTAGCGTTCGAGCGCTTGAACGGGAAATCTAGGGGAGGTAGAGGAAGACGGTATGCGCCACGTCAGCTGGTCCCAACTGTCGCCGCCTCTGCTCCGCCTTCTCCACCGCCGCGAGGAGCCACCGTTCTCCATCGCGCTACCATGAGAGAGAGGGAGGTGGAGGGGGCGCCCGCATGGACCAGCCACGGCCGAAGAGGAGGGAGGGACAGAGGAGGCCGGCGTGCTCGACGAGTCGAAGGAGCAGGGGAGTAGGGACGTCGGCGGCGCATGGATCCGGCCGGCGGCGCCTAGATCCGCACCGCCCTCAAATCCTCCCTGCCGGCCTGCACCCCGAAGGGAGGCCGTCACCACCAGCCGCCGTTGAGGGAGGCCGTAGGAGGGGCGCGTCGGCGAGGGGGCTCGAGCCCGAGCCTGGCCGCGGGGAGCCGAGATCCGAGGGGGATGTAGGGGCCATCACCAGCGCGCGCGCCACTGCGAGGCCGATGACGCCCGTGCGCGCCACCACGGCGTCCGCCGCCTCTCCCGCGATGCCCTGCCGGCCGCCACCAGGGCGAGCATGAGAGGCGGCACGCGCGCTCGCCGGAGATGGAGGCCGTGGGCTCCAGCGTGCGGGCCGCCATGGCCTCTGCTGCGGCCGGCCCTTCGCGGGCTCCGACGTGCGGGCCGCCATGGCCTCTGCCCGGCCGCCACGGCCACCCCTTCGGTGCGGGCCACCATGGCCTCTGCCGCCACCGCCTGTCGCTGCAGTGGCGGAGGTAGATGGTGGTCGAGGCGATGAAGACGAACACCGCGACGACGGCCGCGAGGAGCGCGACCATGGCCATGCTAACCTAGTCCTGGGCGGCGGGGCGTCGCCGCCAGATCCGGCTCGCTCCCGCCGCGAGGACTGGCCATCGATTCGGAGAAGAAGAGGTGCGAGCAGAGGGCGGCACGGATGGAGGACAGCCGGCGCGGGAGGGATGGCCGCCGGGAGGACGGCCGCCGCTGGAGGAGGCTCGGAACAGGGGAGGGGCCGAGCTCCGCGCGCCGGCCGCCTGCTCCACTTTCTGGCGCCGAGCCGCCGCCGTCGCGCGTGGGAGCGAGCTCCGCGCGCCGCGCCGCCGTGGATCTCATCGGAGAGAGAGAGGGGCAGAGGAGCATAGGACCGCGGGAGGGAGGGCGACGGGGAGTAAAAAAATGAAATGGGAGGCTGACGTATGGGCCCCACGAATGGGTAGTTTGTATAGATGATGAATATAGATGATGAATGGGTGCAGGAAAACTATTTATAGAGGAGAAAATTTTGATGACCAAATAAGAATATTTTTTTAGAGGATGAATTTAGAGTACACGAGTGCGGACATGACTCCCCTGTCTGCAGCGTCACTTGCCTAGTGTCTGCCCGTTGCCCGCACCCCACAACCGTCCGCCACCGCCGCCCCCTACCTACTGCTGCCGGCCGGCGGGTAGGGGTTCTTTGAGTCGAGCCTGGTCTGGTCGAGTGAGGGTTTGAAGCAGACCATAGGGAGAGAGGCAGAGAGCGCTCAAGTAGGATGTGGGGGAGAGGGATAAGCTGGCGAGTGGGCTGATTTTAGAGCTGTTCGTCCATTTCAAGAAAGGGCGTGGGAGGAATGTTATTTTCTTATTTCATAAATACACATACATGTATATAAAATTTTAATGTGAAATTTGAACATAGAAAAATTAAAATGATTGTATGGCAATATTCACAAAAAAATCGATGGAAAACATAAATAGATGGCCCTAGTGAACGTTGATGTGGAATTTGATATAATGGGTTCTTATATGATGCGGATAACTTCCATGCTAAGAGAAATAGAGTTAATGACTTTAGTGGATGTCATCTATATAGGCTATATAGATGATATGAATTTTACTTACATGTTATTTTTTATCAGAATCTGGTAGAAATCAATAAACTATCAGAAGTAACATCAATAGAATATTTGATTACATTATAAAAGAATAGGTGCTCAAAGAAATAGAGTATGTATATGAGTCTTTACATTAATAGATTAAAGATTAAAAATATTACAAAAATAGAGTATGTATATGGCTTTACGTTAATAGATTAAATATTAAAAGTATTACACATAGTAGAGGTCATATGGACATTTTCTTGTTTACTGAATCTCGTAAAAATCGATAAGCTAAAAGAAGAAACACCAATAGAGTATTTGATCATATTATAGAAGAATAGGAGATGAAAAAATAACGTATGTATATGATTTTACTTTAGTTAATTAAAGATTAAAAGTATTGCATATTGTAGAGATGACATGAATATTTTTTTGTAATTAATAAGGTAGTTGAAAGTTAGTGGGACACTTAGCGGAGAATGAGGTGGACACTTTGCATGAAGAGAAAAATAGTTAGTGTGTGCTATCTATATAGGATATATAGATATACATGATTTTTTAAGAAAATAATAGGTATTCAATTAATACCCTTCGAAACCAGGTGGGCCCCGCCCAGATCATATGATCATGTCCTTTGATTAGTAAGAGCATTGAAGTTTATTCACAATGCATTGGTCTCTGTCTCTCGGATGGGCTTATTCCTCACAGGCAGGGATATCATGGAGGCCCATTATTGATGGTTGGCCGGGGCGGGGTGTTTCGTTGGAACAGGCAAGGTTTTCGTTTTAGCTGGTATTTAATAATGATGTTGCTATTTGTTTTTAAATCATTTTTGAGCAATGATATAATAACAAGCCAATTCAAAAAAGTAAAATGAGTGATAATATAACCTGTTCCTAATAAAATAGATAGTAAAAGAAAATCATTTCGATTTTAGCTAGTATCAAAAGCGAAGAGCATGAAGCACGTGTTTCTCGCATGACTTTTCCTTGGTGGCCAAATAAAAAGATGTAAATGGATTGGACACGGTGGATATAGTCAATATCATATTTTTTTCTTCTCATTTTCCGGAGCCTAGCCATCGGATATAGATAAGAATGCTATGATAACTTCTGATGACATTCGCCATCACAGAATAACATTGTTCACTTTAGGAATGAAGGTACAATAAATCTTAGCATTCGATGTTGTAAATACTACATGAAGTTATGAGGTAGCTATTATATAAGAAAATAATTCACATTTCTCACATTTACTAGTAAATGCTATGATAACTTCTTGCATATGCACATTCTTCTTTGGATAAATTGTCTGAACAGAACATAATAGTTAATTGTTGGACATGCTAGCGATAATAAGATTTTCCCCTTCCCTCAAATATTTTCCACAACACAATATAATACACCAACATTTAAAAATTGGGATCTTTCAAACAATCACCTAATGAATAAATCGACGGCTACCCGGCCACACATCAGCATTCAAGGAGACAACCAAAGGAACCTAAGAGCTATATACTTCCTCCTTCCACTTTTATAAGATATAGTAATAGTATAATATCGCACGATCTTCTCAATAACTCTTTGATAGTTTATTTATTATTTATGATTATAAACTTATAATCACAGTAATGTATATTTGATTACGAATCCAATCATATAACCCTGGAGTAGTTGATTAGAACGTGCCTGATCACGTGTTTCGTTAAGAGGATCGAAGAAACAATTTTGTACAGCGACAAAAATATTACACTTGGATGAAGCTGAGCTTCATATGGAGAGTGTCGAGGTCGCCTTTTCGACGACCTTCCGACACGAGCCAAGGAAAACCATGACTACGAAAATATCATTTATTTGCAGAGACGTCGAGGTTGTCATGCCATTGCAACAGACTTTACGAAAATAGCAAAGAAGCACCACTAGTACTTGTCTACGTGTGTGCCATGTCGCAGACCCACCTTCTCATCGGGCGTGGTGCGCTCCGGTTCGAGCACCAGCGAATCTGAAATACATATGCAAAATTATGAACTGGGATCCTAGTGGTTTAGTAATAACTACTATAAAAATAACATATATGTTATAACATAGTACATGTGTAAACGAGATATTTCAAGAATTATCATACCTATTCATTATTGAACTCTTCTTTGCATGATCTTCATTTGAAGAACGTCATTCTTTGAGTGCTTTTTGAAATGAATTATTCAATTATATGCTCATAATCAATCTTCTCCATATCATGAAGTGTTAAATTAAGGCTATGGCAACCACAAGCAGAATAAAAGGCTCTAGGATTTACATTGAGGAGTTTCTTTTGTACTCCTTGATTTTTTTCCTTTCATATTTGACCCATTATCATAGTATTTGGTGCAATGCCCTGATCAAGCGTCTGATTAAGAGGAGGGAGAAACTTGTGGTTCCTTTCTAATAAATCTTTCTATTGCCCCTTTTTGAGATTGAATTAGTTCATCTATACTCTGTTTCCTTTGACACTTTTGATAACCTGATGCATATTTTCTAGAAGACATGACTAACACTAGAAACAACAAATTAATAGATGCATTTGGAACTAGTAACCATCGATATAATTATTCCATGAAATTAAAAAACAACATTGTGTCGGTGATGGCGATTACCTTCAATGCCTTCTCAATCCAACTGATACTGGCAGGCATAGCCACCGCACCAACCAGGGCGCCAGGCCACGCGAACGGGACGCCTGGGCGCTGCGTCGTTCGATCACCGCTCGGTCGATGTGGCCTGCGAGTGCCCAGCGAAGTTTGGAAGGCGGAAGTGCAGACGTCACAACTCACGTCATGCCGGGCGAGCGGTGATGGCGGAAGCGGAAATGATCACGCTGTGGTTTGCGAATTGGATCGAAAGATAATGATCGAGCGGCACGTTTCCTCTTCTGCGATATATTTGGGCCCTAGTTTACTTCGTATCAGGCTAAAAGACAACTAAAACAAAGCCGACTATATAACTATATCTATTATACTCATTATATTTTGTGTGCCCCTGAAATTTGGGGATCCTATGTGGTCACATGGGCTAGACAGGCCTAAAAATGGGCCTAGCGGGGAGGTCTGGGCCCGGACCACCCACACTTCTTGAGAGCACATCCTGGACACAAGCATGGAGCCACAATGGTACTGTGACGTACCCGTCTGCAAAGTCCTAAGTCATGTCATCGACCTTCAGGACTAGGTTTAATAGTACCAGAGGGCTAATATCAGTGCCTTGGCTACAACATTTTACTGGTCTTCAGAACACAAGTTTTGAAAAAGACATATACACAAGTGTTACATTTGGCAGCAGTAATTCTGGCCACCGCCAAACCAAGCCTTAATAAAGTAATATACAATGTGAACGACAGTACAAGTGAAAGCAATGGATTTGGTTCAATAGGAAATACGAAAGCCTCGTAAAATTATCAGTCAAATTACTAGGACCTTAAGTACAGTAACAAGGACCTATCTGCAGAAGAACAGCTATCTTGAGGCCGCCAATCTTCAGCTATGCGCTAAGTGGGTGTCACATCCGATTTTAAGAACAAAATCGAATGCATAACTATATGTATGCTAGGATCAAGTTTCATACATATAGAGACATTATAACTGAATAATCAGTAACAGTGTCACGTAAAAAAATTACAACTATTAAAAGACTATCAGAGTTATACAGCTTATCCTGGAAATGAAGGCTTCAACTTCACAGGCAATCGACTGGGGGTTGCGCACGTCTAGAACTCAGCATCATCTTCAAAAGACTTCATACACCTTCTCCTTCTGAGCAGCAGTAAGCAAGGATGAGTACACTTATAGTTGGTACTCAGCAAGGCCCCAAGAAATAACCAGAATGTGATTTATATCCATCTTTAAATTTATTAATCATGTGAGGGTCCAAGCCGCTCATGACCATGAGCACGGCTAACCGGTTAGTTTTAACTCTGCAGAGGTTGTACACTTTCCCCACAATTCGTGTTCCTCTATGTCGCCAGGATTTGCAAGGCCCTTAAACACTTCCTTTGGTGAGTGGCGAGAGGTTCACTACGAGGCCTTTACAAACATTCCCTAACAAGTGACAGTCCGCTAAGGTTTCAAGTCAAAGCAGTCATAACCCTCCCTAATGGTCAGCTCCTTAGCAAAGCCTGCTACCCCAAGAGGGCCGAGCTATACCCCGTCGATGCAACCCCTCTTGCCCTTTCGGTAAGACTGTCCCAAGCTAGAGTTTCTAATTAATTAGCCAAGACCAGAGCCATGTAGTATTGTGGTTGTACTATTTTTCTAGGTGGTTCTCTATGTTCCAATTAAAACATATGATCTTGTTTAACAACATAACCATAGAACATGAAGTAACATAGGTAGCATTTGTATCAAGTATCTCTAACCATGATCCAAGTATAAGCAACTAGCATAGCTACCCAACATAAATAAAGTTTCCGGGTTGATCAAGGCATGGGTAAACAATCTAGGTAAAATTCTTAATTGTGTTCCCATCATATTATAGACACATGCATGCAATAAAATAAATGTGAAATAAATTGTGAATTATTTGGGACAAAAGTATGATCAAGGGGCCACTTGCCTTTCTCCAACGAAAAGCTACTCTTACTGCTCTTCAACTCTTGCTCATACAAAGTGTCTTGATTCTTCAAGCTTCAAAGAACGATCCTTCTACTCGAAGCAATCATCGGGCAACATACAAAGCAAACAATAAGTACAACTAAGAACAGTACACCAAAACAAAAGAAAGACTTTAAAAGAACACACTAAAAGATAGGGCTTGTTGCTACGGTTACTACAGGGCAAGAAACGCGGAAAACTGAGGTAGGGTTGAAAAGAAACAGCTATCGGAAGATTTGAATTATCAAAGAAACAAAAGAACTCTAAGCTTTATTTATTAGAAACCACATGTGAAGGACATTTAAAAGAAACACATTATATTTGCATTTATAAAATCGAAGTGAATCTTATTCAAATTTTATACATAATTGTCTACCTATAAATTATACTAATTAAACAATTAATTAGAGAGCAGATATGTGAGAGCATCTAAACACATATATTTAGAATTTGGTTGAACTAAGCAAATTTTATACATGTTTAAGTTGTTATAAATCAAATTATCATTAATTATAAAAGCCAGAGTAAAGACTTAACTATCTTTTAATTAGAAAAGCTTGATGAAAGAAAATTAATCGAATTAAATTTATATTTGATTTTAAAACAAGAACTACAGCAAAACGATACTACTAAACGTTAGGTTAGTCTATTAGAAGACTAACGCAACAAAAACGGACTAAAACGGGTCTAAGACAAAGAAGTTATGGCCAAAACAAGGCTCTAAGGGTTTGTTTTTAAAGGTTTGATCTTCCAGGGGCTAGAGTTGAAGAAAACAGGGAATAAAATGAAATTAAACCTAATACGCAGGGGTTAGTTTGCAAAGCTTAGGTCCTTGGACGGCGGGTTGAATTTTATAAAAGGACAAGGGTTAAAACAGAAGAAACATGCCTGATTTGTAAATATTTTTTTAACAATAAAGGATTGCGGGTTGATTTAATAAAACATAAGGGGCTCTTTTGCAAATTGTCCGAGGGTTGACCGGTATCCAACCGATTGACCTCGGTCAGATCGTATCTGGACTGTCGAAAACAGATCGGGCGGCTCAAGGGTTTGGGTGGCGGCGCCGGTGACAGCTATCGGCGGCGCACGGCGGCGGGCTCGCCGGAGAACCAAGTAATTGCAGTTCTGGCCATCGTTCCGCTCGGTTTTAGGTCAAGGAGGACGAGGAAATCTCGGCGAACATGATTTAGGTCTTGAGAAGAGGTGCCATCACGGCGGAGGGTGCGCTCAACGTGGAAGTGGTCCGGCGGAGCTCCGGCGACGAGAATTGAGCGGAGGAGAGTAGGATTAAGGGCAAAAAGAGGGGCTCTACCTCGCTTACCCTTCGGTGAAGCTTCGGCGACGGTAGGAAACTACAGGGATGTGGCGGCACGGCGGTGCAGCGGCGGCGACCCGAGCTCGTGTGGAGCTCCAATGGCAGTGGCAATTAGGGTTTGGGGTAGGGGCGGCGGCTGCGGGTAAAAGGGATCAGGGGGGGTTGCGGTGCGCTATAAATAGAGGCGGCCAGGGATCCTTGGAGTGCGCGCCAAGGCAGCAACGAGGCGGGCGGCGGCGGGACTTGGCCTCGGGTCGAGTCCAACTCGGACCCGACGTTGAGGACACCCCTGGCAGGCGGGGCCCGCCTAGCGGGGAGAGGCGGGGGGGGGGGGGGGGGGGGGGGGAGGTCGGAACGGGCTGGGCCGGGAAGAAAAGAGAGTGGGCCGGCGGGGAGTTTTGGGCTGCGAGGAAAAAGGAAAAGAAAGAGGGAGAGAGAGATGGGCCGGGCTGAAATCAAAGAGAGGAAAAAGAGATGGCTTTGCATTTTTTTGAAACTATTTCAAACAATTCAATTCAAATTTAAATTGAACAACAAGCAATAAAATTATGCAAAAGAAAAATGAATGCAACACAAGAAGAACAACTTTATTTATTTTTAATTTTAATTTTAGTCACATCCTGAAATTCAAAAATTTCAGGGTGTGACAGTGGGAGAAGTGACTAATATAATAAAAAAAGGTAAGGATCTAGAATAGCTCAAACCAGTTCACCATAGATAAGCGTGACATAAACTTGGGTTATGTGTAGCCAAAGATATCTGTCTGAACAATATCTGGGATCTTAAAGATGTTGAAGCTGTATCTGTCTGAACAATATCTAGGCTCTCAAAGATGTTAAAGCTGGTTGCCGGAGGGCAGACGGCCCCCCACAGGCAGCGGCATATGCATCCACAAGCCCAGTGACAGCGTCCTTATGACAGTCGATGAACCTCAATCTGAAACTCTTCTCTCCCATTCTAGCTATTGAGTAAAAGCTCACATTGGTCTCCAGCAATCCCTTTGTGAGCAGGATCTTCATGACACAATGCCGGGGCACTAGCCGCTTCTCCAAGCTGTGTGCGAACCATAGACCTTTCCAGAATGTACCGTGGCTCCAGCCCAACGTCATTGATCAAGAACTGAATTTTGCGGAGAAGACTCTGTTCAGACAATATCAAAATGGCTGGTACCTTGTACACTGCAATGGCAACTTCGTTCTTGGAGCAACCAAGAGTTCTCCTAAAAAACTCAAGCCTGGCAGCATCCTTCTGTTTGGTGGTATAGGAGTGAGCCGACACGACATGCTTGAACATCCCGGAGCTGCAGGGCACCCCTAGCTCTTCAGCGCGCAGCAAGACCTCCTGCACACGCTCCGGATTGAACGTAAGCAGCCGCGCATTCCTTGAGCTCATCTGGTCAATATCTCGAACATTTAGGACGCGCTGGCGAAGCAAGGCGATGTTAGGCTTGACCACCCTATCAAGGTCCGCGGTTAGAAGGGAGTTGGTCCCTTCATGAACAATAGTAGCTTCTCGAATGAGCCAAAGAAGTCGACGTAGAACTGGTTAAGGAGGTGACGGCGTTTGTAGAGGTCCTCTACTGCAGGTTGCTCTTCCAGTTGAATGATCACTATGACTGTTGGAGGAGGTGCAGGCGGGTCTTGCTCGATAGCAGCTTGAGCGTCTGTGACTCCGGGAGGAGTAATTTCCATGTTGTCGGAAAGGTACTCGTCGTAGTCATTAGAATTGTAGTCATCGAGGTTAAGACGCTCTGTCGAGTCATCCTCTGGTTCATGGACTTCGGAGATGCAAACCATGAAAATTTCACGACAAGATCCTGAATTTATTGGGCTTGTTTGCTTGCTGATGGGTCTAGGGAGGTGCTCTACTGGAAGAGGAGATCTATTGGCTGAGGGCTGAAAGCCTTAGGATCTTGTGTCTTCTTCCAGCGCACTGTCTGTCCTTGCGGTGTGACATATATGACCAAGTTTGGGAGGGAGTCCTAATCGGACTTGGAATTTTTAGTCGAGTTGGATTTGACTTCCTTGCTGTACTGGATTAGGTCATCTAGTGGATCCTCCGAGTTGTAAGAGTACTCGGAGTCGGAATCGGTTAGGCCATCAATTTTGGAATATGTGTGCTTTGGGTGAGTGAGAAGCGGGATGCCCATCTCTACACGGAGGACATTCTCATTCATCCAATGAAACCACGATTGTGTAGGAGTTAATCCTTCCGGCTCTTTAATCTAGGGTTTGTCAAAAATCGACTTGCTGGATTGTTTGGGAGCTTTGGATTTTCCCTTTTTAAGCTTGACTAGTTTCCAGAGAGCGTCTGCCATCTGGGGTGGATGGGCCATAGCATCCAAAAATAAGCCGATGTTATCTGACCAGTCTTCAAGATCGTCGAATAATTCAAAGTTGTCGAGACTTTCCATGAACTGATCAAAGTCCTGATCGAAAAGGGGATCAGAAATATCAGTTGGTTCAGGAGTCGACTTGTGAGCAGGTTTTGGTGAAGGATTCTGGAGTTTCCTGAAAGGAGGCGGTCCCATCTGAACAAGCCGAGGGTTTGCTCCTTCAGGTTTCCCGCAGATTCCTCCTCCCGAATTCTGCTTCTTGTTTTGCAGAGTATTTTCAGCCATCTTGATGCAGTCAATGAGCTTAGAATATACTCGATCGGTGCCTGAGAGTATATCGCCCGACCGTTCTTGTGGTGGGTTCAATGCTTTAGGGTTCTGCTGTTTTTTGGATGAGCCAAGAGCTGATTCTGCAAGCTTGATGCACCTCGCTATTGGTCGTGAGACCTGATCTACTCTATCGAGTAGTTCCGTATTGATGATCTTGGGGCGTTTGATTGACTTGAGGTAAGTCACGTATTTTCTGAGAGTTTCAGAAAAGTGAGGATTTTCGGAATTAGATTTTGCATCAAACTCGGCTGACTCGTGGGTTCGAGTTGGAGTTGACATGTTTTCTGTGGTATCCGAACTGAGCTCGAGTAGAGCTTGTTTCCCGTCGAGTTCTGCAACCATGCAGGTTTTGGCGGGTTGGTTGGTGGTTTTCGATTCATGTGTTTTAGGCGCGATCAGGTGGCTGGAGAAGCCGCCCGATCCATCGGCCGTGCTGGTCCAGGAACCGAAAACAAGTGTTGTGCCCTTAGGCACGTTGTTGCCGTCGCTTGATATGGCCATCAAATTCGCTGATGATCTCGCCGAATCCCCTACCTGACGCGCCAGCTGTCGGTGTTTACCGCCAAGCCTGCTCAGGGATACCCTTAGCAGTAAGGTTTGTAGGTAGGGATCGACTGCTCTGGAACTCGATGGTGCAAGGAACACAAAGATTTAGACAGGTTCGGGCCGCGAGTTGCGTAATACCCTATGTCCTCTGTGGTTGTCTGTGGTTGTTTGCCCCCTACCTACTGCTGCCGGCCGGCGGGTAGGGGTTCTTTGAGTCGAGCCTGGTCTGGTCGAGTGAGGGTTTGAAGCAGACCATAGGGAGAGAGGCAGAGAGCGCTCAAGTAGGATGTGGGGGAGAGGGATAAGCTGGCGAGTGGGCTGATTTTAGAGCTGTTCGGTCCATTTCAAGAAAGGGCGTGGGAGGAATGTTATTTTCTTATTTCATAAATACACATACATGTATATAAAATTTTAATGTGAAATTTGAACGTAGAAAAATTAAGATGATTGTATGGCAACATTCACAAAAAAATCGATAGAAAACATAAATAGATGGCCCTAATAGATATTGATGTGACATTTGATATAATGGGTTCTTATATGATGCGGATAACTTGCATGTTAAGAGAAATAGAGTTAATGATTTTAGTGGGTGCCATCTATATAGATGATATGAATTTTACTTGTATGTTATTTTTTATCAGAATCTGGTAGAAATCGATAAACTAACAGAAGTAACATCAATAGAATATTTGATCACATTATAAAAGAATAGGTGCTCAAACAAATAGAGTATGTATATGAGTCTTTACATTAATAGATTAAAGATTAAAAATATTATAAAAATAGAGTATGTATATGACTTTACGTTAATAGATTAAAGATTAAAAGTATTACACATAGTAGAGGTCATATGGACATTTTCTTGTTTATTGAATCTCGTAAAAATCGATAAGCTAAAAAAAGAAACACCAATAGAGTATTTGATCACATTATAGAAGAATAGGTGATGAAAAAATAGCGTATGTATATGATTTTACTTTAGTTAATTAAAGATTAAAAGTATTGCATATTGTAGAGATGACATGAATATTTTTTGTAATTAATAAGATAGTTGAAAGTTAGTGGAATACTTAGCGGAGGTGGACACCTTACATGAAGAGAGAAATAGTTAATGAGTGCTATCTATATAGGATATATAGATATACATGATTTTTTAAGAAAATAATAGGTATTCAATTAATACCCTTCGAAACCAGGTGGGCCCCGCCCAGATCATATGATCATGTCCTTTGATTAGTAAAGAGCCTTGAAGTTTATTCACAATGCTTGGGTCTCTGTCTCTCGGATGGGCTTATTCCTCACAGGCAGGGATATCATGGAGGCCCATTAATGATGGTTGGCCGGGCCGGGGTCTTTCGTTGGAACAGGCAAGGTTTTCGTTTTAGCTGGTATTTAATAATGATGTTGCCATTTGTTTTTAAATCAATTTTGAGCAATGATATAATAACAAGCCAATTCAAAAAAGTAAAATGAGTGATAATACAACCTGTTCCTAATAAAAGAGATAGTAAAAGAAAATCATTTTGATTTTAGCTAGTATCAAAAGCGAAGAGCATGAAGCACGTGTCTCTCGCATGACTTTTCCTCGATGGCCAAATAAAAAGATGTAAATGGATTGGACACGGTGGATATAGTCAATATCATTTTTTTCTTCTTCTCATTTTCCGGAGCCTAGCCATCGGATATAGATAAGAATGCTATGATAACTTCTGATGACATTCGCCATCACAGAATAACATTGTTCACTTTAGGAATGAAGGTACAATAAATCTTATCATTCGATGTTGTAA
Source organism: Panicum virgatum (assembly GCF_016808335.1). NCBI lineage: Eukaryota > Viridiplantae > Streptophyta > Magnoliopsida > Poales > Poaceae > Panicum > Panicum virgatum. The sequence continues at coordinate 37,096,004 of NC_053152.1, forward strand.
ATACTACATGAAGTTATGAGGTAGCTATTATATAAGAAAATAACTCACATTTCTCACATTTACTAGTAAATGCTATGATAACTTCTTGCATATGCACATTCTTCTTTGGATAAATTGTCTGAACAAAATATAATAGTTAATTGTTGGACATACTAGCGATAATAAGATTTTCCCCTTCCCTCAAATATTTTCCACAACACAATATAATACACCGACCTTTAAAAATTGGGATCTTTCAAACAATCACCTAATGAATAAATCGACGGCTACCCGGCCACACATCAGCATTCAAGGAGACAACCAAAGGAACCTAAGAGCTATATACTTCCTCCTTCCACTTTTATAAGATATAGTAATAGTATAATATCGCACGATCTTCTCAATAACACTTTGATAGTTTATTTATTATTTATGATTATAAACTTATAATCACAGCAATGTATATTTGATTACGAATCCAATCATATAACCCTGGAGTAGTTGATTAGAATGTGCCTGATCACGTGTTTCGTTAAGAGGATCGAAGAAACAATTTTGTACAGCGACAAAAATATTACACTTGGACGAAGCTGAGCTTCATATGGAGAGTGTCGAGGTCGCCTTTTCGACGACCTTCCGACACGAGCCAAGGAAGACCATGACTACGAAAATATCATTTATATGCAGAGACGTCGAGGTTGTCATGCCATTGCAACAGACTTTACGAAAATAGCAAAGAAGCACCACTAGTACTTGTCTACGTGGGTGCCATGTCGCAACCCCACCTTCTCCTCGTCGGGCGTGGTGCGCTCCGGTTCGAGCACCAGCGAATCTGAAATACATATGCGAAATTATGAACTGGGATCCTAGTGGTTTAGTAATAACTACTATAAAAACAACATATACGTTATAACATAGTACATGTGTAAACGAGATATTTCAAGAATTATCATACCTATTCATTATTCAACTCTTCTTTGCATGATCTTCATTTGAAGAACGTCATTCTTTGAGTGCTTTTTGAAATGAATTATTCAATTATATGCTCATAATCAATCTTCTCCATATCATGAAGTGTTAAATTAAGGCTATGGCAACCACAAGCAGAATAAAAGGCTCTAGGATTTACATTGAGGAGTTTCTTTTGTACTCCTTGATTTTTTTCCTTTCATATTTGACCCATTATCATAGTATTTGGTGCAATGCCCTGATCAAGCGTCTGATTAAGAGGAGGGAGAAACTTGTGGTTTCTTTCTAATAAATCTTTCTATTGCCCCTTTTTGAGATTGAATTAGTTCATCTATACTCTGTTTCCTTTGACACTTTTGATAACCTGATGCATATTTTCTAGAAGACATGACTAACAATAGAAACAACAAATTAATAGATGCATTTGGAACTAGTAATCATCGATATAATTATTCCATGAAATTAAAAAAACATCATTGTGTCGGAGATGGCGATTACCTTCAATGCCTTCTCAATCCAACTGATGCTGGCAGGCATAGCCACCGCACCAACCAGGGCGCCAGGCCACGCGAGCGGGACGCCTGGGCGCTGTGTCGCTCGATCACCGCTCGGTCGATGTGGCCTGCGAGTGCCCAGCGAAGTTTGGAAGGCGGAAGTGCAGACGTCACAACTCGCGTCATGCCTGGCGAGCGGTGATAGCGGAAGCGGAAATGATCACGCTGCGGTTTGCGAATTGGATCGAAAGATAACGATCGAGCGGCACGTTTCCTCTTTCGTGATAATTTGGGCCCTAGTTTGCTCCGTATTAGGCTAAAAGACAACTAAAACAAAGCCGACTATATAACTATATCTATTATACTCATTATATTTTGGGTGCCCCTGAAATTTAGGGATCCTATGTGGTCGCACGGGCTACACAGGCCTAAAAATGGGCCTAGCGGGGAGGTCTGGGCCTGGACCACCCACACTTCTTGAGAGCACATCCTGGACACAAGCACGGAGCCACAACGGTACTGCAACGTGCCCGTCTGCAAAGTCCTAAGTCATGTCATCGACCTTCAGGACTAGGTTTAATAGTACCAGTGGGCTAATATCAGTGCCTTGGCTACAACATTTTACTGGTCTTCAGAACACAAGTTTTGAAATAGACATATACACAAGTGTTACATTTGGCTGCAGTAATTCTGGCCACCGCAAAACCAAGCCTTAATAAAGTAATATACAATGTGAACGACAGTACAAGTGAAAGCAATGGATTTGGTTCAATAGGAAATACGAAAGCCTCGTAAAATTATCAGTCAAATTACTAGGACCTTAAGTACAGTAACAAGGACCTTTCTGCAGAAGAACAGCTATCTTGAGGCCGCCAATCTTCAGCTATGCACTAAGTGGGTGTCACACCCGGTTTTAAGAACAAAACCGAATGCATAACTATATGTATGCTAGGATCAAGTTTCATACATATAGAGATATTATAAGTGAATAATCAGTAACAGTATCACGTAAAAAAATTACAACTATTAAAAGACTATCAGAGTTATACAGCTTATTCTGGAAACGAAGGCTTCAACTTCACAGGCAATCGACTGGGGGTTGCGCACGCCTAGAACTCAGCATCATCTTCAAAAGACTTCATACACCTTCTCCTTCTGAGCAGCAGTAAGCAAGGGTGAGTACACTTATAGTTGGTACTCAGCAAGGCCACAAGAAATAACCAGAATGTGATTTATATCCATTTTTAATTTAATTAATCATGTGAGGGTCCAAGCCGCTCATGACCGTGAGCACAGCTGACCAGTTAGTTTTAACTCTGCAGAGGTTGTACACTTTCCCCACAATTCGTGTTCTCTGTGTCGCCCGGGTTTGCAAGGCCCTTAAACATTTCTTTTGGTGAGTGGCGAGAGGTTCACTACAATGCCTTTACAAAGATTCCCTAACAAGTGACAATCCGCTAAGGTTTCAAGTCAAAGCGGTCATAACCCTCCCTAATGGTCAGCTCCTTAGCAAAGGCCGCTACCCCAAGAGGACCGAGCTATACCCCGTCGATGCAACCCCTCTTGCCCTTTCGGTAAGACTGTCCCAAGCTAGAGTTTCTAATTAATTAGCCAAGACCAGAGCCATATAGTATTGTGGTTGTACTATTTTTCTGGGTGGTTCTCCATGTTCCAATTAAAACATATGATCTTGTTTAACAACATAACCATAGAACATGAAGTAACATAGGTAGCATTTGTATCAAGTATCTCTAACCATGATCCAAGTATAAGCAACTAGCATAACTACCTAACATAAATAAAGTTCCCGGGTTGATCAAGGCATGGGTAAACAATCTAGGTAAAATCCTTAATTGGGTTCCCATCATATTATAGACACATGCATGCAATAAAATAAATGTGAAATAAATTGTGAATTATTTGGGACAAAAGTATGATCAAGGGGCCACTTGCCTTTCTCCAACGAAAAGCTACTCTTACTGCTCTTCAGCTCTTGCTCATACAAAGTGTCTTGATTCTTCAAGCTTCAAACAACGATCCGTCTACTCGAAGCAATCATCGGGCAACATACAAAGCAAACAATTGGTACAACTAAGAACAGTACACCAAAGCAAAAGAAAGGCTTTTAATGAATGCACTAAAAGATAGGGCTCGTTGCTACGGTTGCGACAGCGCAAGAAATGCGGAAAACTGAGTTAGGGTTGAAAAGAAACAGCTATTGGAAGATTTGAATTATCAAAGAAACAAAAGAACTCTAAGCTTTATTTATTAGAAACCACATGTGAAGGACATTTAAAAGAAACACATTATATTTGCATTTATAAAATCGAAGTGAAACTTAGTCTAATTTTATACATAATTGTCTACCTATAAATTATACTAATTAAACAATTAATTAGAGAGCAGATATGTGAGAGCATCTAAACGCATATATTTAGGATTTGGTTGAACTAAGCAAATTTTATACATGTTTAAGTTGTTATTAATCAAATTATCATTAATTATAAAAGCCAGAGTAAAGACTTAACTATCTTTTAATTAGAAAAGCTTGATGAAAGAATATTAATCAAATTAAATTTATATTTGATTTTAAAACAAGAACTATGGCAAAACGACACTATTAAACGATAGCTTAGTCTATTAGAAGACTAACGCAACAAAAACGGACTGAAACGGGTCTAAGACAAAGAAGTTACGGCCAAAACAAGGCTCTAAGGGTTTATTTTTAAAGGTTTGATCTTCCAGGGGCTAGAGTTGAAGAAAACAGGGAATAAAACAAAATTAAACCTAATACGCAGGGGTTAGTTTGCAAACTATTAATGCCATGACGACGACTTGTGCTTGCAGGATGCAATCATATATATGCAAGGAACTAGAGGAAGATATTGTCTACCTATCTTCTATGCATATTACCCAAAGGGCCATCATTGAGTACGATGTTGCAGACATGCACCTTAGGCTGGTGAATTTGGACCCGATGTCGTGAGCCGAAGTCCGGGTTAGAATGCAAGGTGAGCAAAAGTACAGAAAATGACTGTATATCTTACAAGCCATGAAGATGATCCAGGGAAATAGGTGTATCCTTGCCGCGCACCAATTCGGGTAAGTTATAACAATACTTACAATAGCTATTGGGTTCACCGCTTTTCATGTTTCAAGGTTTCAAGATTTGAAATCCATATTGTTTCAATTGTGTAGCTTGGGCATCATGGGCCACTGGATTGTATTTATAATCTATCCTTGGGATGGAAAGACTGTCATATTTGACTCCTTGCGTGAGACGAACAAAGAGGGGTACAAGGATTTCAAAAACTTTCTGCGATAGTAAGTGACGACACATTCTTTTATGCACTCAAAGTACATATCAAATTTCTTGTTGACACTAGTGGTTTGCACACAACGCTTATAGAAAATACGCGGAATACCAGGAATGCTATGATCTGAGGTCCGACCATAAGAAGTAGAAGTGTGGCACAAAATTGCGCATTAGGCGACAATTCCCGGTATGTATGAAGAATCGTATATGCTACTACATCGTGCATGATATTTGTGTCCTAATGACTATGTGTTACATGCATCCAGTGCGCCAAGCAACCTGAAGGCTCAGTCTTGTGTGGATACTATGCTTGTGACTACCTCAGGTCTTGCGGAAGTTACAGCCACAACTAAAGGTAGCTCAAAAAAAATGATTTGTATGTGTTTTCAAATTCAAATTTGAAATGAAATAAGCTTTATTTTTTAATTCTGGAAAATCTTAACTGAGGCGGGCATGTAATAGGCAACCGACTCGGTTAAAAAGTAATAACGGAGGCAGGCATCGTAAGGCAACCGCCTCGGTTAATAAGGAATAATGGAGCCGGTTACCTTAAGAAGAACCGCCTCGGTAAATGCCATGATTAACTGCGACTTTACGTTCGAAGCAGTTGTCCTGTCCTCCTTGATAAACCAATTTTGCCCGCCTCCATTAAGTTTTTTGTAGTAGTGCAAATGAGAATGGATTTTTCCTTCTAAACACTTCGGAGTGCCTTTGCACTATATAGTAAAATGCAGGCGCAGGACGTACGAACCAATAGGCTATAGCAAACAAGTAGGGGTGAAAGTGGTAGGGATAATCTCTGAATCTTGTTATTAATTGACATATGATTTCTCAATAGAAGATTATGGTGGATTGGCATATGATTTCTCAATAGAAGATTATGGTGGGTTGGGTATCCCTGACTTGAGATTATCCATAAGTCCAGTATCTCCCCAAATTAGTGAGTTAGGAAGATGCTGATGTCAAGTCAGGGATACCCAACCCGTCCAGAGGATGCTCATGTTGACGTAGACCCCCATGATGCCTAGGTTCCAACAAGCACATATTTAAACACTTTTTCTTCACATCCTTGTCAATGAGAAAAGCATTACTGTGGCAGATGCTCATGTCATCAATTTGGTGATGTCTTTCAGCAAGAGATTTTCTAGAACAGGTTGGTGGGTATGCTGCTAGGGGTGGTATGAGCATGGCGACTTCTATAAGTTTTAGTGATGACTGTGATGCTGTGATTTTGAACTTTTGAGTCCAGTGGTGTATGCTAATGCTACTCGGTCTAGTCTCTGTATGAAGTTGTCAGCTTCAGGGGAGTCATGTGTAAACTGTAAACTAAATGTGCCAGCTATAGAGTCCATATTTTCCCTTCGCAGTTTGCTAATTGCAGGCATAATGGTGGAATGTAACCTTGTAAAATGCAGATGGGCACACCAATGGAGGAGGATTTGTTTCGGTGTCTGCTGTTACATTGACATGATACCACTTTTATGCTGTCTTGATCAAATTGAGTGGGCGCAGCAACACTTATTTACACGCGCGCAACACTATCACCTCGGCGGTGAACCCCGGCCCGAGTCCCACCAGCAGCCCCCACTCGCACCCCTCCCCTTCACCCTCGCCGTCCAGGTCCAGCCGGCGGCGGCGCACCACCTCCTTGAGGACGAAGAGCACCGTCGGCCCTATCATGTTCCCGTACTCGGTGAGCACATGGTGGCTGACAGCCAGCTTTCCCGGATCCAGCCGGAGCACCTTCTCGTAGCTGTTCATGATCAGGTGGCTCCCCGGGTGCACCACCCAGAAGAGGCTGTTCCACCCACCGCCGCTCGCGAGGCCGAGCGGCGCCACGGAGGCGGCCAGGACCGGCTCGATGTTCTCGGCGACCAGCACCGGCACCTCGGGCGTTGCGAGGCTGTACCCGAGGCCGGCCGCGCCCAAGTCGCCGGTGACGAGGCGCTCGGTGCCCGGGATCGTGGCCTGCGAGGCGGACACCATCTGGAACACGGGGCGCTCGTCGGCCGCGCGGGGGTCGGCGCCCACGACGACGGCGCCGGCGCCGTCCGCGAAGATGGCGTGCGCGGCGGGGCCCTCGGCGCGCGCCTCGTCGGGGGCGTGGAAGGCCATGGCGCTGAGCACGTCGGCGCAGACGGCGAGGACGCGCGCACCGCGGTTGTTCTCGGCGGCGTCCTTGGCGACGCGGAGCGCGGCGGCGCCGCCCGTGCAGCCCTGGAAGTAGATCATGGTGCGCCGCACGGTGGGGCGGAGGCCGAGCAGGGAGGCCACGCGGACGTCGATGCCCGGCATCTGCGCGCCGGAGCTGGTGCTGACGACGAGGTGGGTGATGTCGCCGGCCGGGCGGCCCCACTCGGCAATGGCCTTCGCCGCGGCAGCCGCGGCGAGCTCGGGCAGAGCGGCTGCCACGGCTTGGAGCCTGGCGTCGATGGATGGGAGTGCGGGGTCCAGGATCTCCGGGTGTGCACGGAGGAGATCCTCGGTGACTTGGAAGTAGCGCTTCTTGACACCCACCTGCTCACCTGCACAAGTTAGAGTAGTGCCCATAAACATGCTGAGTATTGTAGCCAACTAACCATACATGTCCATGAGCCAAGCTAATAAGCTATGATGACGACGGGCATCTTTTCTGTACATATAGAAACATAGCTGAATTTATGCGAAATTTCAATTTGAGCTGCTCCTAGGTGGCTAGGTGAGCCATGGGGGTGTTCATAAGGTAAAACTGTGCTACATACAAATAAAAGAATTTCCTCTTATTTGGAACTCTCTTTTCGTATTTTATCAGAAATATCCATTCTAGGTCATAGACTATACTTTTAGCTACTACACTCGAAAAACCGGCATTTTAGACTACACTACAACACTCAAGATTAATTTCCTCTATCAAAGAATCATGAGTTTATTAGCCATATACTCTATTATTTGTTTCTTAGAGTGAGTGCTCGTAATGTTCTAGCCAAAATACCTTTCCCTATAAAATAATTTTTAGTGTAGTAATATACTTTGTTAGAGGGACTGGTTAATCCAAGTTGGCGATCCAAAAAATCCAGTATGTATATAGGTGCGCTGGGGTAAAAGGCTCAGGACGTCCAGTCGTGGGCCCTTTGTGTGGCAGCCAGCAACCCAGCCCTTGTTTAGATGCACTAGAAATTCCAAAACTTTATAAAAAATTTTGTCACATCAAATTTTTGAACGCATACATGAAGTATTAAATGTAGGTAAACAAAATAAATAATTATATAGTTTGTCTACAAAACACAAGACGAATTTTTTGAATCTAATTAATCTATAGTGGAACAATAATTATTAAATACAAACAAAAGAGCTACAATACTTTACATCCAAAACTTTACGCATTTAAATAAGAGGCCAGCTGGCAACCCAGGGGAGAATTTCGAGGGGGAAGAAAGGGATCGGTCATCTTCCCTATGCAGATTGCGTACAGAGGGTTAAAGGATAAAGAACGGGTTTAGTGATCATGAGTTGATGAGGAGGTAGTGGAAAAGTCAGAAGAAAATTATTTTGGCCAACTACTCACTTTTGCAGGAAAGTAACGTCGTCTCGTGGTTAGCACTGGGGTGCCGCACGTAATCTACATGTGAATAAATGTCTTGATCAAAGCATTATTGCTACTTTGAATCCGTCAAACGAATATTATACACAGATAGTACAAATAACACTACCACCTATCGGTCTCAATACAATCAATTGTTCAGAATAAGATCAACACATATGGAAGAGTTGCATGTAAATAAATTTTCTAGAAACTAAGAAGTAATTGGCCAATGCTGCCATCCATATTTATTTTATTATTTTTAATTAATTTATTTATTTCATTGTTAGGACCACACTGCTACGTGCAATCTTCTATACCTATTTCTAAAACGAGTAAGGTTTCCATCTAATTTTTTTGTTTGATCCATTTTATATTATTATCATGGGGCCTTATTATAGTCCATCCCGCATGTGAGTGAGACTAGCCTTTCTTTAATCGGAATCCTAATGTGAATCTGGACAAATCAATCGGAATCATAATAGGACTCATCCATCGTAATCACAATCGGATCTTGGACTATCAATGCCTCACATGATCGCAAAACGGTATGTACACAGAGTGAACGAGCACAAAGTTGGTGATATTATATAGATATATTATATTATCCGTAGCAACGCACGAATACTATACTAGTAAATATTTAAGAGGGTGTTCAATCCAAGTGTTAATATCCCAAAGTGCTAAAACTTAGAACTATTCTGTCCAAACAGATTGCTAATAGGGTAAGCAAAACTTTAGCTAAAAATAAAAAAAAATATCAACGATGTGAGTGCAATATGTGCTAAAATTTAGGACTCAACTTTAACCCATCCAAACACTCACTTAGTAGATACCCAAGTTCTAAGGCTCGATTTCTTTCTTTTTCTTGTTCTTGGTTATTCTGACCAAACGGTGAATCACTTGATTTAGCACCGAGATATAGCAGGACAAAGAGACTAATTGTTTACTGGAGCTGCCACTTGAACATTTCTATCGTCCTCTCAGAAAAATCGGAACGTGCAACGAACTTACATGCTTTCTTCATGGCGTCCTTGAGGTGGGTGAGGTGATCGCTCTTGGTGACCCGGAAGTACCAGTCGGCGTACTCGTCCTGCGGGATGCAGTTCGCTGGGTTCGCCGTGCCGACGGCGAGCACGCACGCGGGGCCGTCGGCGCGCTGTTCCCGCCGGAGCTCGTTGGCCTCCGGCGGCGGTGGAGGGCGCGCGCCGCTGTGTCGGAGAGACGGCGGCGCTGATCGATGTCAGACACAATTGGATTCGATACCCTCCATTCCGATTTAGTCTGAACTGTTGGGTTGTTACCTGTCATTGGGGCGGTCACCGGCGGCGGCGATGCCAGTGGCCGCGCCGCCGTGGCGACCGTTGCTGTGCCCCGGCGGTGGCGGGCAAGGCTGGGCCGCCGCCGCATCGGGAGCGCATGGCAGAGGGGAAGCTTGCTGAGACATCGACGGTCGGCCGGCGGCACTGGATCGGACGGGATGTGTCGACCAGGAACAGCTCTGAGCTCGACGAGCTTGGTTAGACTTGGATCCGGAGGATTTCAAGCGGTCCTTAAATTAGCCTAATGATCCAGAGGGCATCATCAGGATTTGATGCTCTGCCACTACCTACCTCAGTCCTCAAGGTTTACAAAACCGGTGGGAACCGGTCCGGTTTGACTGGTTACCGGTCAAACCGGTCCGGTTCCGGTTTGGGTACCGGCTTAAATTCAAAATTTAAATTTGAATTCAAAAAAATGAAAAATTCCCAAAAAAATTCTAAAAATACTTCAAGGTGCGACGAATCTAATGGTGTCAAATTTTCTCAAAAATTTATTCGTTTAACATACTTTTCGGGGATTTAAAGTTAAACCAAAAAAAAGAAAAGAAAAAAAATGAGACGGCCCATTAAGCCCCACTTGGTAAACCGGTCAAACCGGCCGGTATACCGTTCCAAACCGGTGACACATGCGATTTTAAATTTGGATTTGAATTCAAACCGGTCAAACCGGCCGGTATACCGGTGCGAACCGGTTGAACTGAGTTTTTTGAATTCGAATTTGAATTCGACCGGTACCGACCGGTTTCCGGCCAAACCGGACCGGTATACCGGTACTGGACCCCGGCGATTTGGCCAGTCTGGTCGGTAAATGAAACCCTCGTGCTCAGTGGCTGCAGCTCTGGGCCTCAGAAAGCAACTTATGGAAGTACGCTAATAAAGCACTATAGTAACGAGCTGGCTAGTCAGTAGCCGCATCCGCCGACTTGTGGTGGTTGGTGCCTCGTGCCCAATAGAGCAGGTAGCTACTCCTCTAACCACTCTAACCAACCGATACCAAGATTTTTTTTTTGTTTGCCTATGTTTCTTTTCTTTTCCATTTTTGTTTTAATTAACTCGTATTCCTATTCGTAGCCATTTGCGTATATATAGCAAAAAAAAAGACTATATATATATTATATACACTTGAAATATTACAATTACTTTTAATAATAATTATTTAGTGCTAAAATAAATATTTTAGTTGCAAGTCGCACAATTTTCTATGCGAATATGCGTGCGGGCGAAGTTTCCCACCATTACCAAGATTCAAACCCACAAAATTAGCCTCGTCTGTACCTTCCCCCACCACTGGGCTACACCATCACATGTGACCAACAACTAGATATTTTTTTTATTATCACTTTCAAATATCTTATATAACCCATTTCACAGCTATAATGATCTCAAATGAAAATCTTTTTAACTACAAAGTTTTAGCTGATTGGGACCAACAACTTTCATATATACTATTTTCGATCTGAGGTCATTTGAAAATTTAAAATTCAAACTTATACCATGTATTTGGGTGCCAAGATCATCTCAACTTAAAAAATGTTCAACTACAAATTTGTAGATCTGGTTGAGACCTACAACTTTTGTATAGCCCATTTTTTAGTCTTAGATCATTTAGATTTTTCAAAAATTGCATGATCAAATATTTTAAAAAGTCACAAAGATGACGCGCTTTAATGTTGCACGTCACCTACACTACTACAGCTACCCCTATCACCGCCGGTTCTAAAAGTGCATCACCAACGATTTTGTGTACCGTTGGATTTAAGTCGATGGTGATAGCGGGGCCACCACCGCCGGTTCCAGAACCGGCGGTGATGGAGGGGTTCATCACCGCCGGTTCATAAACCGGCGGTGATGTGTGCGCCAACCGTTGGTGATGTGCACCCATCACTGCCGGTTCGTATCTGGAACCGGTGGTGAAGACCTTTTTCCCATCAAAAAAAATATTTTCATATAATAATATTGCATCATTTGTACAACATATATAATATATAATTATAGCAGCAGAATTCAACCATATGAGCTCATACATCAGATGGCAGCCATGTTGAAGTTGTCAAAATTGAAAAGAACTAGTAATGATAGAACTAGCAATTCATCCTGCTGCCCATATCTAGTTCTGAACCAAAAGACCTTTCAACTTAGAACAGAGAATGCATATTACAAACTGAAATTCAGTAAACACTAGTCTTTTACCACCATTTTCATGTCCCAGGAGTGCCACACACTCAAGTCTAGAAAGAATTACATTGAAGTCTTGCATACATTTTTTTTACGATATCTATAATGCTACTTCTATCTGTCTAAGTGCCTGTCTATTACATATGCAATGCAATAGCAAATTTGGAAAGATTTGGAAGAACCATACCTTGTTAGAGATGCTGCATATAAAAGGCACATGATCAAGCATGCTTTCTATGTAGACAAAACTACAACTGCAACAAGAAAAATGTCATTTCAATTTACCTGATCCCAATGCTACGGACCAGTCCCATAGAAACAAGTTCTTCCATAGCATGGCATGTTGTTTTCAATGAGACAGTGGTATCAATGTCAAGCACACTATCATCACCAAGAGCACTAGAAGTTGTACCAACTCCTGAAGGAAATCAAAATGCTCTATTCAGTGAGACACATACACATTAAATCTTCCTAAATACTATGCAAAATTAAGAGTTAGAATTTACCAGTATGTCTAGTAGCTACTGGGAAGTGAACAAGATAGGGATCAAGATAACCTAGCTGCAGCTTCTTCAAGCTGTCCTTACAGGCTTCAATCACATGACCGTGATCTGAATTCCATAGCTACAGTCATAACAAACAGAGATGTTTCAGTAGAATGAAAAAAAGAAACATTAGTTGTCATCATGCACAATTAGGAATTGGTGGTTTCCTAGTACAGAGAGTAGGGCATTGCAATTTAGATAACCTTGGTTGTGATGAACAGATCCTCCCTCTTGACAATTCTGGTTTGCAAGCTGAGAACACTGAAAGAGGGCACAAGGAAAGTCAAACAATAACATGAAACTGACATGAATGAGACAAGCGGCATCTCAGATTAGTTCACATGACAAGCAGTGGCGGCCACAGCACCTCGGCCATCTGAGCCATCGGAGGCACGACGCCCCGAGGGGAGCGGCGGCCCAAGGTCCCCTGCCACCGGAGACACAGTGCCCGGGGTGAGTGGCGGCGGCGGCGGCCACGGACCTGCGGCCACCGGGACCACCAGGAGCACATGCCCCAGGGCAAGCGACAGCGGCGACCCCTGATATCCGGCTAGGCGTACCTCGGATCCGGCAAGGAGAAGGCCGGATCCAGCCCCGGTGGGCGGCGGCGGTGAAGGGGCGACAAGATTTCCCGCCTGGAGGAGGTGGGAGGCTAGGGGGAAGAGAGAGGTGGGAGGGTGTGGGAGGGGCGAACAGGTGGCTGCCGCTGCCTGCATCGTCGCCGCCGGGGGCGGAGGTGGCGGCAGCGACCAAAGGCGGTCTGGGAGTTAGCGGTGGGGAGGTGGACCGGAGGAGGAGGTGAGTGAGAGGATAAGATTGGGAAAAAATAAAATGAGGGAGAGGATAATATGGGGTGGTGTTCGCATCACCGCCGGTTCGTAACGTCTATCACCGCCGGGTCGTGTTACGAACCGGCGGTGATGCCCATTATATCTATCACCGCCGGTTCGTAATTAGACCCGGCGGTGATGACGGCTATCACCGCCGGCTCCATTTTGAGCCGGCGGTGATAGCACATCACCGCCGGTTAGAATAGAACCGGCGGTGATGAGGCGTTTGGGATAGGGTTTTCTGTAGTAGTGCTATATCATCACAAAGGTGACACACTTTGATGTTACTCGTCACCTTTGTCTTGTCAAAACTACACTAACCTTCAAACCTTCAGTAACTTTATAGGTGACGTGTTTTAATGTTGCCTATCACCTATACGAAACTTATAGGTCACAGGTATAGCCCGTCACCTATAACAAAGGTGACGTACTTTGATGTTGCACGCCACCTTTATCATAACAAAGGTGACGGGCAACACTTCAGGGAGGCCCCCAAGGAATCAAAGGTGACGTGTATCATCTTCACGCGTCGCCCATATAACAAAGTCTTAATTTCTCGGCAATCCGGTGATGCGCGCCCTCTACCTCGACGCCGACTTCCGCAACTTCTGTTAGGGTGACCTCCCCGTTGTGAATTACTGTCGGCACTATAAGCAAAAGGCGGAGGACCTCCGCAACCTTGGCAAGCTGATCTCCGACCGCACTCTCGTCCTCAACATCATTCGTGGCCTCAATGAACAGTTTGCCGTCATCGGCCTCCATCTCCACTGCACCAACCATCTTCGTAGCTCTTGCAGGTCCGGGATGACCTATGAATCGAGGAGTTGTCCATGGCCAAGGCCACTCCTGCCGCTACCCTTTTCACCAGCACCAACAGCGGTAAAGGGCTCCACCTCCGGTGGGAATAGACCGCCAGCCTCCCCTCAAAAGCCATCGCATCCGCAACAGCAGGGGTCCTCCGGATTAGCATCTGGGGGCTCCTCTAGGCGCGGTAAGCGTGGCGGCAAGAAGAACGAGGGCGGTGGCGGTGGCAGCAGTGGCGGCTGCAGCTCCGATGGTGGCTACGGCAGTGGGGTCGCTGGCGGCAGCCATGGCCCCAACTCCAACAAAACGGGCTTAGGGTCGTTCTCCTCAGGCACGCATGGCGACAGCAGCTCAGGGGTGGGCTATTACTAGCCCACCTAAAAAATCCCTAGGTCCATCCACATGTGGCCTGGACCCTGGGGTCTGCCTCGCCCACCGACTGTTGGGCTGGCCAAGCCTCCTCACGCTCGCGTCGCCGGGCCACTTGAACAATGGGCCGGCCAGTGGGGCGTATTGGTTCCAATCCCACCCGTGAGCTATCCCAGGGTCCCTTGTCATACCCGGGGCCGCATGATACTTGACGTAGCACGATCCTGTATGAGGTATAGGGTAGGTGATGATGTCATACTAGTGATGTCATGCACCTATACGCCATGTAACGACCTGTATCATATCGTGTACTAGTCGGATCGGATAGAAACCACCCAGAATGTACTCGAGATAAACTCTACATGGTAAACCGACTTAGGGTTTCCATGTAACCCTGCTCACCGGCCTATATAAGGGCGAGAAGGGACCCCTTTCATTCATCTCAACGCATACCGATACACCCAAGGCAATACAAACCATATAGGTTGCAGGGTATTATGCAACACCTGCGGTCCGAACCTGTATAACTCCTTGTGTAGCTTGTACCATCGTGTTTCTGATCTCAGCACCTTTCCACAATCAGGGGCGAAGCCCAATAGCAGCCTGTTGGTGCCCAGGCACCCCCCTCATTTGCAAAAATTCCTTAGAAACTCTAGAATTCGGCCCTATTGGCACCCCCAAGCCCAATACGAGGCACCCCCAGCCCACCCAACAGTCCAAGAAGCAAACACAGGCAAAAGCCCACAGCTAGCTTCCTTCCGGTCGAAGACTCCCCAAAACCGCATCACGCGAGATCGCCCAGGCAGCGCTTGTTCGCCTCCCTCGACTGCGCTCGCTGGCTTCTCCATCTCACGGTCTCTCCATCGTATGCGGCTCCCTGCCGGCCGCGCGTTCGCCATCCGCGACTCCCCGCCGGGCGCCGGAACCAGCCGCCGCCGACGCCCCTGACCCCTCCTCTGTTCTGTTCATGAGGGAGGTTGAAGAAGGGCGTTTTGCCCTTAGCCCCCTGCCCTCTTCCTTTTTAGTTATGAGCCCCAACCTCTTTATAATCCTTTTTCAAAAGAGACCCTTTCTATTTTTCTTTTTTTGCAAACAAACCCTTCCACTAAATGAAAATAATTCTAAATAGATCCCTGCTCTTTCCAAGAGTGACCCTAACATTTCTGAATATTATAAACAAGCCCCTGCCATCCCAAAACTATTTACAAATAGGCCCTTGGATCCTTGTTTAGACCCTAAACACCCCGTTAACTTATCATTTCATGTGCCAAACAATCTCCGATCGACCTAAAACTTTACCACGCCAATCCTAACATAATTTTGGCCATGCCATTAGAAAACCGCCTAAAAATATTACTCCTATCTCCATATCTTAATTGTTTCCGATTCAAGCTCAACGATAAAACCTTTATTTCTTTTTCTTGATTGTGTGTTTGTTTGTATACGACGTAGATCACGGTGTGAATGAGGGAGAGCCCGTCGACAAGCAGTACTGCGAGCAAGCAAACGAGGACCAGTTCTGCGACCCCGAGCCCGAAGGACAGTACTTCGACCAGTACCTCCCGGAAGGCTTTGAAGATGGCAAGTTTAATCCCATCCTTTGATGCATGTTTTGTCCCAGTTTTTATAAACACAACCCATTAGCCTGTTTTATAAAGTTGCATATATTTTGCCTACTAAAAATATGGTTGGATAGCCACCCCTTGATTTGTTATAACAATTCCTTGACCACCTAGATTAATGTCTGAATGTGTTTTGTTTGGACGTTAATCGCTGCTAGAACGCTTAGGACCTTATACACAATACAACTTGTTTTATAAAGAAAATGTGTGCGTGTGTGGGAAGGGAGAAATGTGGAATTTCGAAAGATGAGTTTAGACAGGATGGATGGCATTTCTGTGTGATTTGCCGATTGGTGTGCTCGTGCCTGTGTGGCAGAGCAAGGAAGGGAGATATCCATCTTGTCACAACTAAGGACCGAGTTGGTGTGTCATCTCACCTAACTCCACTATCGTGCAAACCACTCGACCGTTGAATAGACAACAGCTTAGCATAAACCCCACTAGTTAGTCTGATAGCCATCAGGAGAGCTGAGAGCAACGGGTGATCAAGGAGAAGGAATTAGCTCTGTGTGACTTATGCCCCGGTTAAAACCTCTGTGATAAGTCAATGACCCCTTGATGGATCCTGTGATGGCTAGTCAGGTCTAGCTAAGGTGGGTAATGGCTTTGTTGGTACTTGGTACAAGAAAACTTGCTTTGAAAATCCTTCCTTTTAAATGAACCCCTGCATCAAAATTTGCTTTCCGCAAATAAAACCCTAGCCTCATCGTTGATTTACCCTGTGCATTATATTCTATTTATACCCCCTCTGTGGGTGTGGTTGAAATTGCTGAGTACGTTTGTACTCACCCCATTCTTAATTTATACAGAGGAGGATCCGGACTTCGTTCCCGAAGACATTGAGTAGGGTTTCCGTCCTGCACCCAACCCAACCTTGCCTGTGGATAGGGTCACCCGCAGGAAGTTCCGTATGGCGCAAGACTCTGATGACCCCCTCTTCATAGTTAATATCGCTGTGTGAGTGTTAGTTGTTATCCTCACGATAGTGGCGCTTCACTGCCCATTACCGCGTAGAGTTGTACGGTGATGTACCATCTGATGTAATAAAAGTGTTATCAGTCTCCTGGGACTGATATTGTATCACTTTTAAGTCTTCTCTCATGAGGGGACGCTTCAGGTGGTATCAGAACCGTAGGTTGGCCGTAGGACGTGACCCCTAGGAGCGAGACCCCTTCTCGAGCCTTTTCACATTAGGATTTTTCCTTACTTAATCCTTTTTCCACACAAACACTCATCACTAATTCTTGCCCTGTTCTAGATGGCTGACAATGGATGGAGTGGCGGAATCTGCCACGCAGAGCCCGGCCTTCCTAAGTTATTGATACTCAGCCTGGAACGCGTCGGAGTGGTGGACCCACCAGAGTACGTCTACCGGGAGTACGACTCCAGGGGCACTTTTCGGTGCGACATGATGATCTTCGTGGGAAAGAGCACCCGCTACCCTGACGTGGACCCTTGGTTCGTCTCCACCACTGGCTTTCGCTTCCCGGACACCTACAGAAAAGCCGCCCGAAAAGCCCTGCGACGTCTGCGTGTGATCTACAAGCATCATCTTTAGCAGACTTCTATGGGATTTTTCCCGCCTACTGAAGGAAGAGGACGGTCATGGATTGCCCGGATGAGAGAACTTGGAAGAGAAGAAGAAGACCTAAAATATACGGTCTCCCACCTATCCATCTACCTCACCGGCCTGGATGAACTTTACCGCGAACAGGCGGCACAATTGAAGCACCAAATCCACAGGGCAGAAAAGGCAACCCAAGAACTGGAGGAACAACGGACAAGAGCCGCACGCGCCGAGTATTCCCTAGCTGCTCTCCAAGCCCAATGGCAAGAATACGAGGCTCGCAGAGGAATAGGTGGATGGATAGAAGAAGAAGAAGAACCCGAAGAGACCCATTGGGATAAGGGTACTCAGACCGAAGATGTTATGATGGAGCAGTGTCTTCCCCCAAAGAAACGCCCTATCTAGACCAAAGAAGAGTCCCCATGATAGGACTAGCGCTCCAAGCTAGAACCCTATACTAATAATCGTGTATCCCTGAAATCTGTATCCCACCACGTTGTAATAATAAATACCATCTACCCCCTTTCGTACCCAAATATTTGTGCAAACTTGTTCACCCTATCTTTGTTTTCAGATGGCTGAGGAAGGATGGACCTAGGGCAATTGCCAAGATGCACCTGGTTTCCCCAGCCTCTTGATCAATGCCCTGGAAAGCCTTGGCGTTACGAAACGCCCAAGGTACTACAGCAGAGAGTACAAGCATCATGGTACCCTCCGTTGCAGGGTGATCCTGGTCATCGCCAGAAGTGACCGCTACCCCGCATCCAGTCATGGCGAGTAACCGCCACAGGGTTTAGGCACCAAGACACCTATTCCTTGGCCGTCAGGAAGGTGCTCCGTTATCTATGCTGGATTTTTGAAAGACACCTCGCCCCCACACCAATAAGGTTCTTCCCGCCGGCCATCAGAACCCCAGTTTGGGAAGCTCGTATGAGAAGCCTAGAACGGCGCCGCCATGAAGAAGACTCACTGTACCAAGTGGCTACCTACCTAGCCTCCTTGGATCAGCTCTTTGACGAGCAAGCCAACATTCTGAGGGAACAGACCCATCGAGCCGAGCAAGCAGAACTTGCGGTGAGACTGCAGCAAATCCGGGCAGCCCAAGCCGAGGCAAGGGCCACAGCCGCGGTCAGTAGCGAAGCAGTTGCCCAAGAGAGCCTCAGGTAAGTCCGAGACCGGCGTATGCAAGAATTTACCTGAAGTGGAACACCAGTCCCCGCAATTGGAGAAGACCATATTCTACTCGGGACGCCCATCATAGGATGGGGACCACTCTTGGGAAACCCACAAGCCCAACCCGAGAACCATGAGAGGTCTATTGCCGCCGTTGAAAGAGAAGCTGCTACACAACCCTTGGAAAATGGAAACCTAGAGGACGGCGAGCAAGTACTACTCGCACACTCCGCCCCGGAAGAAGGCTCGCCCCGTGAGTAGAATGCCCGATGCAATCCTAGTGTTGTACCCTCCCAGCCCCTTTGGCTTAAGTTGTACCCTTAAGTGTGACCATGTACCCAGACGTGTAGTATGCATTCTAGTCTTGTCCCCGTGTTGTACCCTCCCTTGCAGTAATAAAGTTGTTTGTGCTTGTTGTTTGCTTATTTGTGTGCTTGTTGTGTGCTTTCGGCGGAAGGAAGATTCTGCCTTTTAAAAAAACAAATTAAACAACTTAAACATCACATAATCTTAATCCCAATCTCACAAAATCTACAGATGGCTTCCCGAAGCGGTACGAGGGCCTCCCGCAACCGGACCCCTGCAGCCGCTGATGCAAGAGTACAGCCTAATGGACAGAACCCTCCTCAGGAGGAACAGGAAGTGAGCCAGAACAGAGGAGAAAATCAAAGAGAAGTGCCACTGCCACCACCACCACCCCTCGGGGACCTGGTATAGATAATACACAACCAGACCCTCATACTGGAAACACTGACCAATGCCCTCGTCAACAAGCGGCCACGAGAGCAAACCATGAATGACAAGCTGACAGCTTTTCTAAGAACCAAGCCACCCATCTTTGCCGGATCCAGCAACCCCTTGGATACAGACGACTGGTTGCGTGTGATCCAGAGGAAGCTCGAGCTGTTCGAATGTCAAGATCGAGACAAAGTTCTCCTAGCAGCTCACCAACTCACTGGAACTGCCTTGGCCTGGTGGGAGAATTATTGTGCCGCTGCCGAAGATGCTTCCACCATCACTTGGAAGGAATTCGTGAAGGAGTTCCGCCACTACCATATCCCCTCAGCCACCATGAATCGCAAGGCGGATGAGATCCGAGCACTGCAGCAAGGAAGCATGTCAGTAGAAGAATACACCCACTAGTTCATGGAATTAGCCCGATATGCACCAGAGGAAGTGAACGATGATGAAAAGAAACAGGACATGTTCAACAAAGGATTGAACCCAGAACTCCGGACCTTGCTTACCCCTCAGATCTACCCTGACTTCAATACTCTGATGAACAAGGCTATTCTCACAGAGAGGGCCAAAACTGAAGAAAGGAAGGATAACAAGCGCAAGTTTCTGGAAAGCAAGGCCCGCCAGCAGGACCGCTTCTAGAAACCAAGAAATTCCAGCTCTATGGCACCAAGATATCAGGCCCCAATGCAGTATAGGACTCAGTCCCAGGTGACAGGGCCACAGGCCTCTAACACACACTTTAGGAGCCAGAACACCATGAAGGCCCCGCAGAGCAATGCAAGCCAGGTCACCACCAACAACAGTAATGCTAGGGTCTGTTTTAACTGTCGAGAGATAGGGCATTTCATTGCCAACTGCCCATATGCCAAGAACAAGCCTGCTACATCAGCCTTCTCCAACACGGTGAATTGACCAAGGCCAGTTCTGTCAGGTGCCAACCGAGTGCCCATCCGCAGTAACAGCAACACCAACAACAATAGTCAGCTGATGAGGCAGCCCCAGCAGTCATTTGGACGAGCCCGCGTCAACCACATCAACGCGCAGGAGGCTCAAGGAGCTCAGGGCGTAGTGCTCGGTGAGTACCTAGTCAGCTCAGCTCTTGCAACAGTATTATTTGATTCAGGAGCATCACACTCATTCATATCCTCGAGTTTTGTGGAAAAGCACAATATACCTACGGTACTACTAAAAACACCCCTATTAACCCGGACGCCTGGAGGTGACATCAAGTGTCAACTAGGTTGTCTACGGGTAAGGATCAATTTAAGTGGGGTAGAATTTCTAGCAGACCTAGTAGTACTTAAGTCTAAGGGAATAGATGTGATCCTTGGAATGGACTGGTTAAGCCGACACAATGGCCTCATAGGTTGTACTGACAAAGTGGTACACCTAACGAACCCAGAAGGAGTACGAGTTACCTGCCATACCTAGGAAAGTGGATCTAACCCGATGGTGTTTAGCATGGAAGCCAAGTCCTTGGAAGAAGTCCCGGTAGTAAATGAATACCCAGATGTTTTCCCTGAAGAACTTCCCGGAATGCCACCAGACAGGGATGTAGAGTTTGTCATCGACCTTGTCTCTAGAACCTCCCCTATAGCCAAGAGACCCTATAGGATGGCAGCTTCTGAATTGGCAGAATTAAAGAAGTAACTGGAGGAATTACAACGAATTATCTTCATCAGGCAAAGCTCATCGCCTTGGGGAGCCCCAGTCCTATTTGTCAAGAAGAAGGATGGGAGTATGAGGTTGTGTGTAGATTACTGGGCACTGAACGAAGTTACCATCAAGAATAAGTACCCCCTCCCCAGAATTGATGACCTTTTTGATCAGCTAAAAGGAGCCAAGTACTTCTCCAAGATTGATCTGAGGTCAGGATATTTTCAGCTCAAGATTACAGAAAGTGACATTCCAAAGACAACATTTGTCACCCGTTACGGGCAGTTTGAGTTCACCGTAATGTCCTTTGGACTAACTAATGCACCTGCTTATTTCATGAACCTCATGAACAAGGTGTTTATGGACGAGTTAGATAAGTTTGTCGTAGTCTTTATCGACGACATACTTATTTACTCCAAGAGTGTCCAGGAGCATGAGCAACATCTGCGGGTAGTATTGGAAAAGCTGAGAGTACACAGGCTATACGCCAAATTCAGCAAGTGCGAATTCTGGCTTGAGAAAGTGGCTTTTCTTAGACATATTCTAACCGCAGAAGGAGTAGCAGTCGACCCTAAGAAAGTCGAAGCGGTTTCCAAGTGGCAGCAACCGACCAATGTTAGTGAAATCAGAAGCTTTCTTGGATTAGCTGGGTATTATCGGAGATTCATTGAAGGATTCTTCAAGATAGCCCGGCCCATGACCGAACTACTTAAGAAGGAAAGGAAGTTTGTTTGGACAGAGTCCTGTGAAAGGAGTTTTCAGGAATTGAAGCAAAGATTGACAACCACCCCAGTACTAACCCTACCGGACATTCATCGGGATTTTGTCATTTATTGTGATGCATCCCGACAAGGACTAGGGTGTGTACTGATGCAAGATGGGAGAGTCGTTGCATATGCTTCCCGCCAACTCAGGCCTCATGAGCAGAACTACCCAACACATGATTTGGAATTTGCAGCCGTAGTGCATGCCCTTAAGATTTGGAGACATTATTTGATTGGAAATAAGCGTGAGATTTACACCGACCATAAGAGTTTGAAGTATATCTTCACCCAGCCGGATTTGAACTTAAGGCAAAGAAGATGGTTGGAATTGGTTAAGGATTATAATTTGGAAATCCATTACCACCCCGGCAAAGCGAACGTAGTGGCCGATGCCTTAAGCCGGAAATCCTATGGACCCAAGGATGATCATTTGCGAGAGGAAATGGCACGATTGAATGTGCACATTGTCCCTCGAGGCACCAGCGACGTGCTAAATGTCCAATCCACACTCGAAGGCAGAATCAGAAAGGCTCAAGGTTCGGATAAGGATTTAATGAAGATCCGCAAACATACTGGAGAAAACAAAGCACCGGATTTTCGAGTAGATGATAAGGGAACCTTATGGTACAAGAATAGAATTTGTGTGCCCTAGAAAGGAGACTTTCAGCAAATAATTATGGATGAAGCCCATAACTCAGCCTACTCCATCCACCAGGATCCACTAAGATGTATATGGACTTAAAGCAAAAATATTGGTGGAAAGGAATGAAAGCGGATATTGCACGATTTGTTGCCCATTGTGATACTTGCCAAAGGATCAAGGCCGAACATCAGAAGCCAGCAGGATTGTTGCAACCCCTACCCATTCCGGTTTGGAAATGGGATGAGATAGGAATGGACTTTGTAGTAGGTTTACCCAGAACACAGAAAGGACACGACTCCATATGGGTAATAGTGGACCGACTCACTAAAGCGGCTCATTTCATACCCGTACGGACCAACTACGGTGGAGAAAAGGTAGCCAAGCTGTATGTGGAGAACATAGTAAAGTTGCATGGTGTGCCTAGCAGAATTGTTTCAGATAGAGGGAGCCAAGTCACCTCTAGGTTTTGGAAAAGTTTGCATAAAGCCATGGGCACCAAATTGGATTTCAACTCCGCTTATCACCCGCAAAAGGATGGTCAGACAGAAAGGGTGAATCAGATAATGGAGGATATGTTGAGAGCGTGTGTCCTTACCTATGGCAAGGATTGGGAATAGAGTTTACCCTATGCAGAGTTTTCATACAACAACAATTATCAAGCAAGCTTGGGCATGTCACCATTCGAAGCGCTTTATGGCAAAAAATGCATAACTCCTCTGATGTGGTCAGAAGTTGGAGAACGTGCCCTAGTCGGACCCGCACTCATAAAGGAAGCAGAAGAAAGAGTGGCCGAGATTAGGGAAAAGCTGAAGGCCGCCCAGTCTCGACATAAGAGCTATGCAGATAAGAAAAGACGAGAAATAAGCTTCAACCCGGGAGAGTTCGTCTACCTTAAGGTTTCACCTATTCGGGGAACTCGATGATTTCAGGTACAAGGAAAGTTGGCCCCTTGGTACATTGGACCATACCGAGTCCTGAAGAAGGTCAGAGCCGTAGCATACTGTCTGGAGCTACCAGAAGAAATGTCGGATATACACCCAGTGTTTCATGTCTCGCAATTAAGAAGGTGTTTGAGGGTACCCGAGGCAGAACACGTGCCAGTAGAAGCGATAGATATGCAGCCAGACCTGCGATACCAGGAAATACCAGTCAAGATCCTGGACACTGTCACTAGGAGGACAAGAAACTCCGAAGTACGGATTTGCAGAGTTCAGTGGAGCAGACACGGAATAAAAGAGGCTACATGGGAGCATGAAGATGCCCTGAAGAAGGAATTTCCCCATCTGTTTAGAAGCCAGCCGAATTTCGAGGACGAGATTCATTTTAAGTGGGGTAGGTTTGTGACATCCCGAAAAATTCACTAAAATTAAATCACGCGCTAAAATAATTTTCATCATTGAGCTCAAAACCTTCCTAAACCCCTGAGCCCTAATTCCCGAAACCTGTCCCATCGGATCTCCGCCCCGACACCCGAAATCAATCACTGTGTCGTCTCTTTCTTTTCCTATTCCTCGCGTCGCGTACCGACGACTGCCGCGCCACGCCCGACCGGCGCGCGTGCGCGACTGGCCGCGGTCGCCGCCTCGAAATCCGCCGAGCGAATCTCTCTCTCTTTCCCCTTTTTCTTTTTTTTTCCATTTTTCTTTTCCTTTTCCATTTTTCTTTTTCTCTCTCTCTCCCTCCTCTGCCACGCTCTCGCGTACGCGCAGAGCAGCTCGACACCGCCGTGCCCCTTGCTCCGGCCACTGCCTCACCCCGACCGCTCCCTGCCCGCGCACGCCGGCTCCTGCTCCCTGCCTAGCTCATGCGTGCTCACCCCTGGCCGCCTCCACACGCCCACGCGTGTGCCCCCGCGCACGCGCTCGGCGTGCCGCGACGCCCGCTGCGCCGCGCGCCGCACGCTGCCGAGCCTCTCGCCGCCACCCTCCTGTCCACGAATGCGCACACGCGCTTCACACGGTCGTGCCGCTCGCCACACCGCTCGCCACTGCCGGCCTTGTCACTTAGCCTGGCCGTCGCCGCACGCGCACTGTGCGCAAACAGCACCACCACCTGTGCCGCCTCGACGTCGGCCACAACAATCGGCCACGTGCGCACCCCGCTCCTAGACACTGCCCTCAATGCACACACCGCTCCGCGACACGCAAACACGGCCGAACGCCATTAAGGCAAGCCGCGCCGCTCGCCGGCTGCCAC
The DNA here is from genome assembly GCF_016808335.1 of Panicum virgatum. Taxonomy (NCBI): domain Eukaryota; kingdom Viridiplantae; phylum Streptophyta; class Magnoliopsida; order Poales; family Poaceae; genus Panicum; species Panicum virgatum. The sequence continues at coordinate 37,120,728 of NC_053152.1, forward strand.
CACCTGCCCCACCCGCTCCACCGCCTTACTAGGCCTATAAAGAGGGCCTTCGCGCAGCTCTCGGCCACCGGAACCATCTCCACCACCGCTCGCCCCTTCCCCAAGTCTGCAGCGCCGCCGCCACTGCCATAGCCGGCCACCTCCGCCCGCCACCGTCGCCCGCCCTCCACAGCCCACCTCCGCCCGTGGTGAGTAGGGGAATCGTACCCCCTCCTCCTCCTCCTCTCCCTTTTCCCCTCCTTCCCGGCCACCGCCGAGCCCCAGGCCGCCGGAACCGGCCGCCGTCGACGCCCCTGACCCCCTCCTCTGTTCTGTTCGGGAGGGAGGTTGAAGAAGGGCGTTTTGCCCTTAGCCCCTGTAGCGAAAATGGCCTCTCATGCCATATTTCAATATAATGTTTTGGTGATTGATATAGACAACACAACACTTGGACTAATATGATTGTTAAGATGACCATTCTCAGGCTTTTAGTTTCAAGTGATGACAAAGAGAAGATAGGCGTAGCTAGGCCCGAAGGGCCGCCCCTACAAGAATTGAAGAGACCGCAAAGAAACCAAGTCAAAGAAATCGAGACAGAGACACTTTAGTATCACCGGTTGAACCGACGCTGAGAAAATCACATACGTCGGTGCATTGACTTGGAGCACACCAGGAATTTAGGTTTCACCGGTTGAACTGATGTTAGGAAAGTTGAATACGTCGGTGCAATGGACCCAGAAGCTGAGGCAAGGTCTATACACCGGATGAACCGACGATTGGGTCTTGGTGAGCGTCGGTGCAGTTGTCCAGAGAGTTTGTTTTTCAGAGTTCACAGGACAACTACACTCACCGGTTAAACCGACACAACATCGGTTGATTGCCCGTACATGTAATGGCTAGTTTTTGAGGCGGGCAGTTTAGTATCATCGGTTAAACCGACGATGGCTATTGGAGGTGCGTCGGATTAACCGGCGTTAAGTATTTTTCTGGCAGATTTTTCTCCAACGGCTATATTTGCTTGTGCTGCCTATATATACCCCCAAGGCCGGGTCATTTGAGGGGGTTGGAGACTCTGGAAGTTCTATTGAAGATCAACATCAACTCCATCCACCATATTGAGCTTGGTGCCACATTCAAGCTTAGAATAGCTTAGTGCAAGTGTGAGCTTGAAAAGCTTAGTGCTTGGGAGGGCTTGATCTTGCGAGATCAACCTTGAGCAAAGCCTTGCTACGGCAAGCAACTGTGTACTCGTCGTGTGACCCTCCGACTTGGTGTGGAGAGGCAACGACACTTTGTGTGGGGAAGGAGACCCCTCTTGGTGAGAAGCTCCAATAGTGAAGACGGTGTCGTTGGTGACGCTTTGAGAGAGACGGTGGCGGTGGCCTTGTCTTGGTGACTTGGCGCCACTTAGCCTTTGCTTGCCGGAAGCCTTGGTGGCGAACGCAAGACGGTGATCAAGCGAAGAGACTTGGCATCACACTTGTTCTTGTTGGACAAGTGGCCGTGGACGTAGGGAGGGACTTGATGTCCTAACTGAACCACGTAAATCATGTGTCTTGGTGTCTTCACGGGAGTTTGCATATTCTCTCTCTTACCTCTTTACTTACCGTATTATGTTTCCGCATTTACACTATCTTGCGTGCCTTTACTTTCCTAGTTAGTTTGATTAGAAATTGCTATAGGTTGCAAGTCTTTTAGGGGTAAGTAGAGAGTAGCATAAATAAACCTTAGTCATAACTAGCATGTGTAGGATGTGTTAGGTTTATCTCATGCAAATAGATTGAGCCCTAGGATAGAAAGCGATTAGCGACCCTATTCACCCCCTCCCCCTCTAGAGTCGGACACCCCGGTGATCCTTACAGCCCCCTACCCTTTTCCTTTTTAGTTATGAGCCCCCACCCCTTTATAATCCTTTTTCAAAAGAGGCCCTTTCTATTTTTTTTTGCAAATAAACCCTTCCACTAAATGAAAATAATTCTAAATAGATCCCTGCTCTTTCCAAGAGTGACCCTGACATTTCTGAATATTATAAACAAGCCCCTGCCATCCCAAAACTATTTACAAATAGGCCCTTGGATCCTTGTTTAGACCCTAAACACCCCGTTAACTTATCATTTCATGTGCCAAACAATCTCCGATCGACCTGAAACTTTACCATGCCAATCCTAACATAATTTTGGCCATGCCATTAGAAAAACACCCAAAAATATTACACCTATCTCCAATGCATCAAAAATATTACACCCAAAAATACTGCATCAAAATTTGCTTTCCGCAAATAAAACCCTAGCCTCATCCTTGATTTACCCTGTGCATTATATTCTATTTATACCCCCTCTATGGGTGTGGTTGAACTTGCTGAGTTGTTATCCTCGCGATAGTGGCGCTTCACTGCCCATTACCGCGTAGAGTTGTACAGTGATGTACCATCTGATTTAATAAATGTGTTATCAGCCTCCTGGGACTGATATTGTATCACTTTTAAGTCTTCTCTCATGAGGGGATGCTACACCAGAATACGTTGTGGCAAGATTAAGCTTCCCTGCCAGAGATGTCAGTTCTTGGGCACCCAGAAAGAGGCAACCCCAAGGATGTGACACAATAAGACTCAACCCAACGACCCCAAAACTGCCTCATTGGAAGATACAAGGACATGATGTCCAGCATGGATCCGATGAGAATATTGAGGATGAAGGAGGAGGCAGCAGAGACTTCTCTTGTCACTCGTAAGTTCTCTTCTAGCATCTTTTGCTGGGAAGAACTACACAAATCTCAGGAGGACGAGAGCAAGAACACCAAGGAAAAGCCATGGCAGCTACACTTTGGTGCTTCTTCTAAGGGCCGCTCCCCTGCCTTTTATATCCATAAGGGGGCTTATTGAGGAGAACCCGTGAATCAATAGTGCACGTTTCACGGATGCATTTATGGCTGCATTCACGGACGCAGTCAAAGATGCAATAATGCAGATTCTCCAAACAGTAACGTCTCACGTGAGCACTGAATAAAGAGCCATACATTCCGGGTTTTATTCCTAAAGTTATTTCGGGTGCAATCAGTATGGCGGATCCAATTGTATCATTTTTCTGGGATTTTACCCAAAAAAGAGGTCTTTTCGAATTCCGAATCTGATGAATCCTTCAAATAATTAGAAGGATAAAATTTGATGCCACGTCATAAATCCTTAATTTCAAAATCTACGCTCGGGGGCTACTCGCAGCGAAAGGGATTTTGATTTAAGACTCGGGGGCTGCGGGATATAGGCATCAGAGATTTATTTTTCATTTTTTTCTAAAATAAAGAAGTAAAAAGACTGAAGTGACCCTCAGCCTGATTCTATGATTCAACCTAAGGCTCAGGGGCTACTCCATATGGAGCGCGAGTACTTCGTGCACCATATATGACCAAGATTTCGAGGCTTGGGCACCTCACAGCCTCGAAGCAAACAGAAGTACATGAAGGACTACTCGACATATCTGAAGGAAGGATCAGAAGCAACCGGAAGGAAGTTCTGACTACTTGAAGTACTCGAAGACGCCCAGCCAAGTACTCGACGCCTGCAGGACTCGGCTACGAAGAGCTCGGGGGCTTGTCAGACCCGGGCAGCGGGACTGCTTATAGATATAGAATGTTCTAGAGTAAGGAATAGCTCATGGATGTACCTTACCTCTTTTGTAACTACCCGAATAGGCGTAGAACTAGCTGCAGTACAAAGGAAACTATCCGATTGTGTTGCAGTAGGACTCCAACTGTACTCTTCTAGGACTTTCCATGTAATCTTGTCCCCCCCCGGATATATAAGGGCGGGCAGGGACCCCCTCCAAACAATCATCACCACCTAAGACAACACAAACCACACAGGACGTAGGGTATTACGCAAACTCGCAGCCCGAACTTGTCTAAATCTTTGTGTTCCTTATACCATCAAGTTCTAGAGCAGTCGATCCCTACCTACAAACCCTACTGCTAAGGGTATCCCTGAGCAAGCTTGGCGGTAAACACTGACACGGGGCTACTCCATATGGAGTGCGACTACTCATCGCACCCTATTCGCGAAGGTCCTTTTAAAGATTTCAAGACTACTCGAGCAGAGCACCTCGCAGCCTCAGCACAACCCTTGAAGTACTCAGAAGATATGTCTCATGTGAAGTTCAGGAACTACTCGGCAACGAATCAGAAGTATTCGAAGCATGTTCTTTATAATTTCTAGTAGCTCCTCAAATCTCTTATCGGTAACTCCATCGGTTGCCTTCCATTGCAGTATTTCAAGTGTGGTACCCAACTTTTTAAGCCCCTTCTTGCAATCTTGATACAACCTTTTTCTGTGATCCTCCAATATCTTCTCAAATTTCTTTGACTCTTTCACAGTTTCACTATCTCTTTGTGCATCAACTAAAATCCGACCTAGTTCGTCAGGTGGTTGTTCTTCTGCTGTATTTTCTTTGGCCTCATCCATTGGTTCATCTTCAAAGGCACCCGCTTCATATAAATGAGCCCAGTCTGCGATGTTGTTATCATCATCACTATCTCTCCTTCATCGTCTTCCATCACAACTCCTGGTTCACCGTGCTTGGTTCAAAGAGTATAGTTATCCATGAAACCCTTTTCATGAAGGTGGACATGTATAGTGTTTCTTTTTGGAGAACTCCTTTTTATTTCTGCAAACGCGACATGGACAATACATAAAACCTTTTGATGACTTGATGACTTGTGGGTCTCAGCAGCATCGAGAAAAGACTCATTAATCCACGCCATAGTGCACCAGTCGCCATACATCCATTGTCATTCCATCTACAATAATATTTTTTTGTTGGATAAGCAATAATTTAATTTAATTGAATAGTGCTTCACAATTTTGTATTAAGAAACAATATTATTTTATTTTTCTTTATATTTTATTTTTTTCTTCCACGAATATGAAGTTTTCTAGTAGTGTGCCTTTGCCTGACAGAGCATCCACACATATGCCATAGGCTAAACCTTCATCTATGCCTATTTTCATTCATTTTAGATTTCCGCTATAACATTCTTCTCTGTGTTTAGAGTTTTTGAGAAACCAATATTTTTTTAGGAACCGTGCGAACGATTGTTCTAACAGCGAGATATAAAAGGACATTGACATTTCAGATTATTCGTGTAGTATGTTTCCCCTGCAACCTCTCTGCTGACTGATAAACCTAGTTATTAGTATTCATCTTGCTAGGCAGCAGCAAGCAATACCATCATCTCGACGGTAACCCCCGGGCCGAACCCCAGCATGACGCCCCACTCGCAGTCAAGCTCAAACATGTCACGACGTTCCCTCTGGTCACCATTTCGGCGGCGGCGCCGCCGGATCTCGTCGAGAACGAAGACGATCGACGCGCCGTACATGTTACCGTACTCGCTCAGAATGTGCCGGGAGGCCGCCAGCTTCCCGGGCTCCAGGGCGAGTGCCGCCTCGCAGCCGTCCAAGATTGCCCGGCCGCCGGGATGCACAGCCCAGAAGAGGCCGTTCCAGCTGCCGCCGCCGGTGAGGCCCAGTGGCGCCACCATGTCCGCCAGGCAAGCCTCGACAGTGTCACGGACGAGCGCTGGCGCCCTGGCGGATAAGCCGATGTCGTAGCCAGCCTCGCCGAGCTGCATAGACAAGGCGTCCTCCGTCCCTGGTAACGTTGTCTGCGAGGCCGACATCATGTAGAAGATGGGGCGCTCGACGGGTTCCGCCGGGTCGTCGGCGGCGGCGGCGCCCACGATGACGGCGCCAGCACCGTCGCCGAACAGAGCCGCGGCGACGAGGCCGTCCAGGCGGGCCTCCTGCGGGGGCCTGAAGGATAGCAGCGAGTTGACCTCGCAGACGGCCACCAGCACGCGCGCGCCGCGGTGGCTCTCGGCGAGGTCCTTGGCGAGCCGGAGCGCGCTGGAGCCGCCGAAGCAGGCGTGGAAGAAGAGCAGCGTGCGCCGCACGGTCGGGCGGAGACCCAGGAGATGAGCCAGCCGGAGGTCGGGGCCCGGCGACTGGGCGCCTGAGGTGGTGCTCAGCACGAGGTGCGTGATGTCGGCGGCCGGGCGCCCCCATTCCGCGATCGCCCTCGCCGCGGCCGCCGCGGCGAGCTCGGGGACGGCGTCCGCGGTGGCGGCCAGACGCGCGTCGAGCGACGGCAGGGCGGGGTCCAGGAACTCCGGGTGCCCGGCGAGGATCTCTACGGTCCAGTGGAAGTAACGCTTCCTGACGCCGGATTTCTCACCTGCACGGACATGCTGAAGCGATTGGAAAAATCTAGAAAAAGTCGTTTTGAATATTGATTGATGAATTTAGTAATGATCCGTACATATTCTCTTCATTTTGTTCTTGAGCGTGGCGAGGTGGTCGCTCTTGGTGACGCGGAAGTACCAGTCGGGGTACTCGTCCTGGTGGCAGTTCGCAGGGTTGGCCGTGCCGATGGCCAGCACGGCCGCAGTGCCGCTGGGGCGCTGCCCGCGCCGGGACGACTCCTGCAGGACGCCGGCAACACCCGCTGTTGCAGCCATCGTCGATTGCCGGCGGCCGGCTTCCCTGAGGTGTTTGCGTCTGTTCTTGATTAAATATTGGCATAATTTGTGAGCTCTGAAGATAGCGTACGTTCTCTGATTCTTTTTCAGAACACAGTGGACAGATACAGCCATCAGGACACTCGGCCCACGCAAACCATATGAGTCCCGGCCCATTACAGTTCTAACCACTCGAACGTACTAAAAACAAGTACTACTAGATTTACCACTCTTCCCAAGAGTTTGTGTCTGTAGTTTTATTCTTTATCGTCAGTAAAAGTTCGTCGGTGTTAATTACCTCTCTCTAGATCCTCTGCACTCTCGGAGGTTTGGTCTGGACGTAACACCCAAATACTCTGCCTCTATTTCAAATTATAATTCGTTTAACTTTTTTGACTCTAAGTTTGAACACTCGTCTTAGTCAAAAACTTGTACAAAATATCACTTCAATCTTTTGTCGTTGTGGCTTGCTTGATTAATAAAAATTTTAAAAAATAACTTAAATTTGCCTATGAATTTTTTTGAACAAAACGAGCGGTTAAATTTGAGGTAAGAAAGTTAAACGAATTATAATTTGCGAACTCTCGGCGAAAGTGTTAAATCCTATTGTCTATTTTTGGGCGCATGTGGGTACGGGCAAATTCCGTAGTTTCCAGATTGACACAATAAAAGATGGACAGTTGAGGAAATTTAAGGTGGATACGAGCTAGCTTTATTGATTTGAACAACACGAGAGACGGAGACAGGAATCGGCTGTGGACACGCGTATTCATCATGTGAAAAGAATTGCTGCAAGCTGCGGATTCCGGAAAATACTGGTAGCCGCAACTCGTAATATTGTTTATCATATAGTCCATCTGTTATTTATTTTGAAGTAATATCCAAATTTTGAATTTATAAATACCGTTAAAAAGGGCATGCATGTATAAAAAAGTAACAACAAGTATATCTCAGTACAGTATTGCCATATCCCTGAAATAGGGCCGCCACACAACTAGTTGCATTCTTCTCTTGTCGACTTCTTTATTTAAACAAGGATAAGATGCATCTCATGTGAGTGCATGTTGAAGAAATGTGGAGTTATAGAAAAACATGTGCGTACACTACCTTATCAAGTCATCACCCATTACTTCTCTGGTTCAAAGGAAAAGGAACAGCATGGACCGAACACCGTACCGTACCGTACACTAAACTTGGAGTTGGTGTTGCAAAAGCGAAGGGCAAAACTAGTTCCTTGATGAGAGCTATTGTTTGGATGTTCATGAATGTATACAAATATAAATTTCATAAAATAATTAGGAGGTAACTTCCATTAACATAACAGAAACCTTTGTTAGAGTGTGCAATGGAATCCGGCCCGGCTCACTATACTCATAATGCAAGCCGGCGCCCTATCAGGCATCAGGTCCACCGGAGTCCAACCAACTAAGATCTCGGGTCTAACTCAACCCAAAAAACTAGCATAATAGGTGAGGACTGCTCCATCTTATATATTTTGCTCCCCCACCATCAATTTCCGATGTGGGACTAAATCTCACAATCTCCCCCGTCACATATTTGGTCCAACTCTTCCATCACACATAACCCATGCAACCTTCTGGAAGATGTTCTGCAGGCCCCGAGTCTTCCATCACATACAAGTCATGTAATCTTCTAGAAGATGTTCTCCAGGCCCCGAGTCCAACTCTCCAGCCACACATAACCCATGCAACCATCCGGAGACATTCACGGGCTTCCCCATCACCATATGACCCCAGAGATATTTCAGATTTCCCGACATTCGGCTCTGATACTACTAGATTGTGCAGCGGAATCCGGCTCGGCTCGCTATACCCACAAGCCGGTGCTCTACCAGGCCTCAGGTCCACTGGAGTCCAACCAACTAAGAGCTTGGGTCTAACTCAACCCGAAAGACTAGCCTGATGGGTGAGGACTGCCCCACCTTATATGTTGTGGTCCCCCAGCATCAATTTCTGATGTGGCACTAAATCTAACAATCTCCCGCATCACATATCGGGCCCAACTCTTCCATTACATACAAGCCATATGATCTCCTGGAAAATGTTCTCTAGGCTTCGAGTCCAACTCTCAAGCCACATATAACTCATGCGACCATTTGGAGATGTTCACGGGCTCCCCCGTCACCATATGACCGAGAGATATTTTAGTTTTCCCGACCTTCGGCTTTGATACCACTTGTTAGAGTGAGAGCAGAATCCGGTCCGACCTGCTATACCCATGAGCTAGCACCCTACCAGGCCTCAGGTCCACCAGAGTGCAACCAACCAAGGTCTCGGGCCTAACTCATACCAAAAGACTAGCCTGATGGATGAGGACTGCCCACCTTAATTTTCGATGTTGGACTAAATCTAACAACCTTGATGCAGCCATGGTTGATGATCATATGAATCTTGGATCCTTGTTCAAGCATAAGTGGCATTTTGATAGTTACCAATATGCCAACTATAGATTATACCAAAACCATGGGTTAGGATATAATATATCCTTATATGTAATCCATGTCATATGCATATACTATAATAAAAATAATTTGTAGGAATGCCCTATTTTTTACAGAGACAGATCAAAATGTAACATGCTTCAACAAATGAGCAGAGCTACTGTAACAGTTGACCCGCCGCAGAAAATGCATTTCTAGAGGCGGGTGATAGCGTCACCGGTCCCTGAGAATTGCTACCATTTTAAGGGTGGGCAACACCATCACCCACCTGTGGAATGGCCAATATTTTTAGGGCCGGGCGATGGCGTCACTCACACCTACAAACGGTCTCACCTAAAAAAAATCATAGCTTTTTCATATGATCTTCGATGAAGATAAACTTTATACCAAAATTGTAGAGCTCGACGAAATTTAAAATTTTTTAGCTGATAACTTTACATTTAAGGTCATTTAATAGTCCAAAATATTATTATAAGTTCTCTAGTTTGAAAATCTAGAAATTTGGTTTTGTTTTAAAATAAATTCGGATGTATAGTAGTTCCATATCAAATTTGTGGTGGCACAATTATTTACTAGTGGTGTCCTACATATGGCTATGACTATATACTATCTTATACAACTCAAGTTATATTTTCATGCTTCCATAATCTTAACCTCCATATACACTGAAATATATATGATACATATTTTATATATGTATAATTCACAATAACCATAGTGTAGAAGTTTTACTTTTTTAATTTATTCTACTGCACTTAAATATTTAAATGAGTTTCTACAATAAAATAGAAAATATTTTTAGGGGCGGGTGATGGCGTCACTCGCCCCCTACAAATCGATTTCATTATTAATGTAAAAGAATAGCATATCTCGTAGAGTCACAAATGACTGTGTAATGTGGTGGAGATGAGAGTACGCCCGAGACTTGAGGTAAGCGGTTCGAACTTTGGTTTACGCATGTGTGCATTTTTCATCACAAAGTTTGTACCTTGGTAGTATATGGGCTTGTGGTGGTGGCCGGTTGGCTGGGATATTATTTAATTTTTTATTATGCTATTCCCAAGCTTTTTCTAATTTTTCTGTTATTTAGAAATAGATTTGTAGGAATAGGCAACGTGCTCGTTACTGCTAATCGATTTTTACCTGTGAGAACTAGAGGAGAGTACGGCACCCATTCCTAAAAATATGTTTTAACCTGTCCCTAAAAATATTTTTTGTGAATGGAATAAATGTTGTTGACTAAGCTTTTTAACCTTATTTTTTGGTCAAATAAGATGCCTGAAGAATGGAGAAGAAGTATATTAGTACCGATCTTCAAAAACAAGGGAGATGTTCAGAGTTGTACTAACTACCGTGGGATTAAGCTGATGAGCCATACGATGAAGCTCTGGGAGAGGGTTATCGAGCACCGCCTAAGAAGAGTGACAAGTGTGACCCAAAACTAGTTTGGGTTCGTGCCTGGAAGGTCGACTATGGAGGCGATTTTCTTAATACGACAATTGATGGAGAGATATAGGGAGTAGAAGAAGGACTTGCACATGGTCTTTATTGACCTCGAGAAGGCGTATGACAAAATACCGAGAAATGTCATGTTGTGGGTCTTGGAGAAGCACAAAGTCCCAACTAAGTACATTACCCTCATCAAGGATATGTACAAGAATGCGATGACGTTTTCTGGACATGTGGTGGCGACACCACTGACTTTCCTATTAACATAGGCCTACATCAGGGGTCAGCATTGAGCCCTTATTTATTTACTTTGGTGATGGATGAGGTCACAAAGGACATACAAGGTGATATCCCTTAGTGTATACTTTTTGCTGATGATGTGGTGCTAGTGGACGAGAGTAGAGCAGGAGTAAATAGGAAGTTAGAGCAGTGGAGATGCACGTTAGAGTCAAAAGGGTTCAGACTTAGTAGGACCAAGACCGAGTACATGATGTGTGATTTCAGCACATCTAGGCATGAGGGTGGTGACGTTAGTCTCGATGCGCAGGTGGTGGCTCATAAGGACACTTTTCGGTATTTAGGTTCGATGCTACAAAAGGATGGCGATATTGATGAAGATGTTAAGCATAGAATCTCAGCTGACTGGTTGAAATGGGGTCAAGCTTCTGGTGTACTCTGTGACAGGAGGGTCCACAAAAGCTAAAAGGTAAGTTCTATAAGACAGCGATTCGCCCGGCGATGTTATATGGTGCTGAATGTTGGCCTACAAAAAGGCGACATGTCCAGCAACTGAGTGTAGTAGAGATGCGGATGCTACGGTGGTTTTGTGGGCACACAAAAAGGGATAGAGTCCGGGATGAAGCTATCCGGGAAAGGGTAGGGGTGGCACTAATTGAAGAGAAACTTACCCAACATCGGTTGAGATGGTTTTGACATGTCCAACGGAGGCCTCCGGAGGCGCTGGTGCGTAGTGGAGTGCTAAAGCATGTTGATAAGGTAAAAAAGGGTAGAGGTAGACCTAAACTGACTTGGGAGAAGTCGGTTAAGAGAGACCTTAAAGATTACGATAGCTCTGAGGAGTTAGCTTTGGATAGGAGCTTGGAGACTAGCTATCAACGTGCCTGAACCATGACCTTTGTGTCTTTTGGGTTTCATCTCTAGCCTACCCAACTCGCTTGGGACAAAAGGCTATGTTGTTGTTGTTTTTGTTGTTGAATAAATGTTGTTGACCCATGAGATGGCTATTGGCGTTTCTTTGCTCGTGGTAGTGAACAATTCTACTCTGATTGGCTAGATCTGATTGCCTTCTAGCCTATTGTTTAGCTTTTATGCAGCTCTCTACTGATATTTATGTAGAAGTTCTTGAAAGCTCAATTTCTTCGTTGGTCTCGCCGGTTCCAACTAGTGGCGGAGCCACCAGTTTACGAGCTATGGCGGCCATCATACTTGATGGCTGACGAGCACCTTGGTACCAGTTTCTGCGAGGTTCAGCTCCCTAAACTATTCAGGGTGGACTATTTCACCTCCTGAATTATAAAATCGGATATTTTACGACCTAAACATTTCAAAAACGGTCAAATAACCTCCTCAAGTGATTTTGGAGGGTGCTTGCTACAGTGACTTGGTTTGTCTTTTTCCTTTTTATTAATTTCTGTTGAATCTTTGAAAAATCATAGTAAATGATAGAAAAATTATAAAATTAAAAATCTAATTTTGTTGGATTCTGCATGAGCTGATCTAAATAGTAAAAATATAATATAATATTCTTTAGTACAAACTTTTTATTGTAAATTTAAATCTATGCCTTTTTTGTAATTAATTAGTAATTCATAGCTACAGTTACTACGGTCCAATTGTGGTGAAATTTTTAGGGTTCAAAAATTATTGTATGTTTGAACTGTAATAAAAATTTTATAGTCATCGGATCATGTGTAACTTAGTTACAGATTTTTTTAGGTTTATGCTTGTTAAATCTATGCTCCAAAACTATGCTTTACCTGATCCAATGAATATAAAATTTTTACTACTGTTCGAGCATACAATAATTTGCCAATTATAAAAATTTCACCACAATTGAACAATAGTAGCTGCAGCTATGAATTATTTCAATTAATTATAGAAAAAGTATAGATCTAAATCTACAACAAAAACTTTGTACTAAATAATATTATATTATATTTTTATTAATTAGATATACTCATGCGGAGTTCAACAAAATTGGTTTTTTCATTTTATAATTTTTTTTATGATTTACTATGATTTTTCAAAGATTCAATAGAAATATATAAAAATGAAAAAAGAGGATAAAATCACGTCAGGCTGGCTGCACTCGTCATACTCTAAAATCATCCTCTAAAAGAAATATTTCATCCTAAGCATCAATATTCTCTCCTCTACATTCAGTTTCTCTGTACTCGTTCATACTCTATATACATCCTCTATATCAACTACCAAACCATGGGACCCACATGTCATATTTTTTCCCTTTTCTATCCTCCCACCTCGGTCCCTCTCTCTCCTCCCTCCTCTCTCTCTCATCTCCACACGCCACCGGCGCCGCTCCTCCCCTGCCCCCTCCGCCATTTCCCACCCGCGCCGCCCCCGCTCCTCCGCGGATGCCCTCTACCTCCCTCGGCGGCCATGGTGGCGCGGCGGGGGACGACCACAGCGGCGGCGGTGGCGAGCGCCTCGAGACTGCGCGCGGCGGCCGCGGCGGCAGAGGTCGAGCTCACGCGCGCCGGCCGCGGTTCCCTCCGTCCGCTCGCGCGCCGGCCGAGGCGACAGGAGCTGGCACGCGCTCCGGGCCGAGGGATAGCGGCGCGGGTGGGGGCCAAGCGCAGCAGCCATGCGTAGCGGCGCCCGCGGCGCCCGGCGCGGCGGAGCCCACAGCGGCGTACGCGGCGAGCCTGCGCGGCGGCGCGCGCACGGTGGAGCCTGCAGCCGGCAAGCGCGACGGGCCTCGGGCGGCCAAGCACGGCGGAGCAAGGGCAGGAGGCCGGCGAGCACGCGAAGCAAGGACGACCCCGGTGGCGAGGGACCTCGCGTGCCTGGCCGAGCCCGCGGCAGGCAAGCGCGACGGGCCTCGGGCGGCCGGCACGGCGGCCTGCGGCGAGCCTACGCGACGGCGCGCGCGGCGGATCCCGCGGCGGGCAAGCGCGACGGGCCTCGGGCGGCCACGCGTAGCGGAGCAAGGGCGGACGGCCGGCGAGCGCGCGGAGCAAGGGCAGACAGCGGCGCGGGGCCTCGCGCGGCGGCGGCGGCGAGCTCTGCCGAGATCCTCGAGCCAGCGCGCAGCGGGGGCCTCCTCCCTCGATGCCCCGGCCCCTGCGCGTGGTGGCGTAGGTCGAGCTCGCCCATGCCGGCTGCGGCTTCCTCCGCTCGCTCACGCGCCGGCCCCGGCGGCGGCAGTCGTGCTCGCAGGCCTCGGAGCGGAGGCCTACGCGCGGCGGCGGCGCGAGTGGACCAATGCGGCGGCGGCCTAGCGCGGCGACGGGGTCGGAGGCTGGCGCGGCAACAGAGCTTCGGCGGGGTGCGGGAGCGACGACCGCCGACGACGCAGCGGCGAACGGCGCCGGCGTGGGGAACACCGGACGGTTGGGCGTGCGGGCCCCGCGGCGGCGTAGCAGACAAATGCTACGTGTGCTTGCAATACCAGAAATGGAGGCGTGCGGTATTTTACCATCGCCTTTACCGTCCCCCGCTGCGGGGTTTTTTTTCGCTACCTGGTACTGGATGTTGTGTTGCGTTCTTTTTACCGGAGCCGGTACGGGCAGCCTCACTGTAGCAAAGCCACAATCCAAAACCACTTGAGGGTGTTATTTGACTAGTTTTGGAAAGTTCAGGGGGTAGAATATCTGTTTTTATAGTTCAGAGGGTGAAGTAGTCCACGCTGAATAGTTGAGGGCGTTACATAGACTTTTCCCCCATGAAAATAATTGTTTGTTCGGCTGGAAACTGGAGGAAGAAAGATAAAACATTTAGAGCATCTCAAGCAAATTACTCATCCCTCTCCCCAATACTAAAAATATGTTCTTTTGGTAATGGAAGGTGCTCCAGCAAATTATCAACGTCAATACCAAAACTATTTTGGTGATCGCCAAAACACACCTCCTTGCTCAAATATAGGGGGACTCCTCCCAGCACCATATCCTTTGAGTAATCTGCTACAGTAATGGCTACGAAAATGTGAATAGTATTGTTGGTAATAGGTAGAGAAAATATATAGGATATGAGAGATAACTGATGCTCTTAGGCTTCAGACTTGTAGGCCATCAGCCTCATGACCAGCTCTTTTCCCCTCACTACTACAGAATAGACCATTGTTCCAAGCCATTTGTCCCGGTTGCCTTTGGTCCCGGGACAATAGGTGGCTTTTGTCCCTGGTCCAAAGGCTAGCCGGGCCAGCGGGGGGACAGGGGCCTTTTGTCCCGGTTGGTGGATCCACCCGGGACAAAAGGCCCAACCCTTTTATCCCGGTTGGTAGCACCAACCCGGACAAAAGTGTGACTCTTTTATCCCGGTTGGTGGTACCAACCGGATAAAATGACCCTTTTGTTCCGGTTGGTGTTACCAATCCGGATAAAAAGCCCCTCCACGTGATAGTTCAAAAAGAAGTTATTCTTTACTGAGTCACATGTACTATTTAGGTGAGTTGGCAAGGAAGTCATGCACTAGGCAATAGGTCTTGGGTTCGAATCCCGCAGGGCGCAAAGATTTTTTAGCGCGATGGACATTTTGTCCCGGTTCTACCACCGAGGCTTTTGATTTTTTAGCACGATGGACATTTTGTCCCGGTTCTACCACCGAGGCTTTTGTCCCAGTGGCCGAATCCCGATTTCAAAACCGGGACAAATAACCCTTTTGAACCGGGACAAATGGCCCGATCTGTTGTAGTAGTGCCTGAACCTGAACCGTAAAAAATTTACGTACGAAGGCATTGTCGCCCGTCGGTTCATCGTCCTAAGCTACCTCCACAGTTCCCCTTCCAAGAACTCCGACGTCTTGCGCGGCTCCACCCACGCCACCAGCACAGGCCACCGGTTGTCTTGCGCCACCCCAGCCGGCAGCCGGTGACGCCCTCGCCGCCCGGCAACCCGACACAACCGTCCAACCACCACCAACCCACGCTTCTTCTAGAACCGCAGGTCACGGATCAACCCCGGCAGCTCCCAACCCTCAAAACTCGGACCCCTTCTTCGTCTCTGACAGGAGTGATGGACTGATGGCTGTTGCTGTTTTCCACATTTGCTGTTACTAGAACTCTAGAAGCAGCGAAAGTTTGTTTTTTAAGGATTTTGATCCACTAGCTATTCAAACATACACCATATATATATCATCCACATACATGAAAGGCACCGGGCTGGGCAAATATAATCAACAACCGAGCCGAAATAACTAAGAATAGAAATCGAAAAAACCGGAACAAAGAAAATTTAGTTATGTTTCGATTCCATATTCTAAGGAACAGAATTTACCTAGTTATTTTGAGAACCGAGCCCATGCACAATTTAGCCCAGCAGACTAATAAGGCACAAACCAGCCCAAATAGAAACCTTAGCAACGCCCACTACGTACCCCAGTCACCCACTCAGCCAATTCCCACCCCCACCCCACGTCGCGCCCAAACCCCGTCGACAATGGCCATTCGGCCCTCGCCAACGACAGCCGCCGGTCCTCGCCCCCGCTTGGCGTCTGGAGCCCACATCCGTCTCCCACCAGACCGCCGCCGCAAGTGTCCGCTACTGCCGGCCCACGCCGGTGGCCGCAACCATTGAGCGCTGCCGTCACTCCCCGAAGGCACCTCCTCTCATCCCTTGCACACACCGCCCTCCTCCCCTCCCTGGCACGAGACGGGACGACGTCCCAACTTGCGCGGTGGTGATTCGAGGCTCCAATGGCGGCAATAGGGGCAACGGTAGGCGGGCGGCCGGTGGCGTGTCTAGTGTTCAAAATTTCGGCAAAATTCGGTGATTTCGACCATGTCCGAAATTTTTTGACAAACGAAATTCAAAACCTTGGGGCGTGTCTCCATGCGTGGATCCAGCGCGTGCCCGCCGGCAGGTGGCGGCCACCCCGGCGAGGTGAACTACAGCACTGGTAGGTGACAGGATCCATTTTTTTTATTTTTGTGAACCTGTGTGGATCGACTCGGTTAATTAGGTTATAACTAGAACCGAACTGAAGTAATCGAAACCGAATTTTCTCGATTCCACACTTCTAAAAAGAGCCGAAACTCAATTTTCTCGGTTCCCACTTCTAAAAATATTGGGTTATAACCCCAGGACTGGAATTAAGGCTAACAATATAGTTCTGCAAGTTTTTTTTTGAACGAACGGCACTCGACGAGTGTATTTCTATTGATATAGTAGAAAAATACAAGACTACGGCCCTAGGAGGCCATAGTCAGGAAACAAAAACAAAAAAACAACAAACTCGCCCGGTTGGATTGGGACGTCAACACGGGTTACCGCTCAACTATACTCACTGGCCGGTTGGATTGGGACATCAACACGGCCAAACTCTAATCACAACGATGACAGAGGAGAAAAGGCACAACCGCAGCTTCCACCTACCATCGCACTCTTGCTGCTATCGAAATAACTGAAGTGTTCCAGCGTTGATAGAGGAGCAGAAGGGGCAGACACCACCACACCAGAAGGCCACTGCCGTGCAGGACCCAACGCCGCAGTGCTGCTGCACCCAAACAGATAGTTCTGCCAGTTTAATGCACGTATACTTTATTGAGTACAGTTTTGAGCTCTGGATGCGCAGCAGGTCATGTCCCCTTTGCAATAACATTTCCCCGGTTACACAAGACTGTTTATTTAACCGCGCTGACGAGTTATTTCTCGTCCCGGCTGCCCGCGGCCTGCAGCACCATCGTCTCGACAGTGAGTCCCGGTCCGAGCGCTAGCATGACGCCCCATTCGCAGGCCACGTCACCAACTTGGCGGCGGCGCCGCACCTCGTCGAGAACAAAGATGATCGTCGCGCCGAGCATGTTGCCGTACTCGCCGAGCACACGCCGGCTGGCCGCCAGCTTCTCCGGCTCCAACCCAAGAGCGGCCTCGTAGCTGTCCAAGATCGCACGGCCGCCGGGGTGCATCGCCCAGAAGAGGCTGTTCCAACCGCCCCTGCCGGCAGCGAGGCCCAGCGGCGCCACCGCGTCCGCCACGCACTTCTCGACGCTGACAAGAGCTGGAAGCTCGGCGGACACGTTGTAGCCAAGGCCGCTCTCGCCGAGGCGCACCCAGACGGCGGGCTCTGTCCCCGGCAACCTCGCTTGCGAGGTGGCCACCATGTGGAAAATGGGGCACTCGACGGCGGCGACCGCGCCGGCGCCGATGATCGCAGCGCCGGCGCCGTCGCCGAAAACGGAGTTGACAACCAGGCCGTCGTAGTTCGCCTCGTCGTGGGCGCCGAAGCCGATGACGATGGCCTCGGCGCAGACCACCAGCACCCGCGCTCCGTCGCCGTTCCCGGCGAGGTCCTCGGCGACGCGGAACGCGGCGGCGCCGGCGGAGCAGCCGTGGAGGTAGAGCGCGGTGCGGCGGACGGTAGGGCGGATGTTAGTCGCCGGACGGCGGCGAGCGCCGGCGAGCAGAACACGATGGGCGGCGAGCAAGAAGTCGCGAACAAACTCAACGCGAACACGGTAGGTTTTGGTGCTGCCTGAAAGCGCAGCTTTTCTGATCTTCTATTCTCCTTTTTATTGGAAAGCAAAACAGAGCAGCGCCGATCATAGCGCGCACGTCGCGGAATAGCAGCGCGTCCATCCCCACGCTCCGCAACGACGTCCATGTCTGCATGCCCAGGTTCGTGGCCGAGCGAGTCTCGTGCCATGACCTCCTACGCGCGCGGCGTCCACAACCCGGAGCTCGCGCGCATGCAAAACTGAAACGAAAACAGATATGCAGTGCAAGCTTATCTACAAATGTCACACAGGGAATATCTAACAGCGGAGGCCCAGGAGCGCCGCCAGGCTGACGTCCGGGCCCGGCAGGCCCGCGCTGGAGTTGGTGCTGAAGACGAGGTGCGTGATGTCGCCCGCCGGGCGGCTCCACTCCGCGATCGCCTTCTCCGCCGCGGCGGCGGCGAGCTCGGGCACGGCGTCGGCGGTGATGCGCAGCCGTGCGCTGAGGGACGGCTGGGCACGGTCCAGGAGCTCGGGGTGGCTGCCGATCATCTCCTCTGTATGGTGGAAATGACGCTTCCGGATGCCTGATTTCTCACCTGGACATACAGAGGTCGAAGGGATTGATGATGATCCAGAAAAACTTTGATGAAAGCGTCAAATCAAATCAAATGGCTGAACTGAATATATAAGTTTCGATGAATTGTTGTTACATAGTCTCTTCATCTTGGCCTTGAGCGTTGGGCGGTGCTCGTTCCTGGTGACCCGGAAGTACCAGTCGGGGAACTCGTCTTGGAGGCAGAGTTCTAAATAGCCGGCTATAGCTTCCGCTAAAGACGGCTATAGCCTCTAGGAAAGACAACCGCTATGGCATTTAGCCCGCTAAAGCCAGCTATAGCCCGCTAAATGCCGGCTATAGCCCGCTAAACACCGTAACGGTGACCTTGCCGCTAAATGCCTTAGCCGGCGATTTAAAACCATGCTTGGAGGACGGAGTTCGCCGGGTTGGCCGTGCCTATGGCCAACACGGCGGCGCGCTGGTTCTGCTCGAGGAGAGCTGCGGTGGCGCCCATGCTAGTCGCTAGCTGGCCGGTGAGAAGTAAGTGGGCTCCGATGGGCCGGAGAGAGTGCATAAGAATATACTCGCAGATCGACAATATATATAATTGTACTACTAGAAATTCAGTGCGCTACTAGCTAGATTTCCACCGTGTGTATTATTGGTAGCTGATCGGCGAACTGCCAACAGCCATGACTCGTATCGTACGAGACTACGAGCTGCATGGGCCTCTTTGGAGGAGCTAAAGGTGAGTGCTAAATTTTAGCAACAATTAGCACTTATACTTTTGATATACACTAGTGCTAAAGTTTAGCACTTTTATCCATTAGCACTTGGATATAAACATGACCATAGTATAAATTGAGCAAGTTTTAGACTACGTGCCTGTTTAAAGGAGCTAAAGTTGAGAGCTAAACTTTAGCACCTATTAGCACTTATACTTTTGTTAAAATTTGGAGTCTTAACTAACCTTTAGTCCATCCTATTAACACTCATGTTTGGATACACTAGTGAAGTTTAGCACTTTGACCTAGTAACACTTGATTCGAACATAGCCTACATTGCGAGGTTGAGATACTAAGTTCATTATGTTGTGGAGAATGTGTTGGCATGAAATTCATGGCTGCCAGCAACTGGTTATCGGTTGCAGCTGTGTAGACACAGATGGTCCATGTGGTTGCCATCAGAAGCCAAGGATCACGGTTCACAAGAAAAATCAGACTTGCCAAGTACTCCACATGGCAACTAATAAGACAGAAGTTTACGTCAAAAAACCTAATAAGACAGAAGACCGGTGGGTCACGGTCAATTAGAAAACATGCAAGCGGTCATATTATTAGGATGACTTTGAGAATCAAAACGAGTCATGGGTGCTTAAAGCCATACAAGGATAAGTTAGTAATGTAAGATCTACAACATAATATGGGTATAGTGGGTGTTGACAACCAACATAAGGATATCTGAAGAAATAGGTCTGAACGCATTTTGTGGGTTTGCTAAAATGCAGATTTGACTTGTTGCATAGCTCTGGTTAAGATGATCAAAATACATATATAGAACATAGGATTTATTAGATTTTGGATGAGAGTTATGACCTCAAGAAATATTACACCTAAGGAAACAGGTTAGAAGCCATGGCAGACCAATTTCGTAATCCAAGTAGGAGTCATGTTTCGAAACAGAATTTGTAACGGATCCGATTTCTAAGGATCCGTTTAGTTAGCAAAAGAATTTGGGTAAAATTTGTTGGCAAACGTTTGCACTACTAATTAGAAGTATTAAACATAGACTAATTGTAAAACTAATTACACAGATGGATGGAAAATCGCGAGACGAATCTATTAAGTCTAATCAATCCATCTTTAGAGGTTGTTTACTGCAGTACAACATTGTCTAATTATTGCATAATTAGATTCATTAGATTCGTCTCGTAATTTCACCCAGGGGTTATGGAATGATTTTGTCAGTTATCCATATTTAATACTCCTAATTAGTGGTTAAACATTCGAAGTTATTGTAGCGCATAAAAATTTTTGGGAACTAAATAAGTTCTAAATTATAATGGGGCATGACCTCCGTAACCTATATATAAGAATACGAAGGGCCACGCCTTAGACACATGTACCTTTATAGAATTTGATTAACTTACGGCCAGTCGTAGTTTGGCCCATCATACGGTCTACCTATTTTTGGAAAAGCTGCCATCTACCAAAAGGCAGTTTTCCTACTCCATTAAACTTCTGCATCATATACAGAATAAATGATTTCAAGAAAAAAGTCGTAGTTTCAATACCGAGCATCCAAATCAAAATCCGATGGCACAGTTGCACTTGTTTCAAAAAGAGCTTCAAAACAAGAACCCACTCCACTATATTTCAAGATATATTTTTTATAAGAAACTCCTTTTATTGTATTCTAATTTGCTTATGAATTTTGCAAAATTTGCTCATATGTTGTTTGAATCACTTGAGTTTAGTTAAGTGGATTTTGATGTTGATGTTTACAAGATAATTGAATGATGTGATTAGAGGATGATGGCAAACAATTGCATTGGGGTAGGTGGATGTTTGATGCACAATCGGTAATAGGTAACTTTAGCAAGTCAATTAAGTATTTTTTTATGTTGGTATTTTTTAATCTAACTAAGCAATATATAGTATTTAAAAAATATTGTTAAAATATATGCAAGTGGGGTCTTGTCTTGAAGGTTTTTTGGAAAGATATCTAGCTGTACAATCAAAATTTAAACCACCGGTCAGTTCAAGAACTGTAACTTTTTTAAAAGAGGGAAGTAGAAGTGAATATGGAGACGGCCGTATAGAGATGTAAACATACAACATATCTCTGTAAGTAGTCTTTACCTTATTTTTGTCTCCAAACTCATCTCTCTTTCCAAACTCCAACTGTTATTTTCCTTACATCTTTATAGCGTTCAAGGGCATGCATTCTGATTGGCTAGCCGATTTTAGAGCAACCCTAGATTTACCGATCCTTACAGGATCCTCCCAAGCTGAAGTTAACGTTAGGTTTTCGCAGCGCGTCTGGCAGAAGTGGTCAGTCCTATTCTAATGAGTAAAGAGCAGTCGGACTGGTTTGCACCAAGAGCACCGCGAGATGATTTGTCGCAATCCGGGGTATTCTAGCACATTCACTGTGTTGACTAGATTTTGTATGAATAATAGGATATTCAATGTTGGGCGCAATAATTGCATGACAAGAAAGATAATCTTCGAGTGAACAATCAAGAAAGCCCATTGATATATGGGTCCTGTTTGGAGAAATAGCCAAGGGTTATTTTAAGGGCTAAAGTTTAGCCTAAGAAAATAGCCCTCCAATTAAATAGCCCTTGAACTATTTGGATCCAAGGGTAATTTGGCCTTTAATTCACTTTCACAATCAAACTACCCTGTTACCATTGAATATGGGAGGCTCTGTTGTGCTGTTGCCCTTGGTGTGGCTGACAGTGGGTGATTACCGCGAGCAGGGATTCGTGAGAACCCACGTTTAGAGATTCGGCCAGGGGTATAAACCGCGCAAGAATTTCCCTTAAGGAAGCGAATAGAGACGGTGGTTTTTAGACAGGTTCAGTCCGCCCGGAGGCGTAATACCCTACGTCATGTGTGTGTTGCGATTGGTTTTTTGACGATCCCGAGTTGGGGAGCCCAAGCCCGGAATGTCTGTATCAGTTTGGTACCGAAAGAGTCGGTCCCTTTACATGTCCTGGGACCTTTCTATTTACAGACTATGTCTGCCTTCTCTGCTACTTCTCTAACTTGTGTGAATGCTCCCTTTGTATGGTGGGCGCCGTCCTCCAGGCTATCCTGCCTCTGTTAGGCGGGCAGGCGTTTTGTCGTGCCCGCTGAAGTAGTCTTCTGGGGTCCTGCTAGTGTCAAAGGCGTCCCGAGGAGACCTCGAGGCGTCTCGAGGTGGCCGTAGACACTGACCAGAGGGTCTTCTCATCCCGGGGTGATCCGGGGTAGCTTGGCCAGTCCTCGCGCTCTCGGGGTGTGCCAAGGGATGTCCAGGGTGGCGTGAGGCGGCCACGTGACAACTTCCGAGGTCACCCCGCGGACCCTCCTGGTCCGGGGTGACCCCAGTCATAGTCAACCTCGGGGCCTCGCCGGGGGTGGATCTGGTTTTTACCGCGGCGGAGGCGCGGTAAATGGCGGTGGGTCCTGGCCACCGTCCACCATCAAGCCGATGGGATGGGTGGCTCAGGGATAAGCTATCTGCCGCCTATCGTCTTATCTTCTGTGCGTACGGTATCCCCGTAATTATGATGTTCTTACGGGGAAGCTGCGCACCCCATCGAGTCCTACATGGAGTCCGGCGGCGAGGCGCCGTAACCGCCTGGTAAAGATCTTTTTACCAGGCGGGTGTCTTCGAGGGGAAGGAAACGTCCCCCCGGGCTTCACGTGCCGGGTCAGGCCCGGCCCTTTCCGGTCGAGTGCCTGCCTCCGTGGGCGGATGTCCCTAGTGAGAGCTCACAGCTGCGCTCGGCTGACGTCGCTGGCTAACGCAGCAGGTGGCTCCCATCTTCCTTAATCGTGCATGAGTCTGGGTTATGGGGACCCGTTCCCATTATGCTGACAGTGGCCGCGCTGTAAGCGCCCTACTCTACTCAGCTCGGGCCCGCCGTTGCATGGCATTTCGCGGGTCGCCTATCCAAGTGCTGCCAATGCCTGACCGCCACGCCGATACCTCGCACAGCACGCCATCGAACACGTTGGTGCTGCCCTCGGCTTCCCGCTCCCACCAGCAGCTCCGAACACGTCGACGCGAACACGTGTTCGCGCCGACGAGCGCATCTTGGCCTTCACTCTTGGCGCCGAACCATGGGCCGACCTCATACTCCAGCTGTGCCACGGCCTCCAGTTGCTAGTGCACCAGGCCGTAGCGCACCTCCGGCTCCTCAGGCCGCCCTCCATCTTTATCGGATCCGATGGGAGAGCAGGGGGCGACACGGGTGAGGCCGGTGGAGCCGATGGGAGGCGGCAGGCCGAATCTGGAGGGGGAGGTGCGTGGATGGGAGCAAGGGCCACTGCTGATGGGAGGCTGCAGCGCGGGTGGGGGAGGCGGTGCAGGTGGGAGGATGCAGCGCGTGTGGATGGGGAGGAGGGGATCCCGTGCGCCTTGGGAGAGAGAAAAGTCTCTTTTCCAATGGGCCTCACACCAATCAACTCTAAATAGCACCCTTAGGATAGTTTTTTGGATGGGCTATTTGCAAATAACTTCCTGGTTGGCTTCTCTTAGGTTATTGGGGGCTAAAAACTAGCCCACGGTGTCCAATTGTGAGCATCTGCGTTCATATGGTATCTTGTTCAGTTTTTCTATAGTCTTCCAAATCATCCAACTCTATCATTTAAATCATGTGGAGGGCCATTATTTTTAAACCACCGCCGTTGGCCGTTGACGACATGAATAATTTTCATGTGAAGACTCAAAACTTACAAACTGTTTCATGTCAGTTCTTTGACAATAACTTTCAATCTCCAAGCTGGTTTCGACGGCGATGGCCCGGTTGTTGGCGGTTAACTGGCCACCACCTACTATGCTTTACTTTCCACTATGTTATAAGAGAGCACATCTGCTTCTAGCAATCCAACAACAACCATGGCTGCAAGTGCCCATCCGGACACCGTCCTGTGTGACATCCATCAGAGACAGCGTGCCGATGGCCCCGCGGCAATACTGGGCATCGGCGTGGCATACCCGACGAACTGCATCCACCAAGACGACTTCACCGACTGGTACTTCGGTGTCACCAAGAGCGACCACCTCACCAAGCTCAATGCCAAGATGAAGAAAATATGTACAGATCATTTGATTCAGCTCTAATAAAAAAATGTCAATCGATCATATTGTTTTGCCACATCACTAGATTCTTGCTGCTTACAGGCGACAAATCCGGCATCAAGAAGCGCCATTTCTACCACACCGAGGAGATGATCGGCGGCCACCCGGAGATAATCGACCCCGCAGCTCCGTCGCTTGGCGTGCGGCAGGGCATCGCCGCGAACGCCGCGCACAGCCTCGCCGCGGAGGCCGCGTCGAGGGCGATCGTGGCCTGGGGCCGCCCGGCGGCCGCCGTTACACACCTCGTTGTCTGCACCAACGCCGGCGTCCACGAGCCGGGCGCAGACCTTCGCCTCGCCGGGCTCCTCGGACTCCTGCCGGCCGTGCGCCGCACACTGCTCTACCATCACGGCTGCTCCGCCGGCGTCGCCGCGCTCCGCGTCGCCAAGGACATCGCCGAGAACAACCGCGGCGCCCGCGTGCTCGTGGCCTGTACGCAAGCCAACATCCTGTTGTTCAGCCCCCCGGACGACGACGCTCACGTCGACATCCTCGTCGCCATGGCCCTGTTCGGCGACGGCGCCGGCGCGGTCGTCGTCGGCGCGGACCCGACCGGCAGCCCCGTCGAGCGCCCCCTCTTCCACATGGTGTCGGCCTCGCAGACGACGTTGCCGGGCACAGACCACGCCGTGGTGATGAATCTCAGCGAGCGCGGCCTCACCGGCAGCCACTTGTCCGTCGAGGTCCCGATGCTTGTCCAGGGCAGTATAGAGCGGCGCCTGGTGGACACGCTGGCGCCGCTGGGCCTTCCGGACGTCGGCGACGGCGGCTGGAACGGGCTCTTCTGGGCGGTGCACCCCGGTGGCCGCGCCATCTTGGACGGCTACGAGGCCGTCCTCGGTCTGGAGCCGTGGAAGCTTGCGGCAAGCCGGCACGTGCTGAGGGAGTACGGCAACATGAGCGGTGCGACGGTGATCTTTGTTCTCGACGAGATACGCCGCCGCCGGCAAGATGGCTCTGACAAGGAAGGGAAGGACTGCGAGTGGGGAGTTATGTCGGGGCTCGGGCCGGGACTCACGATGGAGACTGTAGTGTTACATGCCACCGGCAGTCAGGATGAGAAGTAGTAATTTTCGCAGCTTCCTGTAGCAAGAATAATGCGAAACAGAACAGCTAGGGTTTGATGGTCGATAACTTGGAAAGCGGAAAAATATACTTGTCCCTCCATTTCTTTCAAATTGTAAGCCACTCCAACTTTTTTAGAAAATCAAACCACTTTTATATTTGACTAAAACTATAGAAAAGATTGCAAAGATTAATAGCACCAAAACTACTGGAAATAGTTTAGTTGCCGTATGCTCCTCTCTTTGTCATGTGCAATATGTCGGGTACACGGCAAAGAGACGGTTTGCCATTGAGCCGCCACAGAAAGACGCGGCAAAGACTAAGCACATGGCATACAAGTCATTTGTCTTGTGCTCCACTTTTGATTGCCCTTAAGCCTTTGACGTGGCATACAAGTCATTTGTCTTGTGCTCCACTTTTGATTGCCCTTAAGCCCTTTGACGTGTGTCACACACAGCAAAACTTTTGCCATATGCAAGAGAGGCGTGTGCTTGTGGCACATGGCAAAGAAGCTAAGTCCCATAGTGAAATAGATATACTATGAAAGTTTATTTAATGAAAAATCTAATAACACTCATTATATATGATAAATGTTAGTATTTTATTATATATTTAGATAAATTTAAATATTTTAACTCTCCAAAATAAAGTTGAAAATGATTAACAATTTAAAACGAAGAAAGTAATAATGTTACTATTTGTTTGAAGGAGTTCTTGCCTTGATTCGATGCAACCACGCATGCGTGGGAAGTCCCCTATGAGATCAGAACAGCCTGATCCGTTTTGCCTGCTCGTATATACCAGGCCAACGGCGATTAAATTACGATGGGTACATGCTCTCTATGCGGCGCAGCGGCCGCGCCTATAGATGGCCAAACGTGCAGCCCGCCCGACCCGGCACTAATACTATTCAGCACTGACACTATTCGACATTAAGCCTTAGTCGTGTTGTGCGCTGTGCCGGCAGTGTTGGACACTCGGTCCAGGCACTACACTATAGGTACTTAATCGTGCCGTGTTATGCCGGTGGCACGGTCAGCACGTCATGGTAGTACCGTCCCAGGCACTACCACCACAAAAAGGCTCAAAACACTCAAAATTCAAGTTTGGGGACGGATTCGAGGAGACTGGAGATGGGAGAGGAGGATGGGACTAGAAGGGGAAGAAGTCCTGCGGTAGTGTCGTGCCGAGCCGACGGTGGAGGCGCAACGCAGCTTCACCGTCCGGACCGCGGCTCCGATCTAGATTGGATAACCGAGGACGAGAAGAGAAGGGGAGTCGAGGAGGAGGGCGACAATGTAGCACAGGAGCAAGACTAAATGGCCCAGAACGACGGCCATCGATAGCCGGCGGCGCAGAACCGGCGGCCGGAGCGGGAGAGGTGAGAGGCAAGAGGTGATGAGCACGAGAGGCAGTTGGATGAGGTGAGGAAGTGGAGTGAGTGAGGGTTAGGATTTGAGAGGGGCGAGAGGTGTCGCCCGCGGCATATATACGCCGACCGATGTGACGAGTCTTAAGTGGGCTCTCGGTCTAGTAAGTTTGTAAGGCTAATGACTAGTAGATCAGATCTAACGACTAGTATCAGATAGGTACCCCGCCCACCAATGTTGGGCGGGCACTCGGTCACGAGGAGGGCTCGAGCATAAAGTTAGAAATAAGAGATTGGCTCTTAATTAGTTAGGTGTAAAAGCAAATCAATCTAATGTTGATATTAGGAACGACTTGTCTGATTGGATAGATATTGTTGCCACCAAATTTGCTGTAAGGATCCTGACTATCCCTCTACTTGGCGTGCCAACTATCAGATTGAGATTCCGGCAAGTCAACCTAGAGTATGCCTGAGGGAGCTCACAGAACCAAGAATTTGATAGTAACACAAGACAATAATTAAGGCAGTTTGGACCATGATGTGTGTAATACCCTACGTCCTATTGGGATGGATCTGTATTGTCGTGTGTTCGAGATGAGAAGCCGCCGAGGCCAATGGTGCGAGACCGGCAAGGCTGGCACGATGACTTAGGGGCACCCACTATTACAAAAATATTTTTAAGAACGGGTAAAAACTTATTTTTAGGAGCATGTGCGATACCCATTTATAGTTCTCCCAACTAAAAATCTTTGTAGGGGCGAATCATGGCCTCACCCATGCCTACAAATCGATTTGTTGGGTGGGTGGAATCATGACCCGCTCTTACAAATCTATTTTTAGAAAATGAAAAATACAAAAAAAATTATTTTTAGAAACTGAAAAAAATACAAAAAAACTCAAAAACAATAAAATTAAAAAGAAAAAATATTGCAGCTAACCGGTCATCACCACAAGCCCCTCCACCTAGGTACAATTTTTTTTATTAAATATGCATAAAATGAGGTTCAAACTGCTTACTTCTAGCCTCACGCATACTCTTCTCTCAATTACACAGTCATTTGTGACTCTATGAGTTGATATTCTTTTAAATTAACTCTGAAATCAATTTGTAGGGCGGTTGACGATCACCCTCCCCAAAAAACATTTTCTATTTTATTCTAAAAAATATTAAAATCTTTAAATATATCAGTACAAATAAAAAATGTAAAACTTCTATGCTATTGTAATTGTGAACCATAGATATAGAAAAAATTATATCAAATATATTTATAAAGGTTAAGATTGTAGAAACTTAACAATATGAGTTGAGTTGCATGAGATGCTATACAATCATAGCCATATGTGGGGCAAAACTAGTAAATAATTTTGTGATCCTAAGCGGTCTTAAATGAATAATATATAAACCATAAAGTTTTAGATCTTACCACTACAACTTTGATATGGATCTACTCTACATCCGAGGTTATTTGAAAACAAATCAAAAGTTTTAGATTTTAAAACTAAAGAGCTTATAATAATTTTTGGACTATTAAATGACCTTAAATTTAAAAGTTATTAACTATAAAATTTTAGATCTCGTCAAGCTCTTTAATTTTAGTATAAAGTTTGTCTTTATCCCAGATTATATAAAAAATTTATGATTTTTTGCATGAGATTATTTGGAGGTACGGGTCATACCATCATCTGCCCCTAAAAATTATTTTTAGAGATGGGTAATGCCATCACCCGCCTCTAAAATGACCACCATTTCCACAGGAATGTGATGGCATCATTAGCCCTTAAATTTGATGGTCATGTTTAGGGCTTGGTGACACTATGACCCACCTCTATAAATGCATTTTTAGGGGCGGTCAGCTGCTATTGTAGCTCCGCAGGAGCGGATTATCTTTTGACCCGTCCCTAGAAAAAATGGCATTTCTACAAATCGTTTTTTTAGTAGTAACACGTACCCCTCCTTATATACTCTAGGGGATAGGGTGTACCTGGCAAGTCCCCTAATCACTTACTATATAAAAGATCTTGTCAGATTGTATCTTGGTAGAATATATCTTTCCTCTGTCGTCAGCTCGGCCCATCTTGTTGCCAGTCGAGCCCTCTGTTGGGGTACCGGTACCCCGGCGCTTTTTTCTTTTTTATATTTAAAAAAATCAAAATTTCAAAAATATATGTCCATTTTGAAATATTTCAAAACTACCCCCGGTCGCCCCCCCATAGGGCGACAGACCCTAAGTGTAATTTTTTTTTCTTCAAATTTGCAACGAGGTCCCTGGCAAAAAAAATTCAAGGGGGCCTGTCGCCCCCCCCAACGGGCGACAGGGGCCTGTCGCCCTCCCCAGGGGCGACAGGGTCCTCCCTCCCTATATAAGCCCTGGCCGTCATTCTCTTGTTATTTGAGCCTAAAAATTCAGAAAAAAATAGAGGGGTGAGGAGAAAAAAGCGGCGAAACTCTGCCGAATTCCACACTTGTGATCTACCGGTAACTTCCGTATGAATCCGTTGATATTGTATAACAATTTAATTTAATTAGCGGATTAGCTGAATTAGATTTGGTGCTTTAGAACACTCATTTAGTATTACAATTTGAGTACTATTACAGACTTGTTTTTAAATTAATTATGCATTAGAATAGAATTATGACAGGACCTTATTGATATTGCAGCATAAGACAATATAATTATTACAGTACCTATATTTTCACGCATCGATTTGGTATACGATATGTGCATTATTTAAATCATTGTTCGTCATTTGGCGCACCACACTATAGCGCCAATGTCTTCGTCATGATCAACCTACATTCCGTGGAGCAAGTGTGAAGCCACCGTACCTGAAGGAATTGATGTGCCAATGTGCTTCTGCAGTTCGTTATGCAAGTTCATGCAATCTGAGGTTTTAGGAGATGACTACGGCATGAGGTTTTTTATGTGTGAGAACTACGAATATGATCCACCTAAGCGATACGGCAAAGACCGGGCCAAGGTAGCAGGACAACATACGCTATTTTTCTTTGTGACCTATCATTGAGTTATGATTCTAACTTTTGTTAGACAAAGTCTCCTCCGCCTCTTTGTGATTTTATGCAGTGGTTCGACACCGTGCCGTCGCAGCAGGCAAAGGACTTTGTGGAACAACAAGCAAGGTGGGCTGCAGAACGTTGGCGCCGAATGAAGCACGAGGAACAGCAGGAGGAGAAGCGCAAAAAAGAGCAAGAAGAGATCCGCAAGAGGATGGAGGAGGTGGATCGTAAGGCGGCGGCCGAACGTGAAGCTGACAGGGAGAGAAAGCGAGAGAGGGCACGCCGTGCGAAGGAAGCCGGCCCCGAAGCAATTAGGAAGGGCAAATATCCTCGGTGCACTCAGTAGAGTAGCACCATGTAATCCCGGCATTTTACATTCCATAAGGCATGGTAGGTTTAGATGCAACAAGAAATTACCTTGTCGCGTGCACATGCCACTGCAATTAGTTGTTTATGTTTTCAGTTGAGAGCTTGACTCTGTGTGGTGTAACTTTTACCATTAATTTGCAGTTATAGCCGGGAATCTATGAAATCTTTGAACTTGTCCTTAATATTTTCGGAGCTTTTCATGTCACTAGAATACTAAAAAGCACACATTTAATTAATATAACAATAAGAAATAAGAACTAAGAAATGCATTACATAATATGAACCATCAAGTTTACATCATAATACAACGATAGTGGAACACACATCACACATGTAGTGGCATGGCAGAAGCCGTTGCAAACTACGGTAAACGGATTCTGGACTAACCTAACATGCCTTAGGTAATTTAAAAAAAACACAACAAACACAATGATGCAGCATGTCACTAGCACTAGGGTAGTCCTAGTAGCCGTACCCCAAACTGCGTTGAGCCTTCTCCGCAGTATCCACCCATTGCAGGTGGTGCAGGCGGTGGTGCTGGAGGCGCAGGGCCCTTCTTCTTGTGACAAGGGTAGTTGCAGTAAGGAATAGTGCATGGTTCATCCTGTGAACCAGCAGCATTGCTGGTATCATCATCTTTGTCGTCTTTGTTTCCCTCGCTCACTTCCTCATAATGGTTCACTTTGCATTCCAGATCAAAGATCTTTATCTGGAGGTACTCGATGAACTCCTGAACAGAATCAATTGGTGCAGGATCGACTCACCTAGTAAAACCACAATTTTCTGGAGCATCGGAAGACTGCAAAACAAATTTCATATAAGGTATCTCATTGAAGATAAAGAAATGAAACAACCGAGTATTACCCATGCGTGTGGACATTTAAAGAAACGCCGACTGCCATCCATCCCGTCGGTGCACATCAGCACTAAGCAGTCCTCACCATGTCAGCATTTTGGCCATGGTTCTCTACGGTTATCGTATTGTCGAAGAGGATTTTCATTGGTAAATTCATTCTTGTGCTGTGGCGGAAACTCAAACACTGGTTCCAGAAAGGAATCAGGTCCAAGAGGCCCCTCCCATATTATGGGGTCTCCCTTTCTTCCCCCTTTTCTTTTCCCAAAACCGTAGTAATTATTCCCGCTAGACCCACCTCCAGACATTGGGTATACAATGAGCTTTGGTGTTTGAGTGCTGCTAGGAGTTCACAAACTTCGGAGTATTTATAGGCGCACAAAGGTCTGATACCCGGAGTGTGGAGTGTAAATGCACCTAAAAAGCCTACATGACAACACAGTGAAGAGGCTAGCTGACCTAACACTAAAAAGGCTAGATTCGATTCTCGAAATGACTACTCGCAGCACTGCATTGCTGCGGCTCGGTCGATCGCGCCTAGATGCCGCCTTCCCCACTATACGCCACAGACCTTCGCTGTAGAATGACATGTCCGTCGTCCTTGCCAGAGAGACTGCTTTGAAGGTGAGCTGGTGTGGTTGCCGTGTTGTCACATATTTTTGAAATGGTGGAAGGGCACTGCTATTGGGTTGTCGTCTTTTGTCACGTATGTCTGGGCAAAGAATGCGACATTTGGGAAACTCGTGATTGCCGTGCTGAGCAGTGGCAACCTGTGATCTCGTACTCGCAGCTAGATACACTATGGTTCCTAACTTGTCCTTCATTAAATCACGGAAAAAATTCGCCAGAACTTCCCTTATTTCACGAGCATTATGGAACCCACAAACATAACAAGTTCACATCAATAGTATCTATAGAAACAAATGATAAGTAAACTAGCACAATCATAAACATCAGATACAAATAAGCGGTCCACAGCTATCTCATTACAAATAAACATCAGAGATACAAACATCAGATATATCTAACCACCCCTAGGGCGTCGGACCCTCTTAGCCCTCTGCTGGGCACGGACATGGCCCTCGGAGTAGGTGTCGCTCACCTGTTGCTCAGGACGCGAAAGGGGCTGCGGTGTCTGCTGCTGAGAGATCCCAAGTGGTGCTCCTCCTAGCTGTGAATACCCCAAGACATCGGGGTCACCTTGCGCGGCAGGCTCGTCTGGAGTCAAGCTGTCGAGTTCGTCTAAGGTGAAGCCCTCGTTATCTGGAACGAACGTACTCGAAACAAACCCTGCGTAACATATAAACGTAAACCAACATATGTTGCATGGTAAATTAGTGAGTGTATTGAGAGAGTGTATTGTACCAGGTCGAAAGGAGGAAGAAGAAGGTCCGGCGCCCGCATCGGGGTAGAATCCTACGCATAAAATGCGGATGTTAGTGTACGCTCGTGTCTTTTGTCATGACATGTAGAAACCGAAATACGAAACATAAACTAACTTGTGTAGGCCGGTATCTGTGGCCCCGGTACCATCCCTGGATATGGTCCGCCAACCGGTCCAGTATGGCCGAATGCAGTAGTTGGATCGTATCCTGTATGTGATATTAGTAAATATGTAGGAACACTTGATCTAATTTTAAAGAGATATGTACGTTACCTGCACTTGGGAAAAACTGTGACATCGTCCCGTGCACGGTCGACGGACACGGGAACGACGAGGAGGCCTGGGACGACCCGTGGCTGTCTTCGTACTACACACGGCTTCCCAAGTTGTGCACTACCTGACGCAACTGGTCACGCTGCCTCGACTATGCCTCTGTCTGCTCAAACTGGGTCATTAGGGATCCGGCACGTACCCTCGTCAGGTAAGTCGAGCAGTCCGTCTCCATCATGTTGCAAAGGCGAAACTGCATCCATTCAGTAAAGAAACAGTTATAAACACATGAATTATCTTATGAATATTAATATATATATATATGCAAATATGATCAAGAGACTCACCGCGCCAGCTAGTGCCTCCACGTGGTGCCGGGCATAGCCATCCTGAGGCCTCGCCTGGTGTGCCTGCGGGTGAGTGTCAACATAAACCAGACGAGCCCGAGTCCGGGGTAAGTACCAGGTGAGGTAACCCCTAAAGGAGCTGTCTGTGTGTGGTCCTGTTGGATGGACCAAGTGCTCGTCTGCCTGTTCCCATTGGTCCACCCACGGCTGCATCTTGGTGAGCCAATCATCAGAGCACGGCAAGCCACTCCTTGACAACCTACAAAAGTGGACCACGAAGAATCGTTAGATTCGACATAAATGTATGAGCCGGCCTTCATTCATAATTACCTGTGGTCCTGGCGACTGACACGCTCCAATGCGGTGGGCACTAGAAACTCCTGGCACTGCCCAAACTGTCTCCTGACTCTCCAGGGGCAATATGCCTCAACCACGATGTCATAAACCAGGACGGCTGTAGTAAGCCATAGGCTCGCATTCGCGGAGCAGTGCGAAGATAGGCCTGCTGGTGCACGGGTAGCCACAGCCTCTGGGCTGTAAGGCTCCCAGACAACGTCCTCGGGCGTCAGCATGTTGAGCTCCGAAACAAACTCAGGATATATATGCGCGTCTAACCTGCGCATGCGCCCAGGACCTCTGCATTCCGAATAAGTAAAATTAAAAGTGCGCTAATGCATCATGTAACAATGAATAACAAAATTAGATTTGTTGCGAACGTACCTAACGCCAGATCCAGATAGTTCCCATAGTGGGCCTGTCGTCCTCCTCGTCGCCGTACATGGCCCCGTGGCAAGGCTCGTGGCTGACCATGGGCCGACCAACGGCTAGCCTCTCGTACGACCAAAGCTGTAGTAGTAGTAGTGGGCACCCTGCCAGGATAGCGTTCCCATGTGTCTTCATGCAGCAGTCGCAGAGTCCACGGTAAGTGGCTGTAAGTACCGCCTCACCCCAGCTGTAGGCCGGTACGTCCTCGTCTCCATCCGCAATCTCCCATGCATACGGAAGGAGAATCCTATCGACCGAGTTGCCATGAGTGTTGTTGAACATGATGTAACCAAACAACCAAAGTAGGTACGCCTCCAGCGATCTGGTCACACTGTACTCGTCGGCATCCGCAGCCAACAGGGCAGGCTGCATAATCAATTAAGATTAATGGTTTCAACTGACAATGCAACATGTGAATTGTAACAATTAAATTTAAATATGCAATGAATACATACTGTAAACTGTAGGAACCAGGTCTT
The DNA here is from genome assembly GCF_016808335.1 of Panicum virgatum. Lineage (NCBI taxonomy): Eukaryota > Viridiplantae > Streptophyta > Magnoliopsida > Poales > Poaceae > Panicum > Panicum virgatum. The sequence goes on from NC_053152.1 coordinate 37,155,089, forward strand.
CGAAGGACCTGCTGCTCGCAGGTGCGGGTTGATCGGACCTGCTTCTTCCACGCGGTCAACCAGGGCAAAACGGGCCTCCAGGTCATCCTTCCACGAGGCCGCCACCACACGCTGAAGTGTCCCCTCATAAGAGAAGACTTAAATGTGTTACAAACATCAGTCCCAGGAGGCTGTGGACACATTTATTACATCAGATGGATCATTACCGTACAACTCTATGCGGTAGTGAGCAGAGAAACGCCACTATCGCGAGGATTACAATCCACACACGCGCGATGATATTAAAAACAAAAAAAAATCATCAGAGTCTTGCGCCATGCGGTATCTCCTGCTGGTGACCCTAATCCACAGGCAAGGCTGGGTGCAGGACGGTACCCCTACTCAACGTCGTCGGGCACAAAGTCTGGATCTTCCTCTGTAAAAATAAAGAATGGAGTGAGTACAAAACGTACTCAGCAAGTCCAACCACACCCACGGAGGGGTATAAACAGAGTATAATGCACAAGGTGAATCAAGGATAAGGCTAGGGTTTGATTTGTGGAAAGCATTATTTAATGCAGGGGTTCATTTGAAAGCAAATATTTCTAAAACCAGTTTTTCTTGTACCGAGTAACACCAAGAATTGATCCACACGGGATCCAAGTTTTAAGACTGCTACCGGACTCCTCATCCGCCGTAGCACACGGCACAACTGCCGGATACATTTCCAAAACAACTCACGCCAACCCATCCCAAAGTAAACACTAGTTGTGAGACCACACCGTAACTCGCCCAGTACCGTGGGCACGGACTATTCGAATAGGTTTCAACTCTGCAGAGGTGTGCAACTTTACCCACAAGCGGGGTACCGCAACTCGATCACCTTAGTGTCGGTGTAGATCCCAACAAAGCCATTACCCACCTTAGCTAGACCTGACTAGCCATCACGGGATGCACCAAGGGGTCATCGACCTTTCACCTAGGTTTAACCGGGGCATAAGTCACTCGGGGCTTATCCCTTCTCCTTAGTCACCCGTTGCTCTCAGCTCTCCTGGTGGCTATCAGACTAACTAGTGGGATTTATGCTAAGCCGTTGCCTATACAACGGTCGAGTGGTTTGCACGAAAGTGGAGTTAGGTGAGATGTAACACCAACTCGGTCCTTAGGGGTGACAAGATGGATATCTCCCTTCCTTACCCTGCCACACCGGCACGAGCACACTAAACGGCAAATCAAACTGAAATCTAGGGGTGACAAGATGGATATCTCTCTTTCGAAAATCCACTTTTATCCCTTCCCACACACACACCTTTTCTTTATAAAACAAGTTATATCGTATGTAAGATCCTAAGCGTTCTAACAGCGATTAACGTCCAAACAAAATCAGACATTAATCTAGGTGGTCAAGGAATGATCATAACAATCAAGGGGTGGCTATCCAACTGTGTTTTCAGCAAGCAAAACATATGCAATTTTGTAAAACAGGCCATTGGGTTGTGTTTATAAAAACTAGGACAAAAGCATGCATCAAAGGATGGGATTGAACTTGCCGTCTTCGAAGCCTTCGGGGAGGTCCTGGTCGAAGCACTGTCCTTCGGGCTCGGGGTCCTGGTCCTTGTTCGCTGGCTCGCAGTACTGCGCGTCCACGGGCTCTCCTTCGTTCACACGGTGGTCTACGACGCATACAAACAAACACACAATCAAGAAAAAGAAATAAAAGTTTTATCATTGAGCTCGAATCAGAAATAATTAAGATATGGAGTTTGGAATTATATTTTTGGGTGGTTTCTTAATGGCACGGCCCAAAACTATGTTAGAAAAGGCATGGTAAAGTTTCGTGTCGATCGGAGATGGTTTGACACATGAAATGATAGGTTGTATAAAGGCTTAGGTGTTAAATAAGGGTCCAGGGACTTGTTTGTAAATATATTTGAGAAGGTAGGGGCTTGGTTTGTATTTTAGAAACTATTTGGGTCATTCTAAAAAGGGTCAAGGGTTTAGTTAGAAATATGTTTATATGGGAAAGGATTTATTTTGAATTATAACACAAGGAGGGGCTTATTTTGCAAGAAGGCTTAAAAGGGTGGGGGCTCTTTATTGAATAGAGGAAAGAGGAGGGGGTTATGGGCAAAACCGCCATCTCCTTCCTCCTCAAACCGCAAGAAACAGAGGAGGGGGAAAATTGGGGGCGGCGGCGCTCGGCGGCGCCTGGCCGGCGGCCCCTGGGCCATGGCGGCGGCTGGGAGTTGGGGGAGAAGGGCAGGGCGGCGCTGGGGATCGATTCCCCCCTCGATTTGAGGGGTGGCGGCCCGTAGAGGCGGCGCCACGGCGATAGGTGGCGGCGCTACAGAGCTTGGTGGCGGCGCTACAGAGCTCGGCGGCGGCCGGGGATGGGGGCAAGAGGGAGAGGGGGTCGAGGGGGTTCGATTCCCCCTTACCTCGGGCCGGGGTGGAGCAGGGAGGTCGGGACGCGGAGGCGAGCGGTGGCCGGCGCTAGCAGCTATGGCGGCGGCGCTGCGGGGGTGGAGAGGGGTTGGTGGGCGGCGGTGGAGCTTGTGGGGGTGGAGAGCTGCGCGGGGACCCCTTTTATAGAGCAAGCGAGGCGGTGGAGGGTGGGGTGCGCCGGTGGCGGCTCGGCGGGTGGCGCGGGCCGCCTTAATGGCGCTGGAACCGGTTCGGCCGTCGTGGAGCGGCGTGAGCGCCGAGGGCATCGTCGTGCACGTGGAGGAGAGGACTCGCTGCTGCTGTTACTTGTCGCCGTGTGCGGCTCGAGCATCGAGGCGGTGGTGCTGTGAGCATGCAGTGCTCGTACGGCGGCGCGGGCGGCGAGTCGGCCAGGCGAGCACAGGGCGGCGGTGGCGTGAGCGGCGAGGCTGTGGCTCTGCGACGGCGCGAGCAGCGGTGGTGCACGTGCGAGGCGGCAGGCGGCCTGGCCGGGCGGGGCGTCGAGCGGCCCGTGCGCGTGGAGCACGCGCAGCACTGCTCGGCGGTGCTTGGCGTGGCGGTGAGCGGGCAAGGGGGTGTGTGTGCGAGCGGGGCCGGGCTGCAGGGGCGCGCGCGCGTGCGCGGCGGCGCCGAGTCAGGCGAGCGTGCGCCGCTCGGTGTGCCGCGGTGCGGCGAGCGTGGCGTGGGCGCGCACGTGCGCACGCGGGGGCGCTCGCGGGGGAGAGGGGCAGAGGGAGTCGGGCCGGGCGGCATTCATGCAGGAGCGGGGCAGGTGGTGCGCACGCACAGGAGGCAGGGAGCGGTGTGTGGGTGTGCGGGCGGTGCAGGGCCGGGGGAGGCGTGCGTGCGGGGGCCGAGCCGGGAGCGGGGCGCGAGCGCAGGGGCAGGCCGGGAGCAAGGCGGTGGCTGGCTGCCGGGCGGCGTTCGGAGGCAGGCGGGTGCGCGGGAGTGGGGCAGAGGGAAGAAGGAAGAGAGAGAGAAGGAAGGAGAGAGGAAAAGAAAAGAAGGAAAAAAATGGAAAATAGGGAAAAGAGAAAAAGAAAAGGGAAAAAGGAAGGGAAAAAGAAATGGAGAAAAAAAAGGAGAGGAAAAGGGAAAAGGGAAAGAAAAAGGAGGGGGCGAGTGCGCGCCGGAGGCGACCGCGGCCGCGGTCGGTCACGCGTGCGCGGGCCAGGGGAGGTGGGGCACGCGCGGCGCTTGCGGTTAGGCGGCGCTCTGGTGCACGCGGCAGGGAGAAGGGGGGGGAAGAGAGAGAGAAGAGGGATTCGCGGCGACGATTGCGACAGCCGGTGAGGAACAAGAGAGAAGGGTTCGTTAGGCGTTTGAAATCGGATGACAGGACAACAGAAAAATTGGGAGAGAATTAGGGTTTAGGGGTAACTGAGCTCAACGATGAAAAAGAGTTTTGAAAAAAAAATATTTTTAGCGTGTGATTTATTTGGTGCATTTTTCGGGTCGTTACACACGCGGACCTACAGCCTCCCCGACGATAGGGAGGCCGAGGAGGTAGGCCACGTCCTGCAGCGTAGGAGTCATCTCCCCACACGGGAGGTGGAACGTGTGTGTCTCCAGCCTCCATCTGTCAACGAGCGCCGTCAGGAGGGATCGGTCGAGCTGAATAGGCCCACCCTCGACAAGACGGCCCAGAGTTAGTAGACCGGCCTCACGTAACCTGCAATAAACAAAATTGTCGAAACAAAAGAATACCGATGAATACCTAAGTGATAAACAATAATATTTCATTACATACCTGTCACACCAATCGTGGTGTATAGAGATCACCTCCCCGGGTGGACGAGGACGTAGCACCTCTAGGGATCGGTGCTCAACTGCTGCAAAGTAAGACCTGTGGCTCGAGTCGGTAACTGGGTCTAGCAAGGAGGCCATCTCCATACCTGCATTCAAAAATATATGACAACACATAGGTACATATATGTTTCATACAAACTAGACGCGTAATATTTATACATTATAGATAGGTTCGATACAAACTCCACGCACGATTACTACATATTACAGATAGGTTCGATACAAACTTCACGCACGATATTTATACATTACAGATATGTTCTATACAAACTGGACGCACGATTACTACATATTACAGATATGTTCGATACAATTGTGGATCATGACACCGAATGCCTTCCACGAGCAATTCTCGCCGATGGTCGTCTGAACGTAGGAGGTGCTCCATCTCTAAGATTTCCGGAAGGACCGACGTCAGCAGCATCATGAAGTGCATTCTGAGGACACTTCTTGTAGTTGTGACCCAATGCTCCACATTGGCTGCAACGCTTTTCTGCCTTGCTTGCTTCGAACTCGTCCATACCATTCCGAATACGATGTGTCTGACGGCGGCCTTTGCCTTTCTTAGTGGCTGGATCAGGAATAAACATCTTATTCTTATTATTCTGAATGAAAGTCCCCACTATTCCAATCCCGTATACCTCATGTCCCCAGGTGGATACAGCTGCTTCCTTGCTGAAGTAAGGTGAAACAAATACTCCTGGCTGCAACGCAGACTCTGCACATGGCGCAATGAGATGCGAGCATGGCAAATGCAATAACTTAGGCTTCATGCAGGAGCAGAAGGCTTTGCCATCTACTGTAATCAAACTCTCCTATACCACCCTATCTCTACGGATACCACGACCAGTTCTATCCTTGCATAGAACCTCAAATCTATGCTCCATTGTACCTGTCGATATGACGCGGTGCAGTTTGGCCTTTTCAATCTTCTCTTACATATATTGTGTCACTCTTGTGCAAAACCGAATTTGGGAGTTCCTGATGTTTATGCTTGCAGCCTTGTAACGCTCTCTTAAAAACTTCATGCACCCATACATGATGAACTCAACAATTCCCACAAGAGGAAAGGCACGACAAGAACGCATAACCATATTGAAACACTCTGCATGGTTCGTTGTCTGAATACCATACCGTATTCCGTTGGTATCATAAAGGAATGACCATTTCTCCTTAGGTGCACCTCGAATCCAGTATGAAAATGGCTTCTCAATTGAATCCCTAGCCTATACAGCCTGACTCGTGCCTGTTCCTGATGCCCTTACCTTCACTAGCTCTGCAGTCAACTGATCAAGCATCTGTCATAATGCATTGAATTTTCTCTATTGATTTTGGGTGCACAACCTCTTAAACATGTTCTTAAGATCCTTGTTATTGAAGTGGTCATAGAAGTTTGCACCCATATGCCTAATGCATCACATGTTTTGGACATCGGGCCACAATGGAGGCGTTGTCGCAGTTCCACGTTGCAATTTCAGTATTAATTGCAGCAGACCTGCATGCCTATCACTAATAAGGCACACATCTGGACGTGCAGCAACAACATGAACCTTCACTCGTTCAAGGAACCAATACCAACTGTCTAAGTTCTCATTCTCAACAAATGCAAATGCGAGCGGAACTATTTGGTTGTTGCAATCTACCCCGATTGTGGTGAGTATCTGACCTTTATACATTCCAGTCAGAAATGTGCCATCAATGCAGATCACCGGAAGACAACACTGAAATGTTCTAACACAAGCACCTATGCAAAAGAAGGCTCGTTGTATAATTCTTTGCCCCCTAGTCACGGCTGGTACGAGGTATGTGTCATAAAAGCTTCCAGGATTTCTAGCAGCAATCTGGGATAACATACGAGGTAGGTTATCATATGATGCCTCGTATGTGCCGAACCGCATCTCGAACACCCTTTGTTTAGCCCGCCATGCCTTCAAATAACTAATGGTGTACTGGTAAGTCTGCTCAATGTGTCGAACAATCATTTATGGCTCATAATTTAGGTTGTCCATAATCAACCCATATATTTGCTTTGCAACAAAGTCGCATGATATATTGCGATGCGAGGGAAAAACTTCTGACAGCAAACAAGTGTGCTCTGTCACAATGGAACATTTCCAGTTCGACTTCCATTTTCCCTTGAATGCATGTACTCGCCATGGACATCCATCATTCACACACTTCACCTCATATTCTTTACTGCCAGACTTTACGACTCTAAATTCTCGTTTTAATGATATTGTTCATAGTCTCACAGCATCTTTTACGGCTTCAATGTTTGGATATGTTGCACCTTGCACTACCTCATTCCGTCTGTACTCCCACTCCTGATTTCGTACGTCTTCTGCGACATAACTGCCAAAACCATGCTCCTTCCACTCTTTCGGCAATGAGTACTGCTCGTCATCAGATGAGCCCTCATATTCTTCCATCTCTATTGCGGTTTGGTCTTCTGCCTCCATCTCGTCCACAATGCTATGTATCCTCTCTCCCTCATCAGCAAGGCCCTGTGGTCCCATATTTTGGTTCTCTGTCTCTTCTGACTCATCTTGCTCAACATAATTGGTCTCTCTTCGAATACTCGGAGTTGCTTGATCTGCACCATGTTGGATTTCATTTTGTGTCTTCTCCCGGATTTGAACAAGAATGGCCAGAGGCCACCCATGCTCTAGAGCTGCTTGCATGTACTTCTGCCAGTCATCAGTGCTGTGTATCATCATCGATTCCCATAAATCACTTTCTACCTCCCAATTAACAAGAGACTGGACGGTCATCACATGTGTCAACGGATCAACACGGAACCCACGCTGCAGCCACTTACATATGGAACCAAAACTCCTTTCCAGAGATTTATCTACGGCGCTAGATGTGCACTTAAAGGCAGAAAGGTCTACTCCATTTGGCCCATACAAAACATTGTAGTCACCATAAAATACTTGAAACTGCATCTTGCTCGATATATCTGTATATCACAGAATACTTATCGAGTTATACTCTTTACTTCACTATCTTATTCAATAATCCGTAAAAACTAAGTATGGAATTCAACTACAACGTATAAGTATTCATAACTACGTGATGACACTCAAATTCTATACTGTATATGCCAAATTCTATTCTAAATCGTAATTAATTTATAAACACGTCTCTAATAGTACTGCAATTGTAATAATAAATGCGTAGTACTAATTTTCTAAACTAATTTACTACTACGTAACTAAAAACTAAAGTATCATTAAACACCTACTTAAATGGTTCTACTATAGCACTAATTAAATTAAATTACTCTACAATACCAATAGAAAAATACATAAATTAAATGTACTAATCTGCAGATCACAAGTGTGGAATCCGGCAGGGCTTCGCCGCTTCCCTTCTCCTCACCCCTCTCTTTTTTTCTGGATTTTTGGTGGAATTTTTGGGCTCAAATGAGGAGGGAATGGGGGTAGAAGGCTTATATAGGGGAGGAAGCCCCGGTCGCCCGAGGGGGGGGGGGGGCGACAGGCCCCCCCTGTCGCGCCTGTGGGCGGGTCCCATCGGTCGCCCGAGGGGAGGGCGACAGGCCCCCCTGTCGCCCATGGGGGGGGCGACAGGCCCCCTTGAATTTTTTTTGCTAGGGACTTTGTTGTAAATTTGAAGAAAAAATATTACACTTAGGGCCTGTCGCCCTATGGGGGGCGACCGGGATAGTTTAGAAATATTTCAAAACGGACATATATTTTTGAAATTTTGATTTTTTTTAAATATAAAAAAGAAAAAAGCGCGGTACCCGAGGGTTTGCCTCCGTCAAAGAATAATTTGATTCATTATAAATTTAGTTAAACTTAGACTAAGGATAAAGCAAAAATGTACGTTTTATATTTTAGGACAGTGGGATTGTAGCTGAAGGAGGAACAGTGTTCGATCATTAGTTCCATGTGTGAAGACATCAGGCATACACATTTGAGGCAGATCCATTTCTCAGCGCCACAGTTTGAGGTTAGCAGTTAGCGGGCCGGTCGCCAACTGCCAAGAGAGTGAAACCAGGTACTATAGTTTGGCGTATGTCTATATCTGTATACATTCTCAGCACATCGACGTCACATGCGCTAGCTTTGCTGCTCTCGCCAAACCAAACACCAATGGCCGCACCCGCCCAGCCGTCCACCGTCCTCAATGAGCTCCGCCGGGCGCAGCGTGCCAATGGCCCCGCCGCCGTGCTAGCCATCGGCACGGCGGTTCCGGCGAACTGCGTGCGCCAGGATGAGTTCACCGACTGGTACTTCCGAGTCACCAAGAGCGACCACCTGACCGAGCTCAAGGCCAAGATGAAGAGAATGTGTACTGATTTCATCATTCAGTTTGATTAATCAAATCAAAACATTCAGTTTGTGGCCTTTTTGTTGATAAGTCGTCAAATTCTTGCGTCTCTCCCCCGCAGGTGACAAGTCAAGCATCAAGAAGCGCTATTTCCACCACACCGAGGAGATGATCGGCGGGCACCCGGAGTTCCTGGACCGCGCGGCGCCATCGCTCGGCGCGCGGCTGCGCATCTCCGCGGACGCCGTTCCCGAGCTCGCCGCCGCGGCGGCGGAGCGGGCGATCGCGGAGTGGGGCCGGCAGGCGGCCGACATCACGCACCTTGTCGTCGCCACCAACTCCGGCGCCGGCGAGCCGGGCGCGGACCTCCGCCTGGCACGTCTCCTGGGCCTCCGCCCGACCGTGCGCCGCACCCTGCTGTACCTCCACGGGTGCTCGGCGAGCTTCGTCGCGATCCGACTCGCCAAGGACATCGCCGAGAACAACCGCGGCGCGCGCGTGCTCGTGGCCTGCGCCCACGCCACCATCCTCCCCTTCGGTGCCCCCGACGAGGCCCAGCTCGACGCCCTTGTCGCCATGGCCCTCTTCAGCGACGGCGCCGGCGCAGCCATCGTCGGCGCCGACCCGACGAGCCCCGTCGAGCGCCCCGTCTTCCACATCGTGTCGTCGTCGCAGGCGACGCTGCCGGGGACAGGGCACGCCCTGGGGATCGATCTCGGCGAGGGTGGAGTCCGGTACCGCATGGCCGCTGAGGTGCCGGAGCTTGTCCGCGGCAACATAGAGCGGTGCCTGGTGGACTCGCTGGCGCCGCTCGGCCAGGCGGCCGCGAGTGGCGGCGGCGGCGACGGCTGGAACGGCCTTTTCTGGGCGGTGCACCCTGGCAGCCGCCCGCTGTTGGACAGCTACGAGGCCGCCCTAGGTCTGGAGGCAGGGAAGCTCGCGGCCAGCAGGAGCGTGCTGAGCGAGTACGGCAACATGTTGGCCGCGACCATCATCTTCGTCCTCCACGAGATGCGGCGGCGCCGCCAAGATGGCGAGGAGGAAGGGGACGCCTCGCAATGGGGGATCATGTCGGGCCTCGGGCCAGGGCTCACAATCGAGACAATAGTTTTGCATGCCTCTGCTAGCTGCTTAGAGCAGCTTCACTAAAGGATACGCACAACCAAACAAGAAACGGCAGATCTCCAACACCTATGAGGGAAGATGTGTAATTCAAAAATTAGGTGCAGTAAGTGTAAGATGGAAATTATCTTTCAGTGAACAATCAATAAACCATACTATTCACATGGGCATCTAATAGGCATCTTTGTTCACAAAACGATTCTACTCCCTCCGTCACAAATTATTAGTCGTTTTGACTTATAGATACATAATTTTTATTATGTATCTAAATATATATTATATTTATGTCTATAGCAAAATTTATATATCTAGAAAAAGTTAAAAGACTAATAATTTAAAATGGAGGGTATACATCTTCCAAACTGCCCAAGTACTGCACTATCTGAACCATGGTTAGGGTGACTTCGTCCATAAATAATGCTTTTTTGTGGCGGGCATCGTTTTCATATGAAGACTAAAACTAACAATACACATTTCAAGTTTATCGCACCTCCTCATATATACTCCCTCCGTTTTAAGTTATTACTTGTTTTGATTTTTTTCTAGATGTATAATTTTTATTATTCATGTAGATATATATCATGTCTAGGTCCATAATCTAGAAAAAACTAAAGTGACTAATAACTTAGGATCGAAGGAGGTTGGGATGCGGGCCATTGGCCGTTCGATGGCACCTAGCTCTGCATCAAGAGATGAAAGTTGAGCTCCGTATATGAAACTGCGTATGTACAAGAACCGTACTGACAGGGTTGTATATAAATATAGAATAGAAGAAGTGCAGTACCGATGTACATAAATGTACAAGAACCAGTACTACTGTGGCCCTGTTTACAAAAAAAAACATCACATCAAATATTTTGACACATACATGGAGTACTAAATGAAGTTTATTTACAAAACATTTTGCATGGATGAGCTGTAAATCGTGAGACGAATCTAACGAGTCTACTTAATCCATGATTTGCAACAGTGATGCTACAGTAACCATCCGCTGATTATGAATTAATCATAGATTAATTAGCATCATTAGATTCGTCTCGCGATTTACAACTCATCTATGTAAAAAGTTTTGTAAATAAATTTCATTTAGTACTTCAAATTAATAAGATTCATTTGCAAAATTTTTACACATAAACAACTAAACACGGCCTGTGTCCATTACAAACAATTGCGGCCCAGGATGCAGAAGAAGCTAGATTGGCATTGGCCTGGGATACGCAATGGGCCTGCTGGGCCTAATTGTTTAAGTGGGTATTTTTATGCCACATGAGCTTGAAGGCTTGGCCTACGAAGTTTTCACAGGGCTTGATAAAACAAATACGGATGACTTTACAGACTGGTTTCACTCACTTTTCTATGACTATAGATTGTTTCAATATTTGTGTTGTTTTGTTCGCTGGCCGTTTTATTTGTGGGCCAATTTAGTATTTATTATTTCATTCATTTCGGCCCATCTAGCTAAAAGCTTTCTATTATATTTTTTATTAGAAAAAACCCCAGAAATATGGCCTTTGCCTACGAAGAAAGCTGCAATAAATTATGACAAAAAATGTTGGTCAATACTTGGCCGATAGCTGATGCTGGGGAATCGAAGACGGATCATAGCAGTGGTAGTTTGATGGCTGATTCTCCTTATTTAAGAAGAAAAAAAAAGTTCTAACCGCATTCAGCGTTAAGATGACAACACTCTTCATCACCATATGATCACCACTTCTCACATCTCTCATTCTCACCAACTTTCCCAGCTAGCTTATACAGCACAGCAAACTGAACTTGCATATATATACACCATATATACCCTGCACACCAGTGCACCACAAACACAAAATCGCCACCCCCCTTCACTGACAAAAGTCCACAGCAGACAGCCATCCATCCATGTCTACAAATTAAAGTGTATGTCCTTGTGAACGTGCTACCTAACACAACACTTCTTGCATATCCCTAAAATACACATTTAATTCAGCATCGGAACAGGATCATGCATATAGCTTGCACATGACAAGATGTGTGTAAACACGCATGCGCCGCTAATGATAAGTTGATGTATGACCTAATAACGCGTATCCTGAGATTTATATGAAAAGTCCAAGGTTCATTACATTCCTCGTTACATCACCTGCAACAGCTTTGCATGTGTCCGTACCTGAATTGTCCTTGGCAGGACACTGAAGCTGATCGATGAGCGAAGTGCAGCTGCTAGTACCTTTTGGATTTTGATGGGCGAACATGAGTGCTTGCTGTAGGTTCCAAGTTTAAAGGGGACGAGGTTGTTAGATGGACAAATGGGCCTTGATGGATAAAGGCAGCCGAGCTACACAGATAGCTAAATGTGATTGGATTTCATGTGTTTTCTTTCTTTAGGGGTTGCTGATGAGGCACATAAAGTGGAAACTAATACACACGCCTTGTTTGTAGATTATAAGAACGTGTTAGAGAATCAGTACCATTTGGATGTAGTGAATTTTGTTGTTGTTGTTGTTGTTGTTGTCATGCTTTTATGGGCTGCAACGTCCATACACCTGCAGCGAAAAAGGAAAGGGACAAAAGTTTTCAACTACGAACTAAGGGTACCGGCCTAGAAATTGAATGTCAATATACTAGCCAGGAGTGATCTTTCTAGCTCCTTGACATTTTGCACCCTATAAGAATCATAACGTGCACAACATCTAATGAAGGAGGGATGTATCCATAAATTCTGCAAAAATCAATGGTTTCACACTTGTTCTATTTTTTTTATCTCATGTGAGCTTATATTAACTTTAGAGAATCACTACTACAAAAAAATTTAGGGACGGGTAAATAATATTTTTAGAGACGGGTGGAGTACATACCTCTAGTTCTCGCACCTAAATTTATGTTTGTAGAGACGGGTAACGTGCCTGTATTTGTAGGGGTGGTTGGCGTCACTCGCCCCTACAAATCGATTTGTAAGGTCGGTTGAGCCCCTCACCCATTTCTACGAATCAATTTTTAGATAATAAAAAATAGAAAAGGCTTGAAAAATATAAAATATATCCCAGCCAACCGGCCACCACCACAAGCCCCTCTAATACCGAGATACAATTTTTTGACAAAAATATGCACCCTTGCGTAAACAAGGGTTCGAATTGCTTACGCCAAGCCTCACGCATACCCATCTCTCCACCACACTGCATAGTCACTTGTGACTCTATAAGATATGTTACTCTTTTATTAACACTGGAATTGATTTGTAGGGGCGGGTGATTGCGTCACCCGGACCTAAAAGTATTTTCTATTTTATTCTAAAAATTCATTTAAATTTTTAAATACAGCAGAACAAATAAAAAAGTGAAGCTTCTATACTATGATTATTGTGAACTATACATACAGAAAAATATGCCAAATATATTTCAGTATCTATAAAGGTTAAAATTGTGGAAACTTGAAATTATGTCTTGAGTTGTATGAGACAGTATATAGTTAGAGCCATATGTAGGGCACAACTAGTAAATGATCTTGTTATACTAAATGTTGTATTAAATCAATAATGTATAAACTATAAATTTTAGATCTTACCACTAAGCTTTGATATGGAACTACTATACATTCTATATCCGAGGTTGTTTGAAAACAAATCGAAACTTGCAGATTTTTGAAACTAGAGAATTTATAATAATTTTTTGGGTCTATTAAATGACCTAAAATAAAAAAGTTATCAACTACAAAATTATATATCTTGTCAAGCTCTACAATTTTGGTATAAGCATACGCGCCGCTAATTATAAGTTGATGCATGTCCTGAGATTTATATGAAAAGTCCAAGGTTCATTACATTCCTCGTTACATCACCTGCAACAGCTTTGCATGTGTCCGTACCTGAATTGTCCTTGGCGGGACATTGAAACTGATCCATGAGCAAAGTGCAGCTGCTAGTACCTTTTGGATTTTGATGGGAGAACATGAGTGCTTGCTGTAGGTTCCAAGTTTAAAGGGGACGAGGTTGTTGGATGGACAATGGGCATTGATGGATAAAGGCAGCCGAGCTACATAGATACCTAAATGTGATTGATTTCATGTGTTTATTTTTTAAAGGGGTTTCTGATGAGGCACATAAAGTGCGAACTAATCCGCAGGCCTTGTTTGTAGATTATAAGAACCTGTTCAAGAATCGGTACTATTTGGATGTAGTAGATTTTTTTTGTTGTTATACTTTATGGGCTGGAATGTCCATAGACCAGCCAAAAAGAAAAGGGTCAAAAATTTTCAACTACTCCCTCTATCCCATAATATAAGCATTCCTAGCTATATTTTCAGGTGTCTAGATTCATAACATCTCTAATATATAGTAAAAGCTATGAACCTGGTACATGTCTAGAAATGCTTATATTCCGGGATGGAGGAAGTACGAACTAATAAGGGTACTGCATACTGGCCTAGAAAATTGAAGGTCAATATACAGGCCAGAAGTTAAAAAGAATGAGACGATCGATTGAGCTTTATTTGATTTAATTATTTGAGTGATCTTTCTAGCTCCTTGAAATTTCCACAAGAAGCTTAACGTGCACAACATCTGATGAAGAAGGAGGGATATATCCATAAATTCTGCAAAAATCACTGGTTTCACTCTTGTTCTATCTTTTGCCTCATTCTCACTTTGTACACACGTTGGCATACTAGTAAAGGTTGAAGTATAATAAGTGGTACTTTCTTTAATAAAGACTGACGTATATAGATATAGGACACCATCTCTCATGTCAACTCAGGTGGCTATAACCCTGCTTGCATAAACATTTTGCTTATGTGACAGGCCAGAAATAAAAGTTAGACAGGAGACAGGCGGAGAGATAAAAAGTTGACTACTTTCTTTAATAAAGAATGACATATATACAGGGCATCTCTCATGCATGTCAACTCAGGTGGCTATAACGCTGCTTGCATAAACATTTTGCTTAATGTGACAGGCCAGAAAAGTTAGACAGGAAACAGGAGAGATAAAAAGTTGACTACTAGTTCCAATGTACGCGTCGTTACGTTAATAAAGATTTATCACATGTGAGCTTATTAACTTTAGTATAAGGCCAGTCTCAATGGGAGTTTCATGGAGGGTTTCATGACATTAAATACCATCACTTTTGTTGACATAGCAAGGAGAGAGAAGGCTAGAGTTTCATGGGATGTGAGGAGAGTTTCATCACCATGAAACTCATCTGGCACAGTTATCTAGTTCTCAGTCTTGGTAATTGTGTCCATGAAACTTCCACTGAGACTGGCCTAACGTTGTAGTTTACCGACTGGACATGTTGTCGCCATTATTAGATGACATTCATGTTTCTTAGAGATAGAGATAGTGGTTAGCTCTTGATGAGCCCATGGCTCCTCAAATTGCTATAGCTTGTCAACATGAAAGGAAGTACACAGTTTCCAACAATTCAGATGCACTGCATGGAAAAGAAATGAAAATGAGCCAAGGAAATTTGTTTATATTGGCGCTATGCAAGTTGAGATCATCGATGCTTTTCCAACTTAATCATACACCTAATTTGCTGGAAGAGTTGTTGGCGTCATTAGCAACTTGGCCGGAATATTTTATTATTCCTATAGACGTGATGTATGGTCAGGGTTACTATTTTATACATTAATTTGGGTGCAGCTTCGTGTGCTGTTTTGGTCCAGGTTATCTTTATTAGAATACAAGTCAAGTAAGAGATGGACTGAGTTTGATTAGGAGTCAAATGGGCCAGCCATATTTGTTTAGGGTGGAGTCAGACTTATTAGCTTCTGTTGAGTCCTAGTCTGGTTTGGTCATTTGTGCCTGCGTGGTCGGCCATGTACCATGGAGGAACATATTTTATTTGGTAAATTTTCTCGTCAGAACACAAAACCCTAGGGGACGATCCCTTCCGATCCATCTCGTGAAGGGAATTATCGTCTGATCCCTTTGAGGATTTGGGTTGGTGTGTGATCAGGGATTAAATTCTCTTGGGTGCGCATCTGATTTCGGTGGAATTCTCTCTTCTAATCGTGATCTGAGGCATCACGGATTCACGGGTGGAGGAAGGCCTTGGGTTGTAATCATTGCAAGTGATGATCTGCTAGTTATTTGGAAGAGAAGCTGCTATTGCAAGTACCGTGAAAGATTGGGCAAATTCTCTAAACAGTAAGCGTGTCCTTATCAGCTCTTGCATTGGACATGCCGCCCTGGATTACTGGCCCTGTTCTGCGCCTGCATTCTTAGAGTTCCTACCACGCACGTTTCCCGAGAGAAGAATCTCGCATGCATGCATGGAGTACTAAATGAAGTCTATTTGCAAAACTTCTTCAGGGATAGGTGTAACTTTTCGCGACGAATCTAATGGCGGTAATTAATCTATGATTAGCTACAGTGATGCTACAGTAACCATCCTCAAATCACGCGGTTAAAGACCTCATTAGAATCTTTAGGGTTCCTAGCGTGGGAGTTCTGAAGTTGATTTTATAAACCGACTTTATTTGACACCGTAATTAGTGGTCAAAGTGCGTTCTAGCCCATTCTAGAAAAAACCAAACAAGGCCACTCCATCTCCTCGACTGCTTCAATATGTATGTTTTATACATAGCCTCATAAGAATTTGTTCAATGTACTTCGTCCACCTCGTAAAAAGTTTAATACTAGCATTTGAAAAAATACTAATAAAAAAGTGCAATTCTAAAAATTGGAATGGTCAGATTTGAATTGCATGATAAAATTAATTTCTAGCCATGACTTTAAGAAGTTTGTTTAGTTGCATACGGCCACAAATGAAGGCATATATGAGAGTATGTTTATGCTGCTACTAATCTATTAAAGAAAACGAGAATTGAACTCTTCATGGGAGAGAGGGGGCACGTCCTTAAGGAGATCAAGAGTGTTGTTACTGCAATATTTCCATTCTCTACCCCTAATTAACACTTGGACACAAGAGTAGTTCAATGTTCTTTATAGGGGTATAGATATAGATGGCCATGTCAGTTTGATTTATTTTTTGAACCACTACGTACATCTTTAGAGACTTAGAGTGACAAACTCATTAACTACTCGTGGCATGCATGGCTCAGTACACACAGTCAACTTGGTTTGTACGAGAATCTATGTGATAACCAGTGCAAGTGGCATGGGGATGACCCTCATGGCAGTGAGGTTATGGACACTTTCCTTTTGCGAGAAAGAGGTTATGAACACCATGCTTATGTAGTTTTAAGATCTTACTAAAAGAATTAATATATAATGACTGCCAGACACTACTAGAAAACACCCTATCCATCCAGACTAAATATTCCAGCCACTATTGCAACCGGTACTGATGGGAGCATGCATCAGTACCGGTTGCAACGACTGGATCTCCAGGACATAAAATGGAGACAACTAAATCACCTACCATTCTACCACCGGTACTAAAGGGCTCCATAGACTTTCTTTTTTTAAACGAACCAAGCAGCAAAGTTGCAAATTATATTAAAACGAAGAAACAACACCCGGACTAATAGCCGACACCACCACCACCACCGGTCAAATAACCTCACAACTCCTCTCTAACTCAACTCAAATAACCACCGTTTGGATTGAAACATTAACACGGTTGCGCAACTCAACTCGACTCCACACCCTCTGCCTAGGTTGGATTGGTACATCGACCTAGACTTCAACTCACTCTAGCTAGCCGGTTCTATTGGGTTGTCAAACGCAACCTCTGTGTCAGAACCGGGGCAGCGGGACTGTTTATAGGCATAGAATATTCTAGAGTAAGGGATAGCTCATGGATGTACCTTACCTCTTTTGTAACTACCCGAATAGGCGTAGAACTAGCTGATCGTGATGTAGTAGGACTCCAACTGTATTTGGCTAGGACTTTCCATGTAAACCTGTCCTCCCGGATATATAAGGGCGGGCAGGTACCCCCTCCAAACAATCATCAACACCTAAGGCAATACAAACCACACAGGACGTAGGGTATTACGCAAACTCGCGGCCCGAACCTGTCTAAATCTTTGTGTTCCTTGTACCATCAAGTTCCAGAGCAGTCGATCCCTACCTACAAACCTTACTGCTAAGGGTATCCCTTAGCAGGCTTGGCAGTAAACACTGACAGCTGGCGCGCCAGGTAGGAGATTCGGCGAGTTCATCAGCGAATTCGATGGCCGGATCAAGCGACGCCAACAACGTGCCGGAAGGCACAACCCTCATTTTAGGTTCCTGGGCATGCACCGCTGACGGATCAGGCGGCTTCTCCAGCCACCTTGTCACGCCTAATTCGCCTAAACCGAAAATTGTCTACCAAGTCGCCGACATCCGCGACTCTACGGATTTAGACAAAAAAAAGAGTTCTACCCGAACTCGACTCGAACAATCTAGAAAACGTGTCAACTCCAAACCGGACTCTTGGTTCAGTCGAGTTTGACACAAACTCTGATTCCGAAAAACCCCACTTTTCCAAAACTCTTGGAAAATACTTGACTCGTCTCAAGACGATCAAACGCACCAGGATCAAAAACTCAGAACTACTCGACGGAGTAAATCAAGTTTCACGATCAATAGAGGGTTGCATCAAACTTGCAGAGAATGCTCTTGGCTCATCTACATCACAGCAGAACCCAGAAGTGCTGAACCCACCACAGAAAAGGTCGGGTGATATACTCTCAGGGATCGATCGGGGGAATTCTAAGCTCGCCGACTGCATTAAGAAAGCTGAAAGCACTCTGCAAAACAAAGAGCATAAAACAGGAGGAGGAATCTGTGGGGGATCTGGTGAGACAAACTCCCGGTTTGTTCGGATGGGACCGTCTATCTCTAGGATACCTCAGAGCCCTTCACCGAAACATGCTCACATTCGGACTCCTGAGCCAGGCAAGTCCTCGTTCGATCGGGACTTTGATAAATTCATGAACGGTCTCGACAACTTTGAACCGTTCGATGATCTCGAAGACTGGTCCGATAATGTCGACTTGTTCATAGACGCCATGGCCAATCCACCCGAGCATGCTGACGTTCTTTGGAAACTTGCCAAACTTAAAAAGGGAAAGGCCAAAACTCCAGAACAATCCAGTAAGTCAATTTTCGACAAACCCTGGATTAAGGATCCTGAAGGGCTGACTCCTACTCAATGATGGATACACTGGATGAATGAGAATGCCCTCCGTGTAGAGATGACATCCCTCTTCTCGCTCACCCAAAGCACACATATTATAAAATCAATGGACTAACCGATTTCAAAACCGAGTACTCTTCCAACTCGGAGGGCGAGCTGGATGTCCTAATCCAGTACAGCAAGCAAGTCGAGTCCAACTCGGCTAAGAACTCCAAGTCCGAACAGGACTCCCTCCCTAACTTAGTCATATATGCAACACCGCAAGGACGGACAATGCGCCTAAGGAAGACACAAGATCCCAACACCTCCGGCTCACAGCCAACGGGTCTGCCTTACCAACAGAGCACCCCTCTAGACCCGTCCTTAAGCAAACAGGACCAAGAAATCCAAGATCTTTGCCGTGAAATCCTCATGGTTCGCATCTCTGAAGTTCAGGAACCTGAGGGTGATTCCACGGAGCGTCTCAACCTCAACGACTACAATTCCGATGATTTTGATGAGTACCTTTCTGACAACATGGAAACTACTCCTCCCACAATCATAGAAGCCCAGGCTACTACCAAGCAAGATCCGCTTGCACCTCCTCCAGCAGTGACAGTCACTGCCCAACTGGAAGAGCAGCATCCAGCAGAAGATCTCTACGAGCGTCGTCGCCTGCTTAACCTAAAAAGGGCGTTCAGGCGCCAGCGCCTCGCCAATAGCTAGTAGGAACAGCATGGCGACAACTACGACTACTCCAATTGCGACCTTCGCAACGTGATCAACATTGGTCGTGACGCACGCAACGTCATCATCTCAAGGAGGAAGGAATGCGAGGAAGTCGAGGCTTACAGTCCTTCTTCCAACTACAAGCCGGCACCCTTCACGGGCATCCCACCAAAGGCTCCCGCACCCTTCTAGAAGTACAAGCTGGCAAACGCCCGTCCTTAGGGTAAACCGCGCACCCCATATCATGGAGAAACATCTCTCATCGGAGCCAGGGTCAACAAAACTCTACAGCGCAAGTTCTTCATCCACCCGAAGAACTCTCACACGATCTTCGAGTGCGACTCACTCCGCAAGGCCCTCGGGGCACCTCTCCTGAAGGAGACCTTACCGCAAATCTAGTCGACCATCATATTGACTAGTTTTATCTTTGAATAATTCTATTCAGTCATGTAAACCATTGCTCATGTTTAACGGGCAAGGGGTAGGTTTTAAGAATCAGAGTCTGTTACTTTACAATTATTGTAATTTCAACAAATCCAAATAAAAGTTGATTTCTTCCATAAATCGACTACTTGGCTTTCGCTCATATGACCAATACCCCATCTCGAAAGTCATGCTCAGCATTAGAGCAGCTATCGAGTAGTTTTTATGGTTTACACTCGAGTGCTTTTTTGACATTTACGTCTTGGACAACCCGACGGGGTTCGTACCTAAAAGTTCTGTCTTAAAAGTTACTCCAGTCCTTGGTTAAAGGACACCCTACTCGCCTCGCTCGAGTAGGTTTTGGATATCCCTTTGACATTTACGTCTTGGATAGCCCGACGGGGTTCATACCTAACAGTTCTGTCTTAAAGATTACTCCAGTTCTTGGTTAAAGAACACCTTACTTGCCTTGCTCGAGTAAGTTTTGGATATCCCTCTGACATTTACGTCTTGGACAACCCGACGGGGTTCGTACCTAACAGTTCTGTCTTAAGGATTACTCCAGACCTTGGTTAAAAGACATCTTACTCACCTCGCTCGAGTAAGTTTTGGATATCCCTCTGATATTTACGTCTTGGACAACCCGACGGGGTTCGTACCTAACAGTTCTGTCTTAAGGATTACTCCAGTCCTTGGTTAAAGGACACCTTACTTGCCTCGCTCTAGTAAATTTTGGATATCCCTCTAACATTTACGTCTTGGACAACCCGACGGGGTTTGTACCTAACAGTTCTGTCTTAAGGATTACTCCAATCCTTCGTTAAAGGACACCTTACTCGCCTCGCTCGAGTAAGTTTTGGATATCCCTCTGACATTCGCGTCTTGGACAACCCGACAGGGTTCATACCTAACAGTTCTATCTTAAGGATTACTCCAGTCCTCGATTAAAGGACACCTTACTTGCCTCGCTCGAGTAAGTTTTGGATATCTTTCTGACATTTACGTCTTGGATAGCCCGATTGGATTCATACCTAACAGTTCTATCTTAAGGATTACTCCAGTCCTTCGATAAAGGATACCCTACTCGCTGGCTCGAGTAGGTTTTGGATATTCCTTCGGCATTTTCGTCTTGGGCAACCCGACGGGGTTCGTACCTAACAGACTTGCCCTAAGAGTTACTCCAGTCCTCAGGTAGGACACCTTACTCGCCCTGCTCGAGTAAGTTCGGGATATTTCTAGAATTTTTACGTCTTGGTTAACTCGATGGAGTTCAATCCTAACAGTCCTATTTTAGAAATCAATCCAGTCCATGTATAGGACATACTACTCGATAAGATCGGATAGTCTGGGATATTTTTACAATAGTTGTATGCTATCTGGGTGACCAAGCAAGGTCGACCCTAACTGGTCAACTATAAAAATCCCTCATGGAGTACAAATAAGTCCTTGATACTCTAAAATAGGTTGACAAGAACTTCTTGACAACTTATCTATCAAGAGACATCCTTTCGCTCCTTCCTAAGTACTCGATAAAGAGTTCTTCCCCCATTGGACAACTAAGTCCATGTGAGCTTTAACAAAGCATTTCCTTGGAAAAGGAAACCTACACTAAGCTACAGCTTTTTAACACTCTTATGGTGCTTTTCCCACTTAGTTAATCCTGCGGGATTCAATCCTAAATGGTCAGTACTACGATATTGATTCAGAAACATTCAAACTTGATCCTATTCGAGAATACTTTGGCTTTTAAAGCACCTACGGATGCAATCCCTCGCATCTACCATTATAACTGAGTAGGCGCGATGCTGCCAACACTCAGGACTTTCGAGTACAACTACTCGACACATCAAAGGATTCCACAATCCTAACACAAAATAAGTACTTGACATTACACAAATATTCAATATTGGTTCAAAAAGTACTTGCGGCCCATAGGCCAACCCAATTACAGTAAAAGATTAAGGAGAATCAGGCTTGCTCAAGGACTCCATAATCTGGTTGGCCACCATAGCAGTTTCTTCCAAATACTGACTGAACTGTTCTTCAGTACAATCAGCCTTGGCGCCCTTCCCAAGTGTGTCCAGACGAGTGGTTGGCCAATAAGACTTTACCAACCCGAGTACATGACCCACATAGTGACGGGTGGTCATGGGGACATACCTTTCAAAGGCTTCGGGTACTTTACGAAGTTTCCCCGCCAGTGAGAGCGGTTCGTCTCCGTCCCCTTCCGAGATCTCCATAGCCTCAGCTATTTCCTGACCAGCATCCCTAACTTCCCGCAGTGTGACAAGTTCTCACTGCATCGAGTCTCGGGACTCGGATAGCTCCTTCAGCTACTTCATGGCTCCTACCATCTCTTTGGTCTGAATCCGCCTTGATCTTCTTGAGCTTTTCAATTTTATCTGCGTTGCGGTACATAAGAACCTTTAAATCCAGTACTAAGCTTTCCTGAATCTTTAAAAATTCTGCACAAGCTGTGTACTCGAGTGAAAGAAAGTCTTATAAACACCAAGCAGATCTACTAGTCGACTGCATCATATATGCTAAAGACTAACCTTTCTTGGATTGGGACAGCTTCTTAAGCTTCCCCTGGAGAGCAACCTTCTCGGACAAGAGCGTCTTCACCCTCTCTTTCAGAGCATCTAGCTCTACCTCGTCCTGAGTCTGGCCACCCTCCCGTCCCAGTGCTTCCTGCAAAAATAAAAGATCAGTATACTACTCGATCTACACTAAAGTATTCGAAGAATTCGACTACTTACTTCTAGTAGCTTGAAAGCAAGCTCCACCTTCTCTCGCGGCAAGTCACTTCCCGATGTGACTTGGGAAGTACTCGCCCGCACTTCAGATACAGCCCTCTTGGGCACATCTTCAATCGTCCCCACAGTATTCCCTGTATTTTGGGAATCTAGAGGAACAGTATGCTACTTAATCAACTTAAGAGCAGTAAAATACCTTTCCTATAAGGTGGTACAAGCTTACCTTCAAGGGTCTTGTCGGGCTGCTTTTCGTCGCCTCCCTCAGGAAGTTTTTCGCCTTCTCCCTCCTCCGGAAGCTTATCGCTTCCACCATCCTCCGGGATCTTCTCATTGCCCCTTTCGGAATCCGGCAATGGAGAATCCCGAAGCATGGAGTCGGCCATAGCCTCCGCATCATGAGCACTCACATTAGGAGTATTCGGAGGCTTCTTCACCCCCGATTTGGAGGCTGAGTTGTCCTCATTCTCCACGCTTGCCTCCAGGATTGTGTCGCTGAAAAGACAAAGTAGTTAAAAACTACTAGACATAAAGGCAAAGTCCTATAATTACAAGTTTCAAGAAACTTACGTAGGAGCTCTTTTCAGAGCAAGATCCTTGATGCTGAATTTGTGGCCAGGCTTCACAACAAGAGCCTGCTTACCCGTATCTCTGGCAATATGTACATTGGAACTACTCGCCGAAAGAATAGTCCCGGTCCCCTTTGATGGGTCCACTGTGGTGGAAGGGACAGATTGTCCCACCACAGTATCATCCCCAGATACTGATATCCGTGGCATTTTAGCCACCGGACTTGAAAAAGCAAAACGCAAATCAGCGAATCAAAAACAAAAGTACTCGATTGCAATTAACTAGCTATATACCTGTTGCTAGTAGTCTGGGAGGAACTGCTTCACTTCCCCACAGTCGAATGAGTACTCATCCGATGATCTACATGAGTATCTTCGCTTCGACTAGGACTATGTGCCCTGTTATCATCCCCGGCAGATTCCGCAGCTTCTGCATTAGCAGTTTCATCATCAGAACTAAAGCCTTTGATTTTTGAAGAATATTCAGAATCAGACACAAGTTTGTCATAAGCACTCGCAACGAGATGGGACGGGCGAAATATGCCTAGCAAAGGAGGATTACTCCTATAAACATTCACATCATCCTACAAAAGGAAAAGGAAAAAATGTCAGTGGCAAAAATAAAGTACTCGATATCACAAATCGATTACTTATTACTTACCTCCTTGGGAGGATTCAGCGCTGAAAATGTGTTGAGGAGATGTGGAACATGTTCCACCTTCTCGAATAGTCGATGGACTCGTTGAAGAGCTTCTCCATTGGAGATCTCTTCCCCTAAACACCGAGACGGATCATTCTTCCCCTGGTACTCAAAACCAAAAGTAACTCGAGCTTGGAGAAGCTGGACTCTACGCTTCATCCAGGCAAAGGCCACAGACTCTCCACTTATTCCTCTTTGCTTTAGACTTGCAATCATTTCCAGCAGCTCTGGAATTTGGCTCATATGAATAGGCTTCTTCAGCCATTCAGCCCGCTGAACGGGAGGGCCAGCTAGGATGGGTGGAAGGCATTTTCCGTGATTTTCGACATAAAACCATCTTGGCTTCCAGTCGATCAC
Organism: Panicum virgatum; assembly: GCF_016808335.1. Taxonomy (NCBI): domain Eukaryota; kingdom Viridiplantae; phylum Streptophyta; class Magnoliopsida; order Poales; family Poaceae; genus Panicum; species Panicum virgatum. The sequence goes on from NC_053152.1 coordinate 37,179,315, forward strand.
TTTTTGAGACAACTTATAGGGGATGTAAACCATATTCATCCTCTGTCGCAATTGAATACCTGCCCCACCAACTACATCTAAACTAGCCGAACTTGGCTAAGGCTTCAGATGAAAAGGTGGCGGAAAAGATCGAAATGGGGCTCGATGCCCAGAAACGCTTCGCACAAATGCACGAAGACAGATATATGCACGAAAGAATTGGGGGGGGTAAGATGGTGAAGCTGGATCCAATAATAATACAGGAGTCTAGAAAAGAAATTAGAGTTGGGAAGACCCAACCCTTGCTCAAAATATGGAACAAATCCAATAATCTCGCCTGTATTTTCATACGGACGGGCGTCACCAAATGCGGGATGCCATTGGATTACTGATTCTAATGGCAAAACGCCCTGCTTGACTAAGGATTCCAAGTCAGATCTGGAACACTTACTTGATTCCCAACTTTCCTCACGGGTTGGCTCTGCAGCCGCACCCTTCCCCTTGTTCGCCTTATTGGGGGCCATCCGGAAATCAACGGATCGCTTCACACGCATACACTAGTGGAAGTCCTAGGGCGAAAATGGGAAGCAAAAGGGAAGCAAGAACTCTAGATCTGGGGGCTTGAGGGCGAGAATAGATCTAAAGCAGTAAAAGTGAATGGCGGCCGGTGGGGTAAAACCTAATTATCATTTCATTTTATAATGGCAGTGGCAGGATGGTAAAAACACCCAAGAGGCCAACAGTCCGTTGCAAATCGCGGAAAAAATAGGATTTTTTGAGACATTCCTTTTTTCCTAAAGATTACATTCTGGAAAAAGAAAACGCTCACATCCCTAGTCAACTACTCGACTCTTTTTTTCTCGATTGGGATTACATTCCAGAACAAGGAAAAGTACTCGACACAGTACAACTACTCGATATTACAACTCGAGTACTTTTTTTCTAACTAGCTTTACAATGACTCGGACCTGCATGCACATCACCTGGATCTCTTGGAGCTTCTAGTTGACGCCTGTTGCGGCTAGATCGGCCCGAGGCCATGACAAAGTACAAACTTGTTATTCCCACTAAGGGAATAATGATACTCGTACTCTGAGAGAAAAGTTTCAAAAGTATGGAGGCAGATTACAGTAATCACCTCGCAAGTCCTCTTGTAGCATCTTCTGGAGCAAATTCTCCTTCTCCGAGAATACGTTGTGACAAGATTAAGTCTCCTTACCAGAGATGTCAGTTCTTGGGCACCCAGAAACAGGCAACCCCAAGGATGTGACACAACAAGACTCAACCCAGTGACCCAAAATCTGCCTCATTGGAAGATGCAAGGACATGATGTCCAAAATGGATCCGATGAGAGCATTGGGGTTGCTGGATGAGGTAGTAGAGACTTTTCTTGTCACTCGCAAGTTCTCTTCTAGCATCTTTTGTTGGAAAGGACTACACACACTTCAGGAGGGCGAGAGCAAGAACACCAAGGATAAGCCATGGCTGCTACACGATTGGTGTTTCTGGCGAAGGCCTCTCCCCCGCATTTTATAGCCTCAAGGGGGCTTACTGAAGGAGAACCCATGACTCTACAATGCATGCATTCACAGATGCATTCATGGCAGTATTCATAGAGTGATTCACGGGTGCAGTCAAAGACACAATAATGCAGATTCTCCAAACAGTAACGTCCCACGTGAGCATTGAATAAAGGGTCATACATCCCGGGTTTTATTCCTGAAGTTATTTCGGGTGCAATCAGTGTGGCGTATCCAATTGTATCATTTTTCTGAGATTTTACCCGAAAAAGAGGTCTTTTCGGATACCGGATCTGATGAATCCTGCAAATAATTTGAAGGGTAAAATCTGATGCCACGTCTTAAATACTTAATTCCAAATCTATGCTCGGGGGCTACTCGCAGCAAAAGAGATTTTGATTTAAGGCTCGGGGGCTACGGGATATGTGCATTAGAGATTTATTTTTCAATTTTTTTGGAAAATAAAGAAGAAAAAAGACTGAAGTGACCCTCAGCCTGATTCTGCAATTCAAGCTAAGGCTCGGGGGCTACTCCATATGGAGCGTGAGTACTTCGCGCACCATATATGATCGAGATTTCGGGGCTTGAGCACCTCACAGTCTCGAAGCAAACGGAACTACTTGGAGGACTACTCGACGTATCTGAAGGAAGGCCCAGAAGCAACCAGAAGGATCTTCTGACTACTCAAAGTACTCGAAGACGTCCAACCAAGTACTCGACGCCTGCAGGACTCGGCTACGAAGAGCTCGGGGGCTTGTCAGACCCGGGGCATCGGGACTGCTTATGGACATAGTATATTTTAGAGTAAGGAATAGCTCATAGATGTACCTTACCTCTTTTGTAACTACCCGAATAGGCGTAGAACTAGCTGCAGTACAAGGGAAACTACCCGATCGTGCTGTAGTAGGACTCCAACTGTATTCGGCTGGGACTTTCCATGTAAACCAGTCCGCCCGGATATATAAGGGCGGGCAGGTACCCCCTCCAAACAATCATCAACACCTAAGGCAATACAAACCACAGAGAACGTAGGGTATTACGCAAACTCGTGGCCCGAACCTATCTAAACATTTGTGTTTCTTATACCATCGAGTTCCAGAGCAGTCGATCCCTACCTACAAACCTTACTGCTAAGGGTATCCCTGAGCAGGCTTGGCGGTAAACACCGACACTCTGCACATCCTACCCAGTCGGATTAGGTCCTCGACGCGAGCCTTACCAACACAAGAAACTGAATTTTTTATATAAATATGGAGGAAGAAAGGAGAAGAGGTAACCAGCCCTGTCGATGGCCGGCGCAGCAATCCAGATTAGCCTGGCATCTCCTTCAAGAAGGTCACATTGCTGAAGGCGCCGCCAACCCTAGCCCAAGAAGGGTTGGGTTTTCACCCATGGATGTCGCCATCCAAGCTTTCATCAGCACGTCAGCCAAACCACGGAGAAACGACAACAGATCTGACCGTGGCCGGCAAGAGTGGTGCAAGTGTACCAAAACGGGCATCCCCATCGTAGCCTGCCGCCGCCGTGCACAACACGGGCATCCCCGCCATGCATGCCACCACGAGAGGCCGCCGCAGACCTAGGATCGGCCCCGTGCTTTGTCCACGGCGCACGCCTACACGTTAGCCGCGGACATTGCCGAGTCGAGCCCTGCACGCCGGTCATGGGCGCCGCGGAGCAGAGTCCCACCGTGCTCTAGCTGTGGAGCTACCATGCATGCCACCGCAGCCAGGCCCTCTGCCACCTCAGTGCGCCGATGTGTAAAGGCCCAAGGGGGTGGGTCTGGGCCGATGGGCACCGCCGTGCCAAGCCCTGCCATGCACATAGACCACAGGAGCCACGGATGCCGGGCCGCACAACTACAGGTGACGTGCGGATGCCTCGACAAGCAGATCCGGCGTCTGATGGTGCAGATCTAGGCCCACACGGGGTGGATTAGGTCACGAACAACCGAAAAGTGCCACCGTCGCCATGGGTGGGACCACCAACTAGGAGTGCGCGAGGGGGAGGATGGAAGGGGAGGGGGGTGGGGCTCAGGCGACAACGAGGGTTGAGGAGCGTCACTGGAAGTGTGGCAGCACCGGGCATTAGTAGTCTGCCCGAGCCGCCTTGTGGAGGAGCGACATGGGCAGCTGCATGGTCAAGTAAGGCCTCCATAGGCTTGGATCCACCTCAAAATTACTGGTATGAACTAGATCCGATACTTATTCTCGATACTTTTAGGGTGGATCCATATACCTTTTTCTACTAGTGCACTCTTGCTTTTCGCAACTAGAAAAGTAGTATTTGCAAAGGGTGGGCCATGTTGGGGTGGTCAAAATAGAATGATGAAAAATTTACTTATAGTTTGACACCTTCCATGTGTAGGCTTCCTTTACATCAAGCATGAAAATAAGTGGCATTTAGTTTTTTAGTTCGGTCCAATTAATATACTACCCATGTCATAATCAATTTCGATCACTACCAGAAATATAGACTTTTGCGCGACTAAAAATATTGCAAGAGCACATTAATTGTGATGCTAATTAGATGATGCTGCCACAATTTCAAATTTTGTGATAGTATATATGTATCCACGAATTTATATCATTGTCATTGTACAACTTTCGTTCAAGAGAGATTAGCATCTATTGCAACATAAATATATATATATATATATATATATATATATATATATATATATATATATATATATATATATATAGTTGCATTATTAAGGTTGTTGTTTTACTACACTAAGTAAGAAAATCCTAACAGTGACGGGCATTATCTTTCTAAGGTGACGGGCATTGCGCCCGTCACTTCTACTGCATCACTGTTCAAAACAGAAAGGAGACGATCATCTGCCCATCACCTATGTGACGTAATAGGTGATGGACTTCACTAGAGACCCATCACCTTTCTTGGTGATCAGGACCCCATATGAAGTCTACGCTCGTCACCTTTGCCAAATATAGATGACGACCAAAACACAGTGCCTGTCACCTATAATTCGAGCATAAGTGGCGGGCGTAGGACATCACCTGTCACTTTTCAGTTTTTAAAGGTGACGGGCTTTAATTTTGTTGTTGCCCGTCACGTTGGAACTAGACCCATGCAGAGTCTTTTTTTTCTAGCTGCATTCTAGAGCACATCTAGGATTTGGTAGCAATCTTGATCCAGCAAACACACAGAATAGAGACCATATAGTGTATATGAATGGAGATGTAACATAAGTCTACAATCATATATCACAAAGGTTCATATATCATTATATCTGCAATCATATATCACAAATGTTCCATCAGAAACAACCAACAAGTGTACATTGCTTGCTTGCAGTGATCCTGCAAAAATAGGCAACAGATCACTATTTCAACATGACAGATCACTATTTGAACATGAACAACAAGTATATATAGCCAATATAGGTCACAGCAAGTATCCATGAATATTTAGCATTTCAAAAAAGGCAACAGAATTGGGAGAGATATTTTTGGATTTTATAAACATCCATAAAGACATCAGCCTCGAAAGGCATAAGCACATGCATGCTTGCCATAAACACCTCAGGCTTGACTGCGGCATGTGCATCATGCCCTTTGAGACTAAGGTATTTATGTATTGTTCTCAGAATAGTTTATAAGAACAATCTGCATTAATTTGTACTCTCGTATCGATCTCTCAATCTCTCTTGGTGAGCAACAAGTATATCTCTCAATCTCTCTTGGTGAGCACTGAGGTCAATCTATCTCCCATCATCATTTGCCAAAAATGCTCACGAATGAAAGAAAAAAGAAAGAAGGCCTCAAGTATATATATGAAAGCAAGGATCCATGAATATTTAGCATTTCAAAAGAAGCATCAAAACAATATTTAGCATTTCAAAAAAAGAAAAGGAAGAAGGCCTCAGGTAATTACCGAGAGCTGAGGAGGTGGAGGTCGGGGCTGGGGACGCCGGGCGCGATGAGGAGGCAGCGGCGTGACCGGAGACCGGAGAGGAGGCGGCGAGCACGACCAGCGAGCGGGCGCCTGGTGTGCAATGAGGAGGCGCGACGGCGTGCCCGGCTCTCCTCCTTGCCTACAAGCGGTGGCTCGGCGCCGGTGGGCGGTCGCAGGGTCCAGGATGGCGCGACGAGGTGGCGGCGAAGAGGGCGGCACAACTAGAGGAGGCGAGGGAGGATAAGCTTAACCTTGCACGACCCCCATCTTATTCGCTTAAATACTAGATCAAGATCAATTTTGACGGGTCTCAATTGGAATCGTCACCTATGTATCAGTTAAAGGTGACGGACATCGTTATGGCCCTTCACTTATACATGATTGCATGTGACGGGCTTCATATACCACCCGTCACCTATATATTTATATAAGTGACGCGTAATATATGTAGAGCATCACCAAGGTCATGTGACGCGGCTAGCAACATTCAATTGCTAGGAATCGCAACCTCCAATGCCCCCTCGGCAACCATGCGCGCCCTCTCGGCGCCCACCCTCTCTCTTGGCATTCCCGCGCGCCCTCTCAGCTCCCTCCCTCCCTCTTGGCAACCGTGTGCACCCTCTCGGCTCCCGCCCTTCTGCATTATATATTGCCTCCTGGCCGCAAAAGGATGCATGGTGATAGGGGGAGGTACTTAGTCAATGTGGGGGAGAAGTGCAATTTGATGATCCCATGGACTAAGGTACAAATTTTTCATTGCTCATATGGTTCAAACCACACACAAGCCTTTGTTCTACAATTCTTTCTACAATTGGTATCAAGGGCTTTTTAAAATGAGCATTGAAATGTCATCCAAGCAAGCTAAGTAGTTTCTAACTTTTCAAATTTGTATCAATTTCATATTCTTGCAATTTATCTTGCTTGCTTTGGTTGTGTTGTCATCAATCACCAAAAAGGGGGAGATTGTAGCGAAAATGGCATCTCATGCCATATTTCAATATAATGTTTTGGCGGTTGATGACACACGCAACACTTGAACTAATGTGTTTGCTTAGATGATATACTCAGGCTTTTAGGTTCAAGTGATGACAAAGAGAAGAGAGGCGAAGCTAGGCCCGAAGGGCCGCCCCTACGGGGGTTCCGCTGGGAGTTTTAGTATCACCGGATGAACCGACGTAAACCTAAAAGAAATCAAGTCACCGGTTGAACCGACGCCAAGCAAATTACACACGTCGGTGCATTGACTTGAGCACGTCTGGGAGTTTTAGTATCACCGGATGAACCGACGTAAGGCAAAATGTACTCATCGGTGCAATGACAGAGATGGCCTGCGGGCTAGGGTTTGGCACCGGATGAACCGACGATAGGAAGTTTGAATACGTCGGTGCAATGGCAGAAGCAGACCAAGGAAAATGCATACATCGGATGAACCGATGATGCACCGGTTAATGGCGTCGGTGCAGTTGTCCAGAGAGTTTGTTTTTCAAGGATCAGAGGACAGTTGCACTCACCGGTTAAACCGACGCTAACATTACATACACTGGTCGATTGCGTCGGTTGATTGCCCGTACACGTAACGGCTAGTTTTCAGTGGGCAGTTTAGTATCACCGGTTAAACCGACGATGGCGATTTGGGGAGCATCGGATTAACCGGCGTTAAGCGTTTTTCTGGCAGCTTTTCTCCAACGGCTATATTTGCTTGTGCTGCCTATATATACCCCCAAGGCCGGGTCATTTGAGAGTGCTGGAGTTCAAAGAAGTATACTAGAGCTAAAGATCATCTCCAACCACCATAGAGCTTCATTGTACATCATATAGGCTTAAGCACACTTGTTAGAGTGCTTAGTGCTTGATTAGGGATTAGTTCTTGCGAGAGCTCCCTTGAGAGAAGTCTTGCTGCGGCAAGCAAACACTTGTACTCGTCGTGTGACCCTCCGACTTGGTGTGGAGTGGCAACGACACTTTGTGCGGGGAAGGAGGCCCCTACTTGGTGTTAAAGCTCCAAGATAGTGAAGACGGTGCCGTGGTGACGCTTCGACATAGACGGTGGCGGTGACCTCGTCTTTGTGACTTGGTGTCACTTAGCCTTTGCTTGTCGGGAGCCTTGGAGGCGTGGCAAGACGGTGATCAAGCGAAGAGACTCGGTATCACACTTGTTCTTTGTGAGCAAGTGGCCGTGGACGTAGGGAGGGACTTTGGTGTCCTAACCGAACCACGTTAAATCGTGTGTCTTGGTGTCTTCACGGGAGTTTGCATATCCTCTCCCTTACCGCTTTACTTACCGCATTACGTTTCCGCATTTACTCTTTCTTGCTTACCTTTACTTTCCTAGTTAGTTTGATTAGGATTGACTATAGGTTGCAAGTCTTTTGGGGTAAGTAGAGGGTAGCATAGATAAACCTTAGTCATAACTAGCATGTGTAGGACGTGTTAGGTTTCTCTTATGCAATTAGATTGAGCCCTAGGATAGAAAAGCGATTAGCGACCCTATTCACCCCCTCCCCCTCTAGGGTCGGACACCCCGGTGATCCTTACAGATGTTTATGATATTAAACTTATTGATCATGAGAAAAAATTGTATAGTAAACCCACGAACGACCCATGGGTACCCGCTAACCCGATGGGTTTGGGTTTGGGCAAAATTCTAAACCCGTCACGGGTATGGGTTTTTTAATGGGTTCAAATATTTTTCATGGGTTTGGGTTTGGGATGGCAAAACCCGATGGGTTTAGACCCGTTACCATCCCTACCAAAGGGGACCATCATCCTCAGACCGGCCCCCGCGAGAAGGTCTCCGCCTCGCCTAACGCCCGCGGAGGGACCCCACCACGACAGACCCTTACGGAAAATATCGCTCTGACCCCGAAAGAAGAAGTAGGGGCGGGCCCATCTGGCAGATTGACCGTGCCGCGAACCCGAAGACCATCATTAGTCAGGAGAAGGCCCGCATGGGCTGACATGACCGTTCGCCCCTGCCATAGCACGAGCTTGGGCAATCGCGACAGTAATCCGACGTGACAACGCCTTACCGACGGGACGGGGCACGCCTCCTCTCACCCCGAAGTCAGCTCTAAGGACGGGAAGACCGTCCTCGGAGACAGGGGGAGGACGCCCATCCCTGCCAATGCCAGCACCGCTAGCGAAGCGATCACCAACGCGTGTCCCTGCGACAGGACAACAGCTGCAGCACGCCATGACTTTCTCCCACCCATCATGATCACCAGGAGCGGGAGTCAGGGAAGAAGATTGCCACCGAAGGAATAGGCGGCTAGAGGCCGTACCAAGGCCGTCCAACCAGAAGAGAAGATGGCCAAGATGCATCTGACCCCCTCAGCTTTTCCCTTCTTATTTTCCCATCCTTTTTGTATCCGACTCCCCGGTCTCCCTTGGACTATGAAGGGACGGGGGGCACCTCATGCACGGGGGACCGACCAACAGAGCGACCACACACACGCACACCACCCATTCGTTTCACCAGAGACTTGGGAAGCCCGTTCCCTCTCTCGCCCGTTTGTAACCCCTACTGCAAACTTTGAGTGCAAGAGCGCGAGAGCTCGAACTGGATGTAGGGACATTCCGCCCGAACTAGTATAAACCCTTGTGTCGAATCCTTGCATTACTATCCGGAGTAGCGACGCGTTTACAAATTTACTAGCCGGTGATTCGAAACACCAACACATGCATCAGATAAGTTTTTTTTATTTTCGCGATCGTGCCTGAGCACATTTTTTAGTAAGAAGAAAGCAGTTACAGACAAAATCTTGATTCGGCCAAATAGAGCTTGACCAACACAAGAGCATAAAGGACTGAAAATAGAGAAACACTGAAAAAAATGCACACATAAGCAAGAAAACACAGTAACAACACAGACAATAGCAAGCAATATGAGGAGGACAACACGCTCAGCCTACAAACCAAAGGAACCCACACCACAACTACAACCAAACCTGCAAAAAGAAACGCAATAACACTATGGTTGCACAGCCTCCGTCGCAGCACCGAGATCCTCAGCGGCAAAGCATTTGCTAAAGGTGAAGAAGAACCACGGCATCAAAGCATCCGCCCAAACCAAGAGAGGTGGCAAAGCATCAACCAAAAGGCACGTCCAGTTCAAACCCTGACGGCAAAGCATCTGTCCGAACAAAGTAGAGGTGGCAAATCATCCACCTAAACAAACTTCGACCAGCAAGGCGGCAAAGCATCCGCCAGACTAGAGCGACCTGAGCAACCAAAAGTGATGGCGAGGAAGATGAAGCGAAGGCAGGATCAAAGGGTTGATTGACAGTGGAAACCTCCGTGACGCCTGAACAAGGTGCGTAGGGTAGGCACCCTATGGCCCCAAAGCCAGCAGCACTAACAGCAAAGCCTCCAAGGAGAAAGTGACACCACTGGCGCCATCGTTGCTGGACCAGAAGGTCAAGGTTTTCACCCAGAAAACTTGCCGGAGAGGAGGAAAGAGGGGGGGACGGATGATGCGTTAACAAGGTAGGCGGCGCCCAAGGGCGTCGTCATCATCGACCCACAACGCGGGTGTGGCTTTCACCTGATCCCCCTTCCTTCCCTCAAGAACGCGACGCCAAGGAAGTCAGGCAACGCAGCGAGATAGAGCCAAGCAAGCCCACCAGGCCTCACCAAGCCGACTGCCACGTTGGCCGAAGGGCCACCAGAGCCACGACCGCCAGGGCGCGGCGGGCCACCTGCGACCCATGCGCCGCACCCACACCGGCCAACCTCGTAGCTGGATATTGATGTCATACGTGCAAGCATCGGGAGAGGAGGCGGGGGCAGTGCCACCGCATGAGCACACATGCGAGGGGGCGGGGGAGCGGCGCTGGAACCGCCGGCGAAAGATATAGCTGCCCCAATCCGGGCGGGCGGGGGAACACCACGTCACGCAAGATCCGGCCAAGGGAGGCACGGATCCGGCGATGGAGCAGGCGGATCCGGTCACCGACGACCAAGACGGAGGAGGAGGGCCGACCTAGGTAACGGGGGATAAGGGAGAGAGGGGCTGAGGGGGGAGGGCGATTGGCCGATTTCGGTGCAGCTGCGGGGCGGGGGCTGGCCGGCCAGGCAGCGGCGGCAGCCACCGGGGTGGTCGGTGGGGAGGGGGGACTGCCGGAGAGGGACGCACAAGTAGGGTTGAAAACGGGATGGGAAAATCCCGTCCCGACCACCACCGAATCCCGTAAAAACCGATCGTATACCATTTCAGAAAAAAAAACAAGAACAAAAAAACAGGAAAAAATTGGCAGGAATAGGAACAGAAACAGGAGGGGACATTTCCCGACCGTTTTCACGGTTACCGTATTGTATACAGGAATTCCCGCCAGTTGTTCCCGTTTTCGGCCTGCAGAACAATTCAGCCCACTGCCCACAAGCTCGCATCAGACAAGTTCATGAGAGCTATAGCTAACAATGTGCCCCTAACTCATATTATTAATCGAATTCAATAATGCCAGCCATTGCTCACCTCCACATTATAATCTTCTTCACCAAATAAAATAGAATCCAGCCAAGCTTATCTTACACAGGTATACAATACCTCACCATCCATAATTAATATGCTAATAAATGGCACTCTTACAGTTTTACCCTTGATCTAGCTCGCTCTTAAAATTCATCATGTATACCAGGGCTTACTTGTACAGTAAATGCAAAATAAAGTAATAGGTAGCGTCTAGATTACAAATATAATGATGCAGAAAGTAGGGCGGGTACGTTATTCATCACGTGACGGGTCGTCGGAGGCGGCAAATAATGATGGCCAACTGTTGGAGGTCGTCGGTCGACCGGCCGGTGATGATCGGCGGCGATCACTCATGCGCGGCGGTGATGGGGACGCTGTGGAGGACGACGGTCTCGACGGTGAGGCCGGGGCCGAAGCCGAAGAGGACGCCCCAGTCGAAGCCCTCGCCGGTGGTGGCGTGGCCGTCCTCGGCGGAGCGCTTGCGCATCTCGTCGAGGATGAAGAGCACGCAGGCGCTGGACATGTTGCCGTACTCGGAGAGCACGTGCCGGGTGGCGCGCATCCGGGCCTTGTCCAGGCCGACCTTGGCCTCCACCTGGTCCAGGATGGCCGGGCCGCCGGGGTGCGCCACCCAGAAGATGGAGTTCCAGTCGGAGATGCCCAACGGCTCGAAGGCCGCCTCCAGCGCGCGCTCGATGTTCTTGGAGATGAGCCCCGGCACGTCCTTGAGCAGGTGGAAGGTGAGCCCGACCTCGCGGAGGTGGCCGTCGATGGCGCCCTCCGAGTCCGGCAGCAGGGTCTGCGAGGCGGACACGAGCTGGAACAGCGGCCGCTCGACGCGCTCGTCGGGGTCGGCGCCGACGATCACCGCGGCGGCGCCGTCCCCGAACAGCGCCTGCCCCACCAGCGAGTCGAGGTGGGACTCGGACGGCCCGCGGAACGTGACGGCGGTGATCTCGGAGCACACCACCAGCACCCGCGCGCCGCGGTTGTTCTCGGCGAGGTCCTTGGCGACGCGCAGCACGGTGCCGCCGGCGAAGCAGCCCTGCTGGTACATCATGAGGCGGTTCACGGAGGGGCGCAGGCCCAGGAGCTTGGTGAGCTGGTAGTCGGCGCCGGGCATGTCGACGCCGGAGGTGGTGCAGAAGACGAGGTGCGTGATCCGGGACCGCGGCTGGCCCCACTCCTTGATCGCCTTCTGCGCCGCCGCCTTGCCGAGCTTGGGCACCTCCACCACCACGATGTCCTGCCGCGCGTCCAGCGACGGCGCCATGTAGGCGCACATGTTGGGGTTCTCGCTCAGGAACTCCTCCGTCAGGTGCATGTAGCGCTTCCGGATCATCGACTTGTCGCCTGCACGCAGCCACACAACGGAACAACCACCACCCGACGACGGCGACGGCGCACGGACGTCAAGGCGGATGTCAGCTACCCTTCTTCTTTCTCCGTACAGCGACAGGTCAAATATAATAAAGATGGGTAAAACAAAATGTTGCGTTCACCAAACAAAAAAAATAACCAAACGGTTACTTAATCTCCTACTAGTAGGTTAATCATCAGGAGGTACTGATGATGCAGGTGTCAGGGTAACTGCGCAGTGAGCACAGTACGTAACTGCCAACTAACCCAGATAGTAGAGTCTCATAAAAACAAACAGCTACAAAAAGGTTGCTGTCAAAATCTGGAAGCTGGCCATGTGTGCCATTCCTCGTGACAACACGTCCAAATCGACGATCAAGCAAAAGCTTAGCTTCACCCCCGTGCATACGCCTGTTTTAAGTCTGCTTCCCCGTGCACGGGCCGTGCGCATCGATGACCTGCGTCTTGTCGCCGGCGTTGCACACCAACAAGCAGCAAAGGGATCGGCAGGCCGGCAGCAAGCTGCCTCTCTGCAAGTCGCCGGAGTTAGATGCTGTTTTTTTTTTGAGAGAGAGAAAGATGCTGTTTGTTAATTAGCATGTTATTAGTTTATTAGAGTTTACATGTTAAGTGTTCCTACTTCGTTAACTTTTGTAAAGAAAATACTGAGTGAGAGTAACAACTTGTAGTATCTAGTAGGCAGTTAGAATAAAATCCGTGTTGTTGGCCTGGCCGGTTGACCCTCCTTTTTGTTATCATGCTTATTGTGTGTGCATGGAGATGGAGGACCAGGTTGTAGTTATCTAAGCATGCGTCCCCGGTATGTTGGTCCTGTCACTGCACCCAAAATCCTGGAACACAAGGTTTTTATGGTGCAGAAGTTTAGCCTGCTTCCTACCAGCAGTTATCTGTCGATAAATTCTACCCAATTGTAAACAAAAAAAATGCCTTGATGAGCTTGTTTATTTATCCTCTCAATCGACGTCCTAACTAAAGTCGAGAGTATTTATTTATACTTCCCCTAGGATTATATTAATACCACATATATTAACTCATGTTACTGAAGATGAGGCTATAGTCTCTAGTGTTGACTCTTCAGTACAATTCATTCTACTACTTGACCGGATATACTACATCCTGCAGTGAATCGATCAGATGCTCAGGATCACTTTCACCTGACGGTTGATGTATGTGTGTGTGCAGTGAATCAGATGTTCAGAATCACTTGTGCACCTGATGACGTACGGCACAGATGTGCACGTATAGTTGCGTGCAAGAGCACTAGAGTCTATGGAGATCACGTACGATGCGCGATCACACACACACAAGGTCTGCATGGAAGTGGTAGCTGCTAGCTAGCTAGTGCAGGAGCTATAGCTAGCTATATACGCGTGAGTGTGGTGGCGATAGATGGTGGTACTCACACATCCTTTTGAACTTCTCCTTGAGGTCGGTGAGGTGGTCGCTCTTGGTGACCCGGAAGTAGTAGTCCGGGTAGTCGGCCTGGTACACGCAGTTGGCCGGCGTCGCCGTCCCGATGGCCAGCACGGTGGCCGGCCCCGACGCGCGCTGCGCCTTCCTCACCTCCTCCACCGTCGCCGTCGCGCCGGCCATCTCGCTCGCTCCGACCCGGTGGCTCTGCTAGCGTCGTACCAGAGGCAGGCAGGCAGGCGGCTCGCCGGAGCTGCGAGGGCTAGCTGTGGATCGGAGGCAAGGCGATGGCTGGGAGAGGTAGCTACTGCACTGGCAGGAGCGGCGGCATGCGGGGTGGTTATATAGCTAGGGGCGGGCGCGGGGGAAGAGTGGAAGGTGGAGATGGGGTTAGGTCAGTTGGACGGGCGGAGGGGCGGCCACGGGTGCGGGGGCCGCCGCCCGCGACGCGTGTGCCAACCGATCCCGCCACGCGCGCGGGGGATGCCGCTGCCGCCCGGGGCGCCGGGGTTAGTTGGGTCGCGTGGCCACGGGCAGCGGGGCGTATGTAGCTGGGAACCGCGGCGCCGTCGTGCGTGCAGCTCGCTAGCTAGCTACGGGCGAGCCACGAGCGTGCCGTAGTAGCAGGGGCGTCCCAGTCAAATTGGCGAAATATTAAAATGGACCATACGCCCTAGTAACTAAGTAAAAATAAACAATAGTAACAAGTAACAATAGAACATATATGATATATATACATGTAATTAATATTTATAAATAGGATATTTGAAGAATTATTATAAATATTCTTCACTCGAAGAACTTTATTCTGTGGGCATTCCTTGAATTAAAGTCTTTAATGATGCGCACATAACCAAAATGTTAAGCTTTTCTTGTGTCATTGTAAAATGTAAATAGGACTTTAATAGCTTGAATTTTGAAAAAAAAAACTTTGTTTCGCTGATGCAAGAGTCACAGGGATAGTCAGCATAACTCTATATGCAGTAGTTGCATTTGGAAAACAATCATGTCGCTTCAAAAGTTTTAGAATTTCAACAGGGTCCACATTAATATCTTTAGGATTGAAATCTCAAAGGAACCTCAACTCCACATACAGTTCACTAGCAGCAGTATCATAATTTTCATCTCTTGTAAGGACTGCCTCAAAAATGATTTTCAAGCTCTTAGTATCTAATGACTTTAATGCTTCAGGATGTGTGACTTCCAGGTATAATTATTTGGAGCTCATTTTGCTACGGATAGAGCTGCAAATTAACAAAATTAAAATCACCTATATATTTTTCCTTCAAAAAAAATTCACCTATATTACGATACATAAAGTATACTTTATATTTTGCTACTCTCCAAATTTGGAGACCGTGCGGTCGCACGGCCCGCACGGACCAGGGACACCCCTGGCAGCAGGCAGCACGTACACACCGGCCTACCGGCCTCGCTGACGATCGAGTCAGCGTGCGCTAAGCGGCTGCGCCCACACGCGTGTGGACGGAGACGAGACGAGCGCCTCGTTTATTGTTGGATGCTCGTATACCAACAATAAACGCACGCAAATGCACCGTACGTCCGTGCCCCTACCAACAAGCAAAATCATGGGTTTTCTATTTTGCGGGCGCCCGTACGCAAGGAAACTAATGGTCGATCTCCGACAGAGATTAGTTTTTCGAAAATATTTCACCCTCGGTATCATTTTTTTTTTCTTTGACTCCGCGCCTGGTCTGGCTGCTCCCTTCCCCTCACGTCACCTCACCTGGATCTCGTTTCCCTCCCCTCACGTCACCCATGTGGTTTCCCCTCTCCAACTAAACAATCTTCTATCGTAACACATTTACATGTTACAAAAATTAGCATAATTTAGACAAACAAAAATGTTAATAGCTAGATAAAGCACATACAAATATACAACAAAATCTAGATAAACCAAAATTTTATAAATCAGATTTATAAAAAAATTGCAACAAAGCTTTGAAAATTTTTGAAAGAAGAAATTTTAACAGAAGGATTTCATAAAAAATTGGATGGGATATGTGATAAATTTTGGAAAGAAACGTCTAGAAAAATTTTAATTTTGTTCAAGACAAAATTCGGCAGCCGAAAACATTGAGGAAAGGAATCTAAGAATAGAAAACTTGGAGATAAAAGTTTGGATACAAAATTTCAGGATAAAAAAAAAGTGGCAAAAATTTCAAGACCCACATTTAACGAGTGCATACGGGAACAGTCAAATCACGTTCGAGTACTTCATAAATATACTCAAGTAAAAAATCTAGATATAAAGTTTTTACTATTATCTAGATATTTTTTCTATGCATCCAGATATACGTTATTTCTAGATACATAGCAAAAACTATGTATTTAGATTTATCAAAACATCCTACAATTTGGAATAAAGGGAGTAGTACTTCGTAAATACATTCAAGTAGAAAATCTTAATGTCGGAAGTTTTGTGACCGTAACAAGCTGAAAAACTTGAGATTTGGGAGTCAACGCTTGGATGAAACAAACTGGTTGCTTGATTCGCGAGTTTGTTAGCCGCTAAGTTTCTTCAGTTAGCTAAAACAGTAGTTGTGGCAAGGCCACTTTCTTGGTCTTGGCATTAGTGCTAAAAGTTGATCTTTTTTTTTTATGCCAAATGCATATGATTGTTGCGTCCAAGTTGGAAACTAAAAGTCCTCTCATACACTAATATATCGGTTAATTTCCAAGAATTTAAGCCGGCATTCAAGAGTTACCAAGTATGTCTTGAATCTACAAAAGTTATTATGTGATAATTATATCATTATATTTATAATTAGAAGATAATTTTTATGATATTATGATTTGCAGAGTGTCTTAGTTGAAAAATTGAACTTACAAGAGTAAATTTAGACTATCGGGTTTGATTAACAAAATTCAAAACTAATTTATTTTAAAACAAAAATATAAAACTAGTATAAAAATTAAAAATATAACATATCGGTTGGTGCTGTATTCAGATGTTGTTTACTAAAAATAATAGGTATAGTTGGGCACATAATGGTACTAAATATAGAAATGGATTATATCAAAATGTAGTATCAATAGATAGGTTTTATTTTTAGAAAATATGGACACTAGTTTCAAATTTTGTTCTAATTTAAAATAAATTAATTATATTTCTTAGATTAAACTTGATTGTCTTAATTTTTATAAAATATAAAATTGTCTTTGAAACCACCGAAGAGGCCAAATTTGTCCAGTTTCAATAGTGGATAGATATCAGTATCCAGACTTTTCTGATAGTTGAAGGATCACTACTAGAAAACACCTCATCAGTCCTTGTTGAAAACTGGCTTTAGTTCTGTTTCTTTAATCAGTACTAGGGAATCGAGACTAAAGGTCTTGGTCTTCAGCACTAGGTAAATAACATGGTACCAAAGGCCTTCTCTCCGGTACTAAAGGGGTGTCACGCTGACACAAACTGACGGCCCCTTTGGTGCCTGTTGGTGCTAAAATATAATCTATCGGTTGGTGTCTATTTAGATCTTACATATTAAAAAATCATAATTATAATTATAAGCATAAAAAATACTACATTTAGAAATGAACTAGATCGAAGTAACTGAAAATAGAGTAACGATAGATATGTTTCATTTTTAGAAAGAAAAAAAGTCCATTTTTGACACCCCAACTATTGTCTTTGTCCAAGTTCAACCCTCAACTACAAAACCAGGCACAATAGACACCCTAACTACAAATACCGTTTAACTTTGGCACCTGTTCTCCTTTGAGGTGGTTTGGTGCTGACATGGAGCGGGTTTGACCCACCACGCTGGCCACGACTGCCAGCTCGGACGCCTGCGCCTCCCGCAGCGCCTCCCCGCCTGCTCGTCGTGCGCAGCTCCGCACCGCCGCCGGACCCACCCAAGCGCCGCCGCTGGATCCCTCTACGCGCCACCGCTGGGCCGACCTCCCACACGACCTCCTCGAGTCCATGCCCGGCCGCCTCCCCATGCCGGACAGCCTCCGCTTCCCCGCCGTTTGCGCCGCGTGGCAGTCGACCGCCGGCAGTGCCGTGCCGCACGGTTCCTGAGCCTGGCGGAGGGCAGTGCTCCCGTTCGTTGATGACGGCCGCATCGCGAGCTACGACCTCTGGTGCTGCTTCACCGGTGACGACGGCTGCGACGACGAGGTGATGATCCCACCGGAGATGCTCACGCCAGACAGACTCCGGTACGAGGTCTACGAGAAGGCTGTCGTCGTGGCCGCGCCGCGGAGGATTGCGCCGTCGGTGACCTGGGGTGGCTACGCCGTTCTGCTAATATTCCAGCCCTGGTCCCGCCTCGCCGTCGCCCGAGAAGGGGACACGGAGTGGGCTCTGCTCGACACGCCGGCGCGCTGTTGGGTAGACACCGCCATGGCAGCGTCAAGCGGTCTACACGATGGACACCGTGGGGCACGTCGAGTGCACGACCACTGACGTCAAGCGCTTCGAGGGGAAGGCCGGCGCCGCCGATGAAGCAAGGGACGACCA
Source organism: Panicum virgatum (assembly GCF_016808335.1). Lineage (NCBI taxonomy): Eukaryota > Viridiplantae > Streptophyta > Magnoliopsida > Poales > Poaceae > Panicum > Panicum virgatum. Next base: position 37,197,484 of record NC_053152.1, read on the forward strand.
CCTTCCTAGGTGGGTGCAGGTGGACTGCCGCCGCCTCCGCTCTCCCATGGTTCGGGCCTCTGTCTACTGCCACCGCACGCCTCCAGCCCTCGCTCGCCACGCTCATGGGTGGCACCTCCCGCGTCGTGGCGTCTCGAAACGGCCGCCTCGTCCTCGACCTCCGCCGCCGCGCAACCTTCTTCCCCAAATCCGGCCATCCGCGATTTGCCTCCTCCGATGAGCCCCATCTCGATTCCTCATGCATACACCTTCTCCTTCCTCCTCTCCGTCGATTTTAGTGCTCACCCGACCGATTCCCCTCCTGTAGCGCCTCCCCGCCGTCGGCTTCCGCCCATCGCTGCCGTTGCTCGCCGCGCCGCTCCTCCGCTGCAGCTTCCCTCCGCCCAAGCCCCTGGGGAGCTTTGCCCCGTCCCAGACCAAGTCGTGCACGCGCCGGGGCACCGGAGATGCACCGGGCTCGCCGGGGAGAGGGAGGCACGGGAGAGGGAGGGAGAGAGGCGCCGCCGCACGAGCTCGGGAGAGGGAGGGGAGGCTTCGTGCATACCTGGATGTAGAGGGAGGGAATGAGTGGGTGATGCGCGGGCCCCACATGTCTACGTGGCGGTCAACGCCAGCGTGGCATGGTCAAAACAACTAAACATTGGTCAAACTAGCTTTTCCCCCTCCCAGGTGCTAAAAGTGAACGGTTTTGACAGTTGGGGTACTGGTACTAGACGGTTTTATAGTTGAAGGTTAAAATTAGACTAACACAAGAGTTGAGGGGTCAAAAGTGGACTTTTTCTTTTAGAAAATATGGGCACTAGTTTCTTTTTTCTAATTTAAAATGAATTACTTATATTTTTGTAGATTAAAGTTGCTTTTCTTCAATTTTCATAAAATATAAAATCACCTTTGAAACCATCCAAAGATTAAATTTGTCCGATTTCAATAGTTGGACAGCTATTGTTATCAAATTAATAGTTGAAGGATGAAATAAAATAAGCTATTTTGACAACTGAAGGGTGCAAAGTGAACTTATCACTAAATGTAAATGTTTTTATTATAAATTTGATCAAATTTAAATTAATTTGACTTGGAATAAAAGTAGAATGGTACCTTTTTTAAGATGAAGGGTGCACGTCCCGATCCATTAGAGAGGTAGTGGTAGATACATTTTCTATTTTAGTATGGGTTCCATCTAATTTATTACTGATTGGAACCTTTCTCTAGGTACATCTTAGTACTTCTTATATCTCAGCCGTCAATTTCAGTTTGATAGACGATCTTTATTTATTTCAACCATTGTAAAATTCCTCTAATGACGCCGGTCATATAGCTTATTGGTCCGTACCTTGCAGAGCCTGTTTACCACATGACTTGTAAGATGGGCACCGAGATACTTGCATGCACATAAGTTGGACCATACTAACCATATAATAAAAAGATGATAACTCTGTGCTAACTAATGCAAACAATATACATTCATACTACTTTGATCCATTCCGTGCGTGGCCCTGCTTTACTTTGTTCTTGCTGCACGCTGTATGTACCTACCTAGGAGATAGGGTGTAACTAGCGACAGGGATGGATTGTCCTGTATCTTTGCTCGTACTGTCACTCTTATTTCTTTTGGCAAGCTAAGGATCATTACTTGATTCTTAATTTATGTCAATAACTAATTAAGCTCGTGAGATCACTGCTAGATGGCACGATTTTCTTTAGTAGTTTTTGATCAGTGACAAAGAACTTCCTTTAGAGCGGCATCGCGGTGAAGGGTAGCATAGCAGTGGCCTTCTTGGTGCGGTGGTATCTGCCTCGACGCAGGGTCACGCCTGAGGTGTTCGACGACTACAAGAGTGTGGTGTGTGGCTGTGTGCTGCGGTAGTGTTTCGGCTTTGCTGCTGTGGAGCGGCCATGTTGATGTTTCAAGTTTGAGTGGAGTTGTGTGGTCGTTTTGATGTTCCAATCCAACCAACCGATGTCATTGTCGTTGTGCCCAGTGTAGGCATTTGTTCCTTCATTTTAATATAATCGGCAGCTCTTGTGCCTAGTTCGTTTTAAAAAAAAGGAACTTCCTTTAGCAGGTACCAGGATGTGGTGATCGATTTGCGACCTTATGGTTTGCATTTGCAAAATTTCTCCGTGTTTAGTTATTACCATGTAACAAATTTAGTCATCTGACTTCCAAAATATTCCATTGCACCTAGGTAACGATACAGATATCCTAGATAAGATTCATTGCAAAGCTTCAAACGATCACCGTGAGTGGCACCAGCACACATATTGGATCACACAGTCACTCAGTTACTACATGTTGAAAATGTTCTAAGATCCTTCATGTGTATCCTTTTTCGCTCGGTTAGGTGAGATTTGTTAGCGAGTCCTTCTCTATATAAAGAGGGTATGTATTGGTCCGTGAGTAAAGCAATTTAGAAAAGTATTGGAATAATATATCTCATGTCGGTCCATGGTTACTTGTTTCACTCTTGAAACCTAAAGCTTGTGATGACATGTATTATTAGAGACGTCTTGTGTGCCCACAACTGCACTGGGTGCACTGCCTGTATTCACTTTGGACCTAGCTCCTATGGAATATATATATAGGGGTACGGTAGGATAGTTTAAATTTGCACTGGATCCTTACAGTTATGATCCCAAAACCCTTATGGAAGTACACATATATTAATAGGATCTTACATCTGTAAATGGCTCACAAATCGCAGCAAGTACGTAATCGACCTAAACTTGCAAGCATATGTATCCAACTTAACCTGAAATAGGTATAGCTTACTTGAAGCCTTGAACCATGCATTCTGTTGGTAAGTGCAGTAGTAGCTAGGCCACTAGACAGGGACAGTGGATGTAATGTGATGTGAAGCAATATAATGGGACCATTTGGGGTGGCATATATATGGGCACCTTTTGTGTGATTTGGCCAGGTATATGGTGTTGGTTAAGCATGGTTTTCATATATCCCTCTCTTTAATTATTTCAGGACGATAATTGTCGAGGAATGCATGCGCGCGCTAGATATCAATACTATTTGATAATGAAGGATCATGCAACCACTGTACGTTAGATGTATGGTTTACAAAAGCCAAAGTTGTGCAATGGTGAGGCAATGTAGATGTAAGCAACTGGGTTGGCTATTAGGTCGTGTCAGGCCACTTATTATGGCAACCACAGATGATTTAATTCTACAAAGCTTCAAGGATATGTGTGAAACGACATGTGATGACTTGAGCAGAATGGCTGCTGAATTGGGGAGTATTTTGTCTCTTTAATTGTGCACTATATTTAGGGGTAGGTGCAACAAACGGGAGATGGCACTGTTTGATATTTTTTAGAAGTCTTCCTGGGGAGAGAACTTGGGTAAGGTAAGGTAAGCCAAGGTAAGGTAAGGAAGCTCCCGGACAATATTCAGAGGAACTCTACATCCATTCCAAGCTACCTCTCAACCATGGTGAGATGATCAATTCCTTTCCAGGAGTCGCGGATTATTTGTCATGCATTTTCACTCTTCTTCATGCATGACCTTACTTTCTTCATCATCAAGTGAAGTAGGAACGATGGACACTCAACGCCTTTCATGTTCACTTTTTTTTAAAATCTGTTTGGGCTTTCAGAAAGGTTATATATAGCTTCTGCCCGTCTGCCCACATATAGATGCAGCCCTATGGATCTTTTAGGATGATCTGTCAGCATGGTCTTTTTCTCTCTTTTTGTCCTCTCTCCTCAATTTGCAAACATTATTGGTGACAGGACATCATTTCTCATACAGCAACATACAAAAAGATCAACCCACATATATTCCTTGAGCCAAGCAAATGCATTATTTTCAGAACTACTATGATATCAGACCGATGATCCATCGCCATCTCACTCCTGAAACCCAACGCCATATAGATGTTTGTTTCACGCCCGATTCTAGCGCAGCTCTCATATATGCACGCATTGTCAGATAGATGAAGGGGATAGAACTGATTAAATAAGTTATTAATCGTAATCAACCGGCACTAACATCTTACGGATCGAACTAGATGATGCGAATCTGACGTGGGCGTACTTGGGTTGTCAAAAACTGACAAAGAAGCAAGGAACTGTCTGTGCCCCATGTCATCCGGTGCTCTGATGCTTTCTGGTTGTTGTCGGTATATTCTTGAGATCGAACTGTGGCATCATCTGTCTTCTGGTTTGGAAGCTTGCTAAAACTTGTAGATGATTATTAATGTGCTTATCGGTAATTTGACAATTATATATTGAATATAAGGGTGTCACGAGGAACGGGAAACGGTACATGGGATGTATTTTTACACTAGGGGAACAAAAATGTTCCCATGTTCCCGGAACGCGTGGAATGCTGGGGCGATCCTGTCCCCCGGTGATTATGGTCATGCCGTTAAATCGGGTGCATCTGTTCATGCATTGCATACAGCAGGCAGGTTGAAGGCAGTTCCGGCGTGTAATCGCGGTTCTTTGTGTTTAGCCTGCATTCACGATTAAAACTTTGTCCTTAACAACAGCTAAATAAGACCATGTTTGGTTAGCCTGATTTATTTTGAGTCACCCTTCGTTATGTCCGTTTAAGTTAATAGATATCCAAACAGGCCTGACTTATAGGAACTACAATAGATTGGAGGGACTTAAATCCATAAGTCACTCAAGGATAGCTTCAAGAGATTTATTGGTCTCTTTCCACACCTACCCCTACGCCATGGTACCATATTAGTATTAATTAAAGGCACAATGGTCTTTATTTCATAGTATTAAAGTACTTTAGTCACTGCAATCAAACAGGAGGTAACTTAAAGAAATTAGTCTTAAAATAAGTCACCAACATAAGAGTAAGTATTATAGTGGGCTCACTACTAGAAAACGGGCCTTGGGCACCGGCTGAGAAGGGCTAAAGGCACCGGTTTCCCAACCGGTGCCCCGCAACCGCGACCAATGGCCTCGCCTTAAGACACCGGGTTTTTCAACCGGTGCCTTAGGCTTCCATTGTTACCGGTTGGAAAGACCAGCCGGTACCAAAGAGGCTGCCACGCTGATGTAAGGTGGCAGCCCTTTTGGTACCGGTTGGTATTTCCAACCGGTACCAATGACCTTTTCCCTTTTTTTCCCAAATCCAGTTTTGTTTGTTATATTTATTACTGTTTATTCTTTTATAATTGCTAAACGCACTCAAGCTTTACAGTACTATACGTTCATTGGTCGTTCGTGTTCGTTTTCAGAGAATATTTGAAACTAACTAAAAGTGAAATGCGAGCATATAATTAAGCTAATTAGATGAACTAATATATTTACAAATTTACAAGCATCAAGGCATAATATTTAAAAATATTTACAAATGTACAAGTCATGTTAGCAGTCCAACTACTAGTCCCCTCAGGAGGTCGATGGAAGTCCTCTATAGATGTGACTGTTGTGGTAGAACTCGCCTCTAGGATCCAAGATCTCGTTCAAAATGAATCCGGCGAGCTGCTCGCACACGGCGTTGATCCGATTAGTAGAGTAATATTCATCCCCCATTTGAGACATCTATCATTTAGGAAAAAAGGATTAACATCATGTGCGTTAGTACAATTATGAAAATATACTAGTGAACAGTTTGGACGTACTCTCGTTTCTTCATCAGTAGCCTTCCCGCATGGAGTCATGATGTGCAAGTAGTCGCATATGTAGTACCCGCACCAATCAATTCCTTGTTGTTGTCTCGCACACTTAAGGAGAAACAAATAAATTACTCAATTTAGAACAATTTGGGATTATATACTTAACTAGACAAATCTTTATGAATGAACATACCGGATAATTCATGTTAACGTTCAGTTCGGGCCTCCATTGACCACGTCCTTTGTTATTTTTCACAAAAAATTTTGAAACCCTGCGCTCAAAGTTAAGTTTGATATTCAGGAATTGTTATTAACAGAAAAAAGATTTGATTGTGCAAACTGAACTTACCTGTTCAAGGGGTCTATGATATGTTGGATTGCGGACTTTGGATTTCTCATTGAGTCAAAGACTATAAGATTGCCGGTCTCTACGGAAAGTATGAGTAAAATTCAATGATAACTGCAGATATAGATAGGATATATACATAAATTTATTAGACAACTTAGTATTTCTTTAGTAATATAACAGAGGATTGAGTCGACCAAGGCTTACCCAAAGTTGTATGGTATGAATATATAGGATTTGTAATTTTGCCTAGTCAACGAATCTGCATGAGTTACATGATAAATACTCGTCGTCGTTACTCGTCGTCGTTACACGAGTTACATGATAAATACATGAGTTACAGAAATACATGATAAATACATAAATACAAGCATCATTCACTCTCTATTTAAATACATGATTAAATAAAGTCTCTCTAATAACTAAATTCTATAACTAAATTATACACTATATATAATGAAAACATTGTACACTATTTACAAGATGAAACATGGGTCAAAATGTTAAAGCTATGGCTAAATACAAGTCTCTCTAATAAAGTCTCTCTAATAACTAAATACATGAGTCAAAATGTTAAAGATATGGCTAAAACAAGGTTCTAAGGGCTTATTTGCAAGAAACCAGGGGCTAGATCATAATTAAACCTTAGATTTGAGGACTAGATTGAAAAAAAAGAGGGCTGGACGGCGGGTTCAAAACCTAGAAAGCTTAGGGTCCTAAACAGAAGAAAAAGGGCCTCTCTGGAATTTTTGAACTGCAGTGTGGACCGCGGGTTAATTCGAGAAAAACCCGAGGGCTCTTTAGCAAAAAGACCGGCGAAGCGTTACGCTGGGTCTAATCTGGCACGTCCGTTGCCGATCGGACGGCCCGGACCTACTCCGCGCACGGGAGCGGCGGCTCTCGCCCGCCGGCGGCTCTGTCCGTGGCGGCGCGGAGTGGGGCTCACTGGAGATGGCCGAACTTGGCCCTCCAGGGGTCTAAATGAGCGGGGCTTGGCCTGGGAGTGAGTTCGTGTGACGGCGAACTCGTTTGGGCAAACGGGGCGGCAGATTAGGGTTTGGCCGAGGCTTGCCACGGCGAGGGGCGGCTCTGCTTGACGGGGCTCGCCGGCGCGCACGGGTTCCGGCGGTTCTGGGCAAGAGCGTGGGTTCAAACGCGTATGTGAGTGCGCACGGTGCTAAGGCAGACCGGAGCGGGGTGCGAGCGTGGCCGTGCAGTGCTGCTGGGCGTTTGCCATGGTGAAGCTTTGGCGGCGGAATGCCGGCGAAGGTGTTCCGTCCTAGGTTAGGGTTCCCGTGCCAAGACAACTAGTGCAGGGGGTAGAGAGGGTTGCGTGAATGCTCACTGAGACTTGGATTCAAGCGGGGAGGCTGTGCAGGGTCGACGGCGTCGAGGTCCGGCGGCGGCGTGCGCGGCGGAGCTCGCGGAGGTGGCGTTGCGGGGGAGAAGCGGGCAGACGACGCAACGTGCCGAGCACAGAGGAGAAGCGGTGGTGCGCGCGGACTATGCGACGATGCGCACGCGGAGATGGAGGGCGGCGGCGGTCGACCGGAGGAGTGCGCTGGTGAGCAGTGGAGAATGGAGGAAGAAGGTAACGGATTTATACCCTTGGCCAAGGGTACCGGGTCAAAAACTCAACCGGTACCTATGTAGGCCTTAGGTACCGGTTGTATCTCCAACCGGTGCCTTAGGCGAGGCCTTAGGTACCGGGTCTCCGCACAACCGGTGCCTAAGGGCCCAACGGGCGGGAAATGAAAAAACCCTATGGTACCGGGTGGATATCCAAAACCGGTACCTTAGGCCATTTAAAGTTCACTCTTCACGACTCTTTGACCCAGTTTGAACGGAATTCTTCAGTATTTCAATGGTAACGCTCGGTAATTTGGGCTCCGCGGCCACGGTTCGACTCCCGCGCAACGCCCCACTTTTTTTTTACCCAAATAGGACCCTAAGGTACCGGTTGGATTTTCCAACCGGTACCAAAGGTTCTCTTTTGTTTTCCCTTTTCTTTTTCTCTTGTAAATCTATTAATTGCCTCATAATTCAGAATAAATCTGATATTTGCATAATAAATCTGATAATTGCCTAGAAAATCTGATAATTATCTAATAATTTAAATAATTGTCTAATAAATTTGTTATTTGCTCAATAAATTTATTAACTTCCTAGTAAATCATTCAACTAAGAAAATATTAACTATGGTTTTAGGTGCACAATAATAAATTATTTAAATGCATAATAATTTTAATTACTATATAATAAATCATTTAGGTGCATAACTAATTATTTTAGTTTCATAATAAATCAAATAATTGCATAATAAATTATTTAAATGCAAAATATTTCTAAATACTATATGATAAATCATTTAGGTGCATAACTAATCATTTTAATTGCATAATAAATCATAATAAATCAAATAATTGCATAATAAATCATTTAATTGTCTAATAAATCAATTCATTGCATAAGAAATCTAATAATGTTCACAGAAAATATTACAAGACATAATCATTCAACTAAGGGAATATTAACGATGGTTCGCTTTACAATCGTCCCTTCATTATGATCATGACGTGCATACGGAGCCTCCTCTTCGGCTAAAAGAATACTTGAATCAACCTCCACTGCGAACGGAGTCATATCTTCAATCTTATTGTATTCTTCTTCATCTGTGACATCGTCGACTCCCATAATTTTTCTTTTTCCTGCCAGAACAATATGGCGCTTTGCCTCATCTCCGGCACCTACAAAACTTGATTTATTCCTGGACTTGTCCTTTCTCGGTTTGCTAGACATGTCCTGCACATAGAAAACTTGAGTGACATCTTTAGCTAGGACGAATGGTTCGTCTCGATAGCCAAGCTCTTTGAGGTCTACCGTTGTCATTCCGTACTCGTTGATATCGACACCTTTTCCTGTGAGTTTAACCCATTGACAACGAAATAGAGGTATCTTCAACGGCCCATAGTCGAGTTCCCAGATCTCTTCAATGTAACCAAAATATGAGTTCGTTTGACCACTAGAGTCGGTGGCATCTATACGGACACCACTATTTTGATTGGTGCTCTTGTTATCTTGGGCTCTTGTTATCTTGGGCTCTTGTATAAAATGTGTAACCATTAATTTCATATCTTTGGTACATTGGGATTGAATTTGCCGGACCCCTGGCCAGCCAAGCTAGCTGCTCATTAATTTGATCGTTGGCCATGACTTCCTTCTGCAACCAGGTGGCGAATGTATTGTTATGATGTTTTGTAATCCATGTCTCAGACTTCAAAGGGTATATACTTCGCACAATTTGCATGTGCTCCTCCATGTATGGAGCCACCAAGGCTGATTGTTGCAGAACTGTGAGATGTGCTTTGCTCAACGTGGCATGATCTGTGGCATTTACTGATTTTCTTCCAAGTGTGCCCTTTCCAATCAGCCGCCCCTCATGACGTGATACTGGAATCCCAATTGGGCAGAGTTTTTCCACATAGTCAACACAAAATTCAATGACCTCCTCTGTGACGTAACCCTTCGCAATGCTTCCTTCTGGACGAGCCCGATTACGAACGTATTTCTTTAGGACTGCAAAGTATCGTTCAAAAGGGAACATATTATGAAGGAAAACAGGACCGAGAATACCAATCTCTTTGACCAGGTGAACTAGAAGATGTGTCATAATATTGAAGAATGATGGAGGAAATATCATTTCAAGACTAACTAAACTTTGGACAACATCCTCTTGTAGCCTGCTTAAACTCGATGGATCGATTGCCTTCTGAGAAATTGTGTTGAGAAATGCGCATAGCTTTATGATTGTTGCTCGAACATTAGCTAGTAGAATACCTCTAAGTGCAACTGGAATCAATTGCGTCATCAACACGTGACAGTCATGGGACTTTACGTGTGCGAATTTCTTCTCTTTCAAGTTCAGTAGCCTTTTTATATTCGAAGAGTAGCCTGATGGGACCTTGATACTGTTCAAATAGTCGAACATACTTTGCTTCTCTTCCTTACTAAGAGTGTAGCACGCAGGACCTAGATAATGACGTTATTTATCCCTTTTTTCAGGATGTAGGGCGGCCCGTTGTTTCATACGTTGAAGATCTTGCCGCGCTTCCAATATATCCTTTGGCTTACCGTAGACACCAAAGAAGCCTAGAAGGTTCACACAAAGATTTTTTGTTAGGTGCATCACATTAATTGAGTGGCGGACGTCTAAGACTTCCCAATAAGGTAACTCCCAAAAAATACTCTTCTTCTTCCACATAGGTGCACGTCCGTCATCACTCTACACTGATCTGCTGTTGGGTCCTTTTCCGAATACTACTTTTATATCTTTGACCATTTCAAACACCATTTTCCCACAACGGTGCCTAGGCTTGGTACGATTATCTGCCTTTCCATCGTAGTGAGCATGCCTCCTCCTTAATGGGTGCTTGATCGGAAGAAATCGACGATGACCCATATACACGATCTTCCTACAGTGCTTGAGGTACATGCTGTCGGTTTCTTCTAAACAATGGGTGCATGCCCTATAACCCTTATTGGATTGTCCGGAGAGGTTACTTAGTGCTGGCCAATCATTGGTGGTTACGAAAAGCAATGCACACAGGTTAAAATGATCCTCTGCGTGCGCATCCCACATACGAACACCCTCATCTTTCCACAACAATAGAAGATCCTCAATCAGTGGTTTCAGATACACATCTATATCGTTACCGGGTTGCTTCGGGCCGGGGATAAGCACCGGCATCATAATGAATTTCCGCTTCATACACAACCAGGGAGGAAGGTTGTATATATAGAGTGTCACAGGCCAGGTACTATGGCCACTGCTCTGCTCACCTAAAGGATTCATGCCATCCGTACTTAAGACGAACCTTATATTCCTCGCATCATTTGCAAATGTTGGGAATGTTCTGTCCACTTTTCTCCACTGCGACCCATCAGCGGGGTGTCTCAACATATTGTCTTGCTTACGTTCTTCTTTGTGCCATCGCATCAATTTAGCATTCGTTTTGTTCATGAACAAACATTTCAGACGTGGTATTAGAGGAAAATACCACATCACCTTGGCAGGCACCCTCTTCTTGACACGCATCCCCTCAACGTCGCCTGGATCATCTCGAGGGATCTTATACCGGCATGCGTTGCATACAGGGCATGAATCCAAATTTTCATACTCACCTCGATATAGGATGCAGTCATTAGGACAAGCATGTATCTTCTGTGCCTCTAATCCTAAAGGACAAACAACTTTTTTTGCTTCGTATGTTGTCTCCGGCAAGGTGTTACCCTCAGGGAGTAAGTTTTTTATAAGTTTCAGCAACTCCTCGAATTCCTTGTCAGACAAACCATTTGATGCCTTCCATTGCAATAATTCCAATGTGGTACCCAATTTCTTTTGGTCTTGTTTGCAATCAGGGTACAACAATGTTCTGTAGTCCTCCAACATACGCTTCAGATCTCTCGATTCCTTTTCAGTTTCGCAACCTTCCTCAGCTTCGCGCAGCATCTGACCAAGTTCATCTTCTACAACGTATCCTTCAGTATCTTCTTCAGGCTCACCCATTGCAGTGTCATTGAAAAAGGAATTATAATTGGCTGCAAAGTCAGGAATCCTGTCCTCTTCTTCTACATTATTATCCAGCACAATTCCTCTTTCGCCATGCTTGGTCCAAACATAATAGTTTGGCATGAAACCACTATTGGACAAGTGACTATGGATGGTTCTTGATGATGAGTAATCCTTCTCATTCTTACAGAATTTGTATGGACAACGAACGAAACCGCCATACTTGTGTTTCTCGGCCGCTTCTATGAATTCATGCACGCCATCCATGAACTCCTTTGAACGCCGGTTGGCCATGTACATCCATTGCCAACTCATCTGGGTCCACAATACATTTATATACATCATTGTACTGTACAAATAGTTCATTCATACTACCAATTTATAACAATATATTTATATAATTGATAATGCATATAACTATAATAAATAGATACTATTCACTTATCAAATAAATTGAAAAAACATATAAATACAATAATTTGATAGTATTCAAATATCAAATAAATTGATAACGTATATAACTACAATAAGATGCTACAAATAAAAATAATTATCACATATATAAACTAAATTAAGTAATAACTGTTTCTAAAAATTAATTGCTAAGTTATAAAGAAAAATAACTAACTTTTTTTTCAAAAAAAGCAAAAATTCGCCTCCCATCACCCCACTCAACTGCCATGAACAGTGAGTTCACGGCAGCTTGAGAGGGGGAGGGGCTGGGGTATTTACAGGCTCGGGCCAAAGGCACCGATTGATTTCAATGACCCGGTGCTAAAATTAATTCAATAGCACTGGGTCAATGCACCAACCGGTGCCTTAGGCCCGAGCTCCTGGCAGCTATCACGTTTCATTACCATAGGAACTGGTTATTCATATAAACCGGTGCATTTAGCGCCGTCTTCATTTGATACCGGGTGGTGGTTCAGACCGGTTCCTATGGTGACGCATTGGAACCGGTTGGAACCACCACCCGGTGCCAATTGCCCTCCACTAGGTCGGTCGATGGCCAAAGGTACCAGCTGCTGTTGCAGCCGGTACCGATGGGTACGGTACCCATCGGTACCGGCTGCAACAGCAGCTGGTACCTTTGGCCAGGACCGATGGTCCATTTTCTAGTAGTGGCTAAAAGCAGGCTAAATGCTGAGGTGGAGGAGAGAGAAAAGGAGAAAGAGGAGAAGTGGGCTGTTAGTTTACAGCCAGCTTCGACACAAGAACCAAGACATTTTGTGAGATAGACAAGTGGGCCAAATATTTATGGTGGAGAGATAAACTATTATACAAACGGGCTGAGAAATGAGCTTGCAGCCGGCAGCAAGCTAAATCATTAGTTTTGCTCTAAGTCCGGTTTATGGTAACCAAACAAAACATAAATATATTTTTGAGTCAAACTACTGGCGGGCATGATGACAGCCTGAACATTTGTATTAATGCGAAGTTATCGCATACAAGATTTGTGAAGTGACCGGTGTCTAAAGTCTACTCCCTACGGACCCTTTTTAAGAGCACGGGCAATAACCCAGCCCGCGCGGTCGGCTGGGAGTGGACGGCAAGGGGCATGCGGGGCCACAAGCAGAGGCGCATGCGCCCGCAGCAGCCGGCGGCAAGCGAACCGCCCGTTCTTTTCTCTTTCCTCACTTCTCTCTCCTCCACGTGAGATTCTGCCGGCTTGCAGCCTCCCATAATACCTGCTCTAAGGCGTATCTTCATTTTCCATTGGGGCCACAATGTAGATCGCTCCATCAGTACCATGGCAGGCAATCAATCAATCATGAGAGCAGCAAGAAACGAAGCATAGTCTGCCAATCGGAGCAAGGCATTTGCGAAACGATTCGTCACGGGCATGCGCAGACGGTTCCACAAGAGCGCAGCAGCCATGTGTTGGGGCAAGCGTGGGACCCGGTGGATAATCATGCCACCATGACGACGTCTTAGGCCAATCTCAATGGGAGTGTTATCGACACAGTTACCAAGATCATAAACTAGATAATCGAGCTGGAGGAGTGTCATCACCATTGATACTCCTCTCACATTCCACGACACTCTTCATCCTCTCTCTTCATAAAAATCTTGTCATGTCAACAAATTTAATGCTCATAACACTGCTACGACACTCTCACTGAGACTGGCTTTAGTATTTGCACTACTACAAATATAATTTGTTGGGTAGATGTCCCACCTACACCCAAGGGCGGAGCCACCACTCGGGCGAGCTAGGGCGGCCGCCCTAGGTCACTTTAGGCGAGGTCCACAGCATATCTGTTAACAGCAGAGGTAGCGAGGAAGAAAAAGCAGAATGGATCTGAGGAACATAGGAAGAATAGAGGAGAATAGGAAATTGACTTCCGCAGACATGTTACTTGAGAAAAATCTCAAAGAGTAGGAGTTCATACAAGTTATTTGATACCCTTCCTCCTCGCACGCACTAAATATTTAATTAGCAACTCTCTTGCATTTACATGGGTTAGGCCTAATACGTGCGTGCAGGCACATCTTGTGAACCCATTCGCTGCTGCCAAAACAGACACTAAGCTTTCTGGTGTGGTGCGGCGGTAGATGCTTTCTCCGATTCGTTGGTGCTGACAATATCCCCCGTTCTCAACTCCGACAGGGCCTCATGATGGTGCGGCGGCACCCCCGAACACGAGGACGACGGTCCTCTACCGCCTAGCGTCACGAGACTCAGATTGGGCCATTGGGCGAGAGGACTTCATGGTCTCGTGGGCCGTTCGATCGAGTGGGTTGCGGCCCAGCCCAGCCCTGCATCGTCTTGCCACCCAGACGCCACTGGTGACTTCGGCAGTTCACCATCCACCCTCCCCCCCCCACCCACCCCCCCCCCCCCCCCCCGCCTGCAGTCTCGCTCAGGCGCTCACGACGGTGCATCGATGCCGTTGCGCGATGGCGCTCCGCACCCGTCTGTCCTGCAGCCCTACCTCGGCATCCGCCAGCCGCGCCAGGAAGAATAGAGGAGAACAAAAAATAAATAATTACCAACGCTAGGAAGAATAGAGGAGAATAGAAAATAAATAATTATGCATACAAAATTAAATCACGTGAAAATAAAACGCACACATAAACATATCTTTATAAAGCATAATTAATATATTACATAATTAAAATTGATGCTTGAATGCATGTTTTCTCTATTTACCAACGCTACTAGAGGAGACATGATGCTTCTTGTTTTCCCACTCACGAAGACCAAGATATATAGAATCTGTTGCTAATTCGTGCTCTTTACTATAAAATGTGGCCATTGGGTTGATCACTTCGTGCATAATAAAATGACATAAATCGGAGAATCCATGGAGTTGCCCTTTGTACCTTGATGAATTGTCCTGTAGTTAATGAGAATCCATGGAGAAAGTAAGCAAGTGTTAGATATACACAAAACAATGTAACATATGTACATTTATCCCTAATAAAGAGTAGTCTCTTACACGTTCAAGATCAGTTGTGTATCTCCCTTGCACCCTGAGATGCTCGCACATGTAATACCCGCAATACACGGAAAAATCAAGTTGCTTGTGCCATGGGAAGTTTGTGCTTAGAGTCATTTCTTTTTTTTTTTTGTTCTCAGTGGGATGAGCACCTCCAAATTTAATGTAGTGCTGGTAAGCCCTGTTTGGAAAAGAAAGAAGTGAGAAGTTAGTTTATAAATCCATAATTTTTATGCAAAAATATGATGATATACGTATGGAGGATAGTAGGTCCACTAATCTTCTGAGGATGAATAAGAAATCCTTGTAATTGCTCTTTGACCAATCCAAGGAGTCCAATACGAGAACTCTTCCAATCTTTGGTTGTAATACAAATGCATTCCAGTGATTTCTGCAAAAAAAATATTATATCGAATTTTTAGCTATGGATCGGAGCAAGTGGAAATTGTAACAAATCATTGAAATTAGACGTACCTGACGTTTTATGGCGTAAAAATGCAATCGGCCACTTCTTCCCATTCTCGCATCATCTTTGCTATGTAGGCGGCAACCATCTTCATAGCCTCTATGAGCTGTTCTTTTCATTCCTGAACTATCTCCTTAGGAGTTTGACACCATCATGGTTGTTTTTCCACCTATTTGGCACATGTCGCCTGGCCTCACAAATACCTAGAGGATCAAGATACTTGTATCTTGATTCTACAACATATTGTTTGCATCCTATTATTGTGCCATTAAATCTTGAAAACAAATCTATCATGCATGTGTGTAAAAATAGAAAAAAACAAATTTTCTTCTCTCTCCTCCATAGATCTAGTAAATAATTTACTTAGGAGTAAGACTAAAATATATAGATCAAGTCCAAATGATCATAATCTTGTTCTCCTACTAAAATAGCACAACTTCATCCAAAAATTTAAGGCAAATAGTACTTCAAATGGCAAATACACACCAAGAAGATCCAGATCTTGCTAGAGGCAAAGAGAGCTCTGATTGAGCCTTAAAACTAACAAAAGAGCTTAGAAATAATATGGTATTAGCATCAACTTACCTCCTAGAGCCCCCAACTCGAAGAAAATCATTAAAACTTTCCCTCCTTTTTTTTCTTTTTTTGGAGTTTCGGGGAGCTCCTCCCCCGAGCAAACAATGGCTTGTTGGATGGAAAAAGGAGATTGGAAGGTTTTATCGGGCATTTTTAGGGGTGGGTGGGGAGCCGAACCGCCCCTACAAATGTGTGCCAGTTTTTGGGGCGGGTGGGGGGTGACCCGCCCCTACAAATGAAGTTTTCAGGGGCGGATCACCCCCACCCACCCCTATAAATGACGTCCATTTTGTAGGGGTGATTGGGGATGACCCACCCCTATAAATTGATTTCTAGGAATAGCTCGGAGTCCGCAGTAACCATGCTCTATTTGTAGAAGCGGTTGAAATTTTGCTCCGCATCTAAAAATTAGAGGTGTTGCTATAAATTATTTTTGTAGTAGAGATTGGTTAGCCTCAACACGCTCCCCTAAGTAATTTGAACCGAAACGACTTAGAGCTCCTCTCCGACCATATCATGGGCTAATTGCCTGTTTTTAACATTGGGAGAGGCAAAAGGCATAAGTCCCCCCCCCCCCCCCAATGAGTCAGAAGTAGAAGATGCTAACGTGTCAAGACTGAGCTAAAAGATCATGTCAAACATTAGTAAGTAGGTTTTCTTCCAAAGAATATCCCAGTTTGTTGTGTGGCTAATAAGCACCTACAGTCCTGCACTATGAGATCCACATCTCGTAAAGTAGTAGTGTGTTATTACATCGAAGAAGAAGAAGAAGGAGGAGGAGGAGGAGGAGGAGGAGGAGGAGGAGGAGAAGAAGCAGAAGCAGAAGGAGGAGGAGAAGAAGAAGAAGAAGCTGAAATATCACTAGGTGAAGCATGTTTATATGTTTCGCACTTGATACAAAAATCAACTTGATTTATCCTCCACCCACCCCACCCCAAAAAAAATATCAAATTGGTCCAATTCATCTCTCCAATGTCTGACTTCTTTTCTTCATCTTGTTTTTGGTTTCTCCTCGTACAAGTTGTTTTTGCCATTCAAAACTTGTCGTGTGTTAGCTAAATAAATTAACTTCACATATATAGTTATTATAATACAACAAAGGTTCAAATAATGTCGTCAAATTTACCCAACGGACATTCCAGGGGAGTAAGAGCCTGTTTGGCAGAGCTTCGGCTCCTCCAAAAATGGCTCCGGCCGTAGCTCCTCTGATGGAGCAGCTTCTCGGACGAAGCTGAAGCTGTTTTAAATAAACATTTGGCAAAATGGCTAAACTAGCTGTTAAAATACATAGAAAATATTAAATGACCACAATACCCTTCTTTTTTTATTTTTCATTGCACATATTTATTTTTTCTTCCTTTCTCTCTCCCTTATCCTTTCTCGCTTCTCCCCCCGATTCGCATCCTCTTCCGGCCTCCCTCCCCGCCCAACGCTGTCAGCATAATGAGGACGGGGGTTCCCATAACCCCGGACTTATGTGTGATTAAGGAAAGAGGGGCACGCCAACCGCATCAGCCGGCGATGTCAGCCTAGCGCAGCTGCGGGCCCCCAACAAGGACATCCACCCTCGAGAGGTGGGCGCCCACAAGGAGCGGGCCGGGCCTGACCCGGCGCGCGAAACCGGGGGAACGTTTATTTCCCCTCGAAAACACCCGCTTGGTAAAAAGATCTTAACCAGGCGGTTACGGCGCCTCGTCGTCGGACTCCATGCAGAGTCCGAGAGGGTGTGCGGCTTCCCCGTAAGAACATCATGATTACGGGGATGCCGTGCGCTCAGAAGATAAGACGATAGGCAGCGGACAACTTATCTCTAAGCTGCCCGTCCCATCGACCTAAGGATGGACAGTGATTGGGACCCACCATCGTTTACCGCGCCCCCGCCGCGGTAATAGACTAGAGCCACCCTAGGCGGCGCCCCGGGGTTTACCAGGGCCACCCACGGACAAGGAGGGTCCACGGGCCGGCCTCGGAGATCACCATGTAGCTGCATCAACGCAACCCCGGGCGCCCTCTGGGGCACCTCGGGAGCGCAGGGACCAGCCAGACTGCCCCGGGACACCCCGGACAAGAAGACCCGCCTGTCAGTGTCTATGGCCATCCCGGGACTCCCTGAGATCACCCTGGGGCGCCTATGACACTGGCGGGACCCAGAGACCTGCCACAATGGGCCCGACAAGGCGCCTGCCCGCTTGACAGAGGCAGGGGCAGCCTGGAAGACGGCGCCCACCATGCAAAAGGTGCGTTCACACCTATTAGAGAAGCAACAGAGAAGGCAGGTGTAGTCTATAAATAGAAGGATCTCAGGACATGTAAAGGGACCGATGCTTTCGGGACCTAAGGGATACACAGGTTCCGGGCTTAGACTTTCCAACTCGGGATCACCAAAGAACCAATCACAACACATACAGGACGTAGGATATTACGCCTCTGGGCGGCTTGAACCTGTCTAAAAACCATGGTCTCAATCCGCTTCCTTAAGGGAGATCCAGGCACGGTTTATACCCCTGGCCGAATCTCTAAACGGAGGTTCCCACGAATCCCTACTAGCGGTAATCACCCATCAGCTGGCGTGCCAGATAGGGGGTATAACGTGTAAGATTTCCTTTCTGCGAAGCTTGACCTCATAGGAATCCATGGCGGATCACTCTGACCGTTCCGACGGTGAGAGCGGCAACGAAGGTGCGCATCCGCGATGTGGGCACTCCAGTGCCCCTCCCCGTCTGAGGGCTGGGGGCTCGTCTACCATGATTCCGCCCGTCCGATGGGCGGTATCGCATGTCACTGCGCCGCCGCGGCTCGGTGCCCCAGGGGCCGAGTCCGGCAGGACAACATTGGCCAACGCCCGCGTTGCCTGGTTCCGAGCAGAAGCAGGGGGCCGTGCGGCGCTGCGAGGTCCGCCGGCTCGTAGCCGCCTCTGCCGCGGGAGCATTCCCCCTGGGGAAGCGCTTGCCGCGGCCCGTGCTTTGCTATGTCACCCTCCGCTGAGGGCAGGAGCGGGCACCCCTGAGGGAGAATGGCTCGATGAGCTGGCTAGCTTGGTGCGGAAGGCCGCGCCAGGACCCAAGGCGCAAAACTCTAGCACCACCCATGGGGAACCCATGGCGCAGCCACAGTGATCGGCTACCTACATCGGGGGAACCCCTGACCTCTGGTCTCACCTCAACACGGTGAGGGCCAGCGAGGACGCAAGCACCGCTCTGGAGAGAGCACGGGAGAGGCGGCACAAAGCCACCAACAAGCACACGTCATCTGGTGTGCCCACGGGCAACGACACCACCTCCAACAACGACATCGGCCCATACGGGGCCGGCTACCGGGCTTTCACGGCGGACTTGAGGCGGGTCGATTGGCCCACCAAGTTTCG
Source organism: Panicum virgatum (assembly GCF_016808335.1). NCBI lineage: Eukaryota > Viridiplantae > Streptophyta > Magnoliopsida > Poales > Poaceae > Panicum > Panicum virgatum. The sequence continues at coordinate 37,216,839 of NC_053152.1, forward strand.
ACCAGATTTGCCCAAGAAGTACGACAGCACCATCGACCCGGAGGAGTTCCTCTAGATCTACACCTCCGCCATCCAGGCGGCAGGAAGAGGCCCCCAGGTCATGGCCAACTACTTCCATGTCGCCCTCAGGGGCACCGCTTGCTCATGGTTGATGAACCTCCCACCGTGATCCGTCAAATCCTGGGGGGAGCTGTGTGAGAAGTTCGTCACCAACTTCTCTGGGTCGTTCACCCGACCCGAAATTCGCGGCGACCTCCTCGCCGTCCGACAACACAAGGGCAAAACACTGCGACAGTGCATCCAGCGTTTCAGCCAGGTATGTAACACAATCCCCCGCATCTCGCCAGCCGTCGTCGCCATGACGTTCAGCGAGGGAGTCACCAACAAGCGGTTTGTGGGTAAGCTGAAACCGTCTCCGACTGTTCGCTATGGTGACAAATACGCCCGGGAGGCCGAGGCGTATGCCAGGGTCGAGCGTCGGGGCACTCCCAAGGAGCCTCCGGCGCGTGACGGCCCGAAACCCGGCGCCAAGGCGAACAAACAGAAGGCTGCCGCTGCCCTGGCCACGGAGGGGCGCCCGAAGCCAGCTCCCAGGGGGAACCCTGTGGGTGGAGGAAGGAAACCCGCTCCCCCGCACTGGGACGGCGACAAATGGTGCGAACTCCACTCCACCTACCAGCACGACCTCACTGAGTGCCGCCTCATCAAGGACCTCACGGCGCGACGCCAGCGGGGCCGCGGCGACCATCCCCCCCCCCCCACCCCCGACGACCATGACGACCGCAACCAAGCTGGCCCAAGCGGGGCTGGCTTGGGCTTTCAGGAGCCACGGCACGCGGTCGCCACCAACTTCGGCGGGGTGAGTGCACCACTGTCCCAGAGGAGGGCCAAGCTCCTATAGAGGGAGGTCTGCGCAGCATCCCTGGTACCCAGGGGCTCCCAACCTCTCAAGTGGTCCAGAACTCCCGTCATCTTCGACCGGAGCGACCACCCCACCAACACGGCAGGGTGGGTCTTCTCCCTGTCGTCATGACGCCCACCATTTGCAACATCGCGGTTGGCAGGACCCTGGTGGACGGCGGAGCAGGCCTCAACCTGCTGTCGCCAGAAGTGTTTCGCAGGATGCAGATCGGGGAGCGCAAGCTCACCCCTTCTGCCCTGCTCTGCGGTGTGACCGACGGGAAGACCGTCCCGTTGGGGCAGATCGAGCTGCCTATCACATTCGGCGGAAGGGACAACTTCCGCCCGGAGAACATCACGTTCGACGTGGCGCATTTCGACCTCCTCTACAACGCCATACTTGGGCGCCCAGCACTCGCCAAGTTCATGGCCACGGTCCACTACGCCAACAACACCCTCAAGCTCCTCGGCCCGGCCGGGGTCATCTCCATCAAGGCTGACGTGAAGGGCTCGGTGCACTGCGTCGAGCGGCTCTATGAGGTGGTGGCGACCGCGTCTTCCGACGACGTGGAACACCCCGAGCCGTCCACCCATCCGTCGACGAAGCAGCGTCTATCTCCCGACAGCTGCGCCCTCACCAAGACGATCTGTCTTGGGGACGACACCGAGAAGACTGTCACCATAGGGGCAGAGCTAGGGGACAAATAGGAAAGCACGCTCATCACCTCCCTCCGGGCAGACATTGATGTGTTTTCGTGGAAACCGTCTGATGCGCCCGGGGTCCTCAAGGAGGTGATCGAGCGCCATTTCGCCGCGCACCATGGTGCAAGGCCGATTCAACGGAAGATCCGGAGACAGGCCCTTGAGAAGCAAGACTTCATCCGCATGCCCTTCGAGCTCGCGAACGCTGGTCCGACATTCCAACGGACCATGCGCATCTCCCTACGGGACCTGCAGTCCCACAATGTCGAGGCATACGACGACATTGTTGTCGAAAACCGGCAACAGGAAACCTCCCTGCTAGATCTGTCGGAAGCCTTCAACAGCCTGCACATCACCTCATGATGGTGATGCAGCAACACTACCAACATCTCTCTGAGTCGGGAGACCTAGCACTGCGCCGTCTTCCAAACAATCTATTAATAATTTATACATGAAGCACCAAAATATTTGCATAAATTTCATGACACAAAATTTATGCATAAATTGTACTAAAAAAATTATGCACGTAGACTTTTGTTCATAAGTTATGCAAATAAAAAAGCATAAATAAAAACAAAAATTATGTTCATAAGTTGTGTATTTATGAAATGTTATGAAGTAAAATATTAAAGAACAAAAAATCTAATAAAAAAGAAAAGAAAAACCATGCTGGGATTCACGATCTGACTGTCTGTTTCATCAAAAAAAAACAATCTAATTGTCTGCCGGCTGCTGCTGCTTTAGTTTGGTATGCATCACATGTGGCGTATGCGCGTCCGTGCAGACAGCGCGGTCTAGTCGGAAATCGAGCGCCCGCATGCCAGCCAACGCTCGCGCGTGGAATTGGATTTCCGGCGTCGGCTTGTGGAATCCTACAAGAATATGCCCTCCTCGTCGTTTCCCCGGAACCCAAGCCGGGAGAGACTATGATGCCAGCAGGAGTAATAATCAGCCGGCACCGGTCCATCTCTTGACTCTTGATGATTAAACTAATCATTTGTTTCAAAAAGATTAAACTAAACCATTTCTTCCCAAAAAGATTAAACTAAACCAAATCCATCTCCCAACCGACGGACAACTCGAGCCGAGCATGCACGCACGCCATCCTGATTCCTGGGGGCAGGAGCCCATCACACGAGCATTTCTTGCCCATTGCCTGCCCAGCATCTCAAGAGGATTTCGAGCACATCCTGATTGGGAGCATTTCTCTTGGTACCTTGCCAAAAAAAAAAAACTCTTGGTTTTTTTTTGGCATTTTAGTTCGAGAGTTCAACTTGGGCCTGTTCCAGGCGTCGTAAGGTTGACAGGCTTAGCTGGGCCTTCATAGCTGGCATGAACTTGTATAATTGAGAGCCCACTATAAGAAGAGGCAGGCGTGCCGGTAAAGTTTGAGGTTTGGATGGGCCGTATGCCCGTATGGCCCGGTACCTCATAAAAAAAGGATCATTTTTGTGTCAACGGTTTGATTCCTTTCCAAACTTAAACCCAGTTTATCGGGAAAAAAAACTTAAAACTCAGAGATGTTGAACCAAACAGTAGTATAAGCAGCTGATAAATGTTAGAGGAACTTTTTTTTGCGATGAATGTGTTAGAGGAAATTTGATTGGTGCTATTTTACTCCTAGGATACACATGCACAATTACCACCAAGCCAATGTCCGCATCACCGCCTTCATCTAAACCCATCAATGACCAGTGGCCATAAAGCCCTAAATAATCGCTCTGTTCGGCTGGCTGTGACTGTTAGTTGGTGCTGATTTATTTTAAGAGAAAATACCGCTAGCTGGCTGCTGATTAGTGACTGATACTAATTTGGTGTGAGAGAAAAATACTATTGGCTGGTTGGCTCCGTCTTCAAGTCCGCAGCTGCATAAATGGAGTGGCGCGCTGTGCTTGGTATTTCCCTATTTCTTTTGCAACACAATCTCTTTAGTTTGAGTGTGCACAGAGCTTTCCCAAAATCATTTGAGAAACAAATTGCTTGATTGTTTGGATTTCTGGTAAACCTCAGCTAAATTTCTACTCCCTTAAATCTAAATTATTGATCATTTTGCTTTTTATAGCGTACATTTGGGTGAAACAAAAGGGCGATATATATATATATGTGTGTCTAGAAAAAAACAAAACCACCGATGATTTAAGATGGAAAAAATAAAACGATCACGACTTGATTTTGTGCACTGTTTCATCTCTCGCGTTCCTTTTACAACACAATATCCTATAAGATCTTGAGGGGAAATTTTGATTTCCTTCACATACAGAAAAATCCCATAAAGATTTTATAGGACTATTTTCTGTACTGCCAAGTTCGCGTGACTCACGGGCCCTGCAGAAAAATCATGTTCCTTGTTCTTCGGCCTACACAAAATGGCCGTTGGTGACAAGACACGAAAATAAAAGCCTGAAAACCCTATACCCTGTGAACATACTAGCTAGTAATTATATAGAGGAGCGTTTTTGTCCATTCCAACGGCAACAAGCTAGAGAGGATCAGCCCCGCCACAGTGTTTTCTTTTCACACCAAATCAGCACAGCTAGTCAATTAGTCAACAGTATTTTTCTCTCACGTCAGATCAGCCCAGACAGCAGCCAGCGGCCAGCCGAACGAGACAGAGTTTCGCTAGAGAGAGACAGAGGACGGACGATGTGATCTGTTAGAAGCGACGGCGAACAAAACGATGAAAAATAGAAAGATCAAACTGCAGAAAGACACGAAGATTTAACGTGGAAAACCCCTCCAATGCGAAGGGTAAAAACCACGGGCGCCAGCCAGCAAGAACTTCACTATATCGGGTGTTTGTGTACAACGCCTAGCGGCGGCTTACAAGAGGAATAATAGGATTGATATACTCCGGTGAAGCCTATGGGTTAGATATATAGGAGAGTCACGTGGTCTCCTCAACTTCTACTAGCAATGTGGGATTAAAAGTTTGCACCACATGGGCCTTAATGGGCCAAGCCCAAATTCCAACACTCTCCCATCAGAATTTGGATCACAATATAACATACTCCACCTTGAGACAAATTCCTTCTTGTAGCATATCAAAATCATCACCTGAACACAACAAAGAACAGAACTTCTGGCGCCAAATAGCCTCTTGGGCTAAACTGTCAAACCAACTAAGCTTGAGCAAAGCTCAAACTTAGCTACAGGAACTGGTTTAATCATCATATCAGCTGGATTATCATGAGTACTGATCTTGCATACCTTCAATTTACCTTGTGAAATAACATCACGAACATAATGGTACTTGACATCAATATGCTTTGTCCTTTCATGAAACATCTGATCTTTAGTGAGGCAAATAGCACTTTGACTGTCACAGAATAGATCAATGCAAGAACCAACTCCACACAGCTCAGTAAACAAACCTTTCAGCCAAACTGTCTCCTTGCACGCTTCAGCAATAGCCATATATTCTGCTTCTGTGGTAGACATAGCAACAACAGGCTGCAAAGTAGCCTTCCAACTCACAGCACAACTGCTAACAGTGAACACATAACCTGTGAGTGACCTGCGCCTATCCAAATCAGCAGCATAATCTGAATCCACATAACCAATGAGTCCCTGATCAGTTCTCCCAAACTTCAAACAAGAATCTGCCGTTCCTCTGAGGTACCTGAAAATCCACTGAACTGCCTTCCAGTGTTCTTTACCAGGATTAGACATGTATCTGCTAACCAAACTCATAGCATATGATAAATCTGGGCGAGAGCAAACCATGACATACATCAAAGAACCAACAGCACTAGAATATGGGACTTTTGACATGTATTCAACATCCTCCTCAGAACTAGGGCACTGAGCAGCTGACATTGCTAGTAGAAGTTGAGGAGACCACGTGACTCTCCTATATATCTAACCCATAGGCTTCACCGGAGAATATCAATCCTATTATTCCTCTTGTAAGCCGCCGCTAGGCGTTGTACACAAACACCCGATATAGTGAAGTTCTTGCTGGCTGGCGCCCGTGGTTTTTACCCTTCGCATTGGAGGGGTTTTCCACGTTAAATCTTCGTGTCTTTCTGCGGTTTGATCTTTCTATTTTTCATCGTTTTGTTCGCCGTCGCTTCTAACAAGTGGTACCAGAGCCGTGGTTTCAAGTTTGGGTTTCGTGATGGCGTCGATGAAGTATGATCTACCGATGTTGGACTACAAGACAAGGTTCTCGCTGTGGCAAGTCAAGATGAGAGCTATTCTGGCGCAAACCAATGATCTTGATGAGGCGCTGGAAAAATTCGGGAAGAAAAAGAAGGATGAGTGGACCGATGAGGAGAAGCGCAAGGACCGTAAGGCTCTTTCTCTTATTCAGCTTCATCTATCTAATGATATTCTACAAGAAGTGCTGCAGAAAAAGACTGCTGCAGAATTGTGGCTAAAACTGGAATCGATCTGCATGTCGAAGGATCTTACCAGTAAATTGCATATGAAGTTGAAGCTGTACACGCTTAAGATGCAGGAGGGTGATTCGGTGATGGGTCACCTATCTGTCTTTAAGGAGATCGTTGCTGACCTAGGGTCGATGGAGGTTAAGTATGAAGATGAGGACTTAGGTCTTCTTTTATTATGCTCTTTGCCAAGTTCTTATGCAAGTTTCCGTGACACCATACTATTAAGCCGTGATGAACTAACCCTTGCGGAAGTTTGTGAGGCACTCCAGTCTAAGGAGAAGATGAAAGGCATGGTGCAGACAGATGGCTCGTCCTCTAGGGGCGACGCTTTGCATGTCAGAGGCAGATCAGAGCAAAGATCCTCAAGTGATAACAACGATCGTGGCAAGAGCAATGACGGTAGAGGCCGCTCCCAGTCCAAAGGTCCCAAGAAGAAATTCTGTAAGTATTGCAAGAAGAAATCTCATATGATTGAGGATTGCTGGAAATTGCAGAATAAGGAGAAGAAGAAAAATAAATCTGATGGTAAGGCTAGTGTTGCTTCTGCTGGTGAAAACTCTGAGTCAGATTGTTTGGTTGTCTTTGCTGGTTGTGTTGCTGGTCATGATGAGTGGATTCTTGATTCTGCATGTTCTTTTCATATCTGCACTAATAGAGATTGGTTCAGTTCCTATGAGTCTTTGCAGAACGGTGATTTTGTGCGCATGGGAGATGATAACCCGTGTGAGATTATTGGCATTGGCTCTGTTCAGATCAAGACCCATGATGGCATGATTCGCATACTAAAGAATGTAAGGCACATACCAGGAATGAAAAGAAATCTGATCTCGTTGAGCACACTTGATAAAGAAGGACTCAAATACACCGGTTCAGGTGGAGTTGTGAAGGTATCTAAAGGTTCTCTTTTATGTTTGCTGGGTGATCTCAATCCTTCAAATTTATATGTTCTCAGAGGTTGTACTTTGCATGGTTCTGTTTCTGCTGCTAATGTTGCTAATGCTGAACCTAGTAAGACTGACCTTTGGCATATGCGTCTTGGACACATGAGTGAACTCGGTATGGCAGAATTGATGAAGAGAAACCTGCTGGATGGCTGCATTCTGAGTGGCAAGAAGTTCTGTGAGCATTGTGTATTTGGTAAGCATAAGAGGGTCAAATTCAATACCTCTGTTCATACCACAAAAGGTACACTTGATTATGTTCATGCTGATTTGTGGGGTCCTTCACGTAAGCCTTCATATGGTGGTGCTCGTTATATGCTTACCATTATTGATGATTACTCTAGAAGAGTCTGGCCTTATTTTCTGAAAAGCAAAGATGGTACTTTTGCTGCTTTTATAGAATGGAAAGTTATGATAGAAAGGCAAACTGAGAAGAAGGTCAAGGTGCTTCGAACTGATAATGGTGGAGAGTTCTGTTCGGATGTTTTTTGATGATTATTGCAGAAAAGAAGGCATTGTTAGGCATCACACCATACCATACACTCCTCAGCAGAATGGTGTGGCCGAGCGTATGAACAGGACTATCATCTCGAAGGCTCGTTGCATGCTGTCCAATGCCCATATGAACAAGCGTTTTTGGGCTGAGGCTGCTAATACAGCATGTTATTTGATCAACAGATCGCCTTCTATTCCACTCAACAAGAAGACTCCTATTGAGGTATGGTCTGGTACACCTGCAGATTATTCACACTTGAGAGTTTTTGGCTGCACTGCTTATGCTCATGTTGATAATGGAAAATTAGAGCCTAGAGCTATTAAATGTCTGTTTCTTGGTTATGGTTCGGGAGTCAAAGGATATAAATTGTGGAATCCTGAAACTAGAAAGACTTTTATGAGCAGAAGTGTTGTTTTCAATGAATCTGTGATGTTTACTGACAGTTTGTCCACAGATGATGCTTTAGTTGAGAAATTGCAGTCACAAGTTAGTGTGCAGGTGGAGCTTATGGATGACCAGGAAAATGAAGTTGTTGGTAATGATGTTTCAGATAGTGTTCCTGATACTGTTCAGCACTCACCTCCAGTTTCACAGTCTGATTTGCAGCATGAGGAGGATGTAGATTTACCTATTGCTCTTCGCAGATCAAAGAGGAGTTGTGGACCTCCAAACCGTTTAATTGAGAAGTGTAATCTGACTTATTATGCTTTGAGTTGTGCTGAACAGGTGGAGGATGCTAGTGAGCCAGCAACATATTCTGAAGCCATTGATTCAGTTGATAAGGAGAAGTGGATCTTAGCTATGCATGAGGAGATGCAGTCTCTTGAGAAGAATGGCACATGGGAGATTGTGAGCTTGCCTGAGAAAAAGAAGACTGTTCGCTGCAAATGGGTCTTCAAGAGAAAGGAGGGTTTGTCTTCTAGTGAGCCTCCAAGATTTAAGGCAAGGTTAGTTGCAAAAGGTTTCAGTCAGATTCCTGGTGTTGACTATAATGATGTGTTCTCTCCAGTTGTGAAGCATAGCTCAATTCGGACTTTCTTTAGTATTGTTGCTATGCATGATCTTGAGCTTGAGCAGTTAGATGTGAAGACTGCATTTTTACATGGAGAGCTTGAGGAGGAAATTTACATGGATCAGCCAGAAGGATTCATAGTGCCAAGCAAAGAGAATTATGTTTGCAAATTAAAGAAATCCTTGTATGGTTTGAAACAGTCTACTCGTCAGTGGTATAAGAGATTTGATTCATTTATGTTGTTACATGGTTTTAAAAGATCTTAATATGATAGCTGTGTTTACATTAAGATTGTTGAGGAATCACCTATATACTTGCTGTTATATGTTGATGACATGCTTATTGCTGCCAAGAGCAGAAAAGAAATCACTACAGTAAAGAAATTATTGAGTAGTGAATTTGATATGAAGGATCTTGGTGTTGCTAAGAAAATTCTAGGTATGGAGATTACTAGAGACAGAAAATCTGGTTTATTATTTCTTAGTCAGCATAATTACATTAACAAGGTTCTTCAGCGTTTCAATATGCATGATTCAAAGCCAGTTAGTACTCCTATTGCACCTCACTTTAAATTGTCAGCTGCTCAGTGCCCTAGTTCTGAGTAGGATGTTGAATACATGTCAAAAGTCCCATATTCTAGTGCTGTTGGTTCTTTGATGTATGCCATGGTTTGCTCTCGCCCAGATTTATCATATGCTATGAGTTTGGTTAGCAGATACATGTCTAATCCTGGTAAAGAACACTGGAAGGCAGTTCAGTGGATTTTCAGGTACCTCAGAGGAACAGCAGATTCTTGTTTGAAGTTTGGGAGAACTGATCAGGGACTCATTGGTTATGTGGATTCAGATTATGCTGCTGATTTGGATAGGCGCAGGTCACTCACAGGTTATGTGTTCACTGTTAGCAGTTGTGCTGTGAGTTGGAAGGCTACTTTGCAGCCTGTTGTTGCTATGTCTACCACAGAAGCAGAATATATGGCTATTGCTGAAGCGTGCAAGGAGGCAGTTTGGCTGAAAGGTTTGTTTACTGAGCTGTGTGGAGTTGGTTCTTGCATTGATCTATTCTGTGACAGTCAAAGTGCTATTTGCCTCACTAAAGATCAGATGTTTCATGAAAGGACAAAGCATATTGATGTCAAGTACCATTATGTTCGTGATGTTATTTCACAAGGTAAATTGAAGGTATGCAAGATCAGTACTCATGATAATCCAGCTGATATGATGACTAAACCAGTTCCTGTAGCTAAGTTTGAGCTTTGCTCAAGCTTAGTTGGTTTGACAGTTTAGCCCAAGAGGCTATTTGGCGCCAGAAGTTCTGTTCTTTGTTGTGTTAAGGTGATGATTTTGATATGCTACAAGAAGGAATTTGTCTCAAGGTGGAGTATGTTATATTGTGATCCAAATTCTGATGGGAGAGTGTTGGAATTTGGGCTTGGCCCATTAAGGCCC